>NC_143395.1:255017170-255319897 GCF_052110815.1 Crocodylus siamensis
TTGATATGATCTCAATTACTTAGGGGGGATTTTCTATTTTTGTTGTATGGTGTGAATAAATAAAATAGATGGAAAAATAAATAGATGAACTTCCTATTTGTACTCACTCATTGAGTCTGTCAATTTGGCCATCTTTTTTTCTCTTTTTGGCTTCTCCTGGGGGGGACAGATAAAATAAAAACAAACAAAAAGACATATAAAACACACTTTACTAGAAGCAGTGCTATGAGGGATGTTGTCATTTGTACTGTCATCACTTCTTTCTATATCTTATTATTTCCTCAAGGAGAGTTGAATGGCCAGTGATCAAAATTTAAACTAGGATAATCCTCTAGATAGGTGGTTCTCAAAAGTTTTTAGGTTCTAAGCACCCCTTGCTGGGCTGAAAGCATTCCTCAGAAAATGCCCCCTCTCAGTTTTCTTTTGTTTTTTGACTATGGGAAAATAATACAGCAAGTTTTCTGTTGCAAAGAACTCAGGAAGCCCACAACAGGTCATATTTGTTTTAACACTATGGATTCTTATTTGAAATCATTTAGTTTATCTTGTGAATCATATTTGCACACCTAACAGTGTTAACATTGCGTGGCATATTGCAACATTCCTCAAAAGACCTCAAGGAATTCCAGGGTGCGGTGGCACCCTGCCTGAGAATCATTGTTCTAGCTATTTCTGCAGTATTTAGCAATTCTAATTTTGCTATTAAATGACCTCTACCTTTGGGTGCTCTTTTTGTAGTCTCTGAACTGGGTTGTTTTTGAGATACAAGACTTGCATACACATGTATTTTGTGTTTAGTTAGTGTAATTGAACTTGTTCCATCAAAGAAAAGAGGGGAGAAAACCACTTCTGCTTTACACACTACACTGCAGTGCTTGGTCTGTTAAGATGTCAGTGAAAGAGGTGAACCAAACCCACTCAAAAGACACTGAAAGACAAAGCAGTACGAGTTTAGGGATGAATGAATTTCAAGCAGAGGTTAGGCTGCTTGTGCTCGAGTGAATGGCAAACCATTAGAAGTAGGCATTGAAAGTAACCTGCCAAGAAGCTGTTTTGTTTATTCCTTTGGCACACAAGGGTTCTTACACTCAGTTTAACTCCCCACTTGTTCTCTTCTCCTGTTAGTTTGTTCCATTGAAAATGCTTTGGAATCATCAAAGGAAATTCTTAAAGCCTGTTTTCTTTTTCTGATCACAACATTTGTAGTGTCTCCAGCTACTAAGCCTCCTTTCATAGAGAACTTGATCCAAAGCTCTCTGAATTTAATAGTTTGACATTGACTGTTGTGGGTGAGAGATGTGGGCCTAAAATGGCCATTATAATATACAAATATACCCAGTCAGAGGGGTGAGTAGCTTAACACATCCTACTTATTTTAGCGTAGTGATTCCCATACACTTTTGGGTAGAGTGCCTCTTTTTAGGGTTGTTACACTGCAGTGTACCCCCCTCATTCTGTGTTATGGATAATAACTATGCATCCTAGCTTTTAAGGTCTAGGATAGTAAATGTATACACCAGTTTGAGCCAAATCAGTTGAGCCTGACACTACATTCAACCAGGTTTATCTTAAACTGGTTTCGGCCATTTTTAAACTGGTTTATGTGCATTGAATGTCTGTTCTGTTACAGGTTTAAACCAGTTTCTGATCACTTAACACAGTTTATGTGTAATGTCTGTCCCTAGCCTAAATCTTTCCAGAACTAGCCTTTAAAAAAGCACTGAACCTTGCCAACCTCATCACCAGAAGCAAACTTCCTATGACCCAAAGCACACCAAATGGATACAGACCATGCTGGGACAAAAAATATAAAACCTAGTAACACATCTCCACCACTCCTACAATACCTATACCTTGCAACAGAACCATCATCATTCCTGGATCTTACACCTGCACTTCCAGAAATGTAATATATCTCATTCAGTGCACTAAATGCCCTGCTGGTAAATATGTAGGAGAAACCAAACAACAATGTGCAGCAGAATGAATGCACACTGAAAATCTATCAAAGACAAAAATACCCAATTACTTGTGGGGACACATTTCTCACAAGACAATCACTCTCTCTCCAATCTCTCAGTTCTAATCCTCAAAGAGAATTTAAAAACACCTTTCATAGATGAGCCTATGACCTTTACTTCATAAATCTACTGGATATATAGACTAAATATAGACATTGGATTTATGGCACATTATAACCTTTCTGCCATCTGATAACTCCAGGTAACCTGTCTGCATTTTACCAGCTACATTCTATCACCAGGTCAACATTCACTCTGTCACCCTCCCTAACCTACCTGGCTCACACCTGTTGTCTCCCATTCCCTCTGTTCCTCACTGTCAGGCATTTGCATTTTTACAGACCTGCATTTTGCATATTGGCTTCTATTCTACCCATGAGAGCACACAAAGCACCAACAGACTCCCCCTAAGCCTGAACAAGGCTGTTTGTGCCCCAAGGCTTGCAAAGAACAATTTTTCTGACTACTTAGTTGGTCTAATAAAAGATAACACACCTACCCAAAGAACCTTGTCTGCCTATGGATAATAAAAAAACCACTCTACTTCACTATAACCACTCTGTAACCTCTCCAGCAACCAGAGAGACACAGTTGAGCTGTTAACCTTTTTTTCTTTCTTTTTCCTCCATTTATATTTTCCCTTTTCCTCCTTTTGCTTTCCCAATTCCTGCCTCTCATGTACCCTCTAGGGCTAGGTACAGACAGTTAAAAAGCCCAAGGCTGAATGGATTAGTCTTTGCAGGTTAGTCAAAGCTGTGGAGATTGAAATGATAAGCAACTGAACAGATATTCACTTTTTGATTCTGGAAATGCAGCCACATGCCTGCAGTGGTTCAGGCCAGAAGCTGGCGGGGGCCTCTAGAGCATGCTTTCCTGCTCAGCTGGAGCAGAAAGCTTGGGCCAACTTTAGCTTACCCTGCAAAAAATGCAAAGGGGGATTTGTGGGGGGAGGCTGCCAAGCATCTCAGAATGCTGGGGGACAGTGCATTAACTTGACTGTGAAGGAGATCTAGGACAGAAGTTCAATAAGCAATTTAACCTAAATCAGTTAAGTCTGATACTACATCCACACTGGTTTATCTTAAACTACTTTTGGCCATTTTGAAAGAGGTTTATGTTCACTGAACTTCTGTAGTGTTACCAATTTGAACTGGTCTCTGACCACTTATACCAGTTGATGTGTAATTTTTGTCCTTAGCCTAGAAGTTTGCTGGTAGCCCAGTTTGCGAAATACTGTTTTAGGCCTAGGCTGCCTCCTCTATTGGAAGTTGTCTGCAGACTCCAGCACTTCAGGTTGGATCAACCTTGCTCTGTCTTGTGGTTCCTTTTTTCTTTCCATTCCCATAGCCTTACTTAGCAGATGAGACAATGTCTATGATCCCTGTCTTCCCCAGCAACTCAGGCAGCCTCTGAGTTTCTTCACTAGCTGGACCCACCCCTGGAGTTCCTGTATCATCTGATTGCCTAGAGGAGTTGGAAGCCACCTCTTCTCTCCAAGTTGGTGTTGGTGACTGCCTTTCTTCTTACAGTATCTGAACTTGTGATAGGGCCTTCTCCTCTGAGCAGGGGTCCTGCTTAGAGTTATGGAGAATGGATATATATGGCTGGTGGTTTTGTGGTCAGGCTGCATCTCTTCTTAAGACATCTACAGGGAAGTGAAGTTTTGGAGTAGCCTTCTAATGGGAATTAATGGAGCCAGAATACCTACCTAGTTCTAAAATGGTGCCTGATGAGCTTATGAAAAGGATGATGCTGCTGGACTCGATGGCCCAGGAATTCCCTTTCATTCCTGTGCATCTCCTTTCCTACAACTCAGGTAGATTCCTTCATAGGAATTACACCTAGACCATGTGTTCAAGGTGACCCCCACAGCCATGGGACCTAGCACTGGTACTTTCATAGAATCGTAGAATCACTGAGTGGGAAGGGACCTAGACAGATCATCTAGTCTGACCCCCTGCCATGGGCAGGAAGGAGCACTGGGGGTGGGAGGGGTCATAAGACCCCAGCCAGGTGCCTATCCAGTTTCCTCTTGACGATCTCCAGGGAAGGCAAGAGCACCAACTCTCTGGGAAGCCTATTCCAGGCTCTGGCCACCCTTACAGTGAAGTAGTTCTTCCTAATATCTAACCTAGACCTATCCTCCCTCAGCTTGTGGCCATTGTTCCTGGTGACTCCAAGGGGGCCCTGGTGAACAGACTTTCCCCGAGTCCCTGCTGGTGGCCCCTGATAAGGTTGTAGGCAGCCACAAGATCCCTCCTCAGTCTCCTCTTGCGGAGACTGAAGAGATTCCGGTCCCTCAGCCTCTTCTCATAGGGCTGGCCACGGAGGCCCCCAACCATACGAGTGGCCTCCTCTGGACCCTCTCCAGGTTGTCCATGTCCTTCTTGAAGTGCGGCGCCCAGAACTGGACACAGTACTCCAGCTGTGGCCTGACCAGCGCCTCATAGAGGGGGAGCAAGACCTGTCTGGACTTTGTTTTTCCTTAACTGGAAGCTGAAATTCTGATGTCATCATGTGACACTGTCATAGCTCTAGGTGTGTGTCTATAGTGCCTGCATTTTAATCCTACACTGGCTACTACTCTGCAAGTACCTGGAAAGTCATTTCTGTACCTACTTTTACCACAGACACCAAAAGTTTTACTAACAAAAATTGTACAAACTTAGCATTTCATAGCAAGAGGAAGTACAAGCATTTGTGAAATGAACCCAGTTGGGCTAAATAATGTTTCTATATAATATTTGTTTCAAATTATGTACTGAACAATATATTGCACATTAAGAGTCAGATGTAAAGTTACGTATTGAAAAAATGGTGATGAATGAGGTTGACAGCCTAAGCCACACTAATTTTGTCACAGTAGGAAGCTAGCTTTATGCATTGTTGTGATAAAAGGAAGAATGAGAGAGGGGGAGAACTGGTAACAAGAATTAACAGTTACAGTGAAATAGAGAAACATTTACAGTATTATATGTCAGTGTCTTCTATAACATTCCATTTCAAAGTAAAATTTATACTTTTGGAAATCCTTATCAGTATTTCTGTGACTGTTTAAATTATTAATCATTTAATCTTAAAAACATTTATTTTTCCTAACACATCTTATAGTTTGAGATGAACCAAAAAGAAGTTGGTGAAGACAAACTTTTAGCCTTGTAGACAAAAGCTGGATTTATCAGACAGATAATAAGTTGTAATTACAACAGTTAAGTATTAATAACTTATTCTTAAGTATTGCTGAATAATTCTGCTCATGAGGAAGGTTTATAATGAGGGAAATGGAGATTGAAATATCATTTTCTTGTTAAGATGAAACATTAACCGTAATAAATGTGGAAAGGATTGGATACTTCCATCACTTTTAGCTCTGCTAATGATCAAGCATCTGTTTAGGGGAAAATGGCACAATGATATGTTAACAGGAAGCACAGTTTCCAGCCATAATGATCTGAAGCCAGTAAATGCTCAGGTGAAGCAGAGGTGATTGTTTGTGAAGCAGTTACAGACCATTATATACAGACCATTATAGCAGCTATAGCTTCCATTTTAGTTAAGCCTTTTGCCATTATGCTGTAGTATATTTAAAAAGAAGTATCAGCTTTGCAGGTTTACAAAATGATCATCAACCAGGTTCCCCTAATTGCAGGGAGAATGTGAGATGGGAGCTAAGATTCAATTTATTGCAGCAATTTTTGAATACCAAAACTTTGTTTTGTTCCTGTTAGAAATTACTGAGACTTCTAGCTCTGGTATCTCCCACCCCTTCCTTTCCTTCCCAAAAGGCAAAAGTTTTATTTTTGCTTAATAATAGGGCTGTTTGAGAAATGAGAGTGCGTGCACGCCTGCGTGTGCACACACATGCAAACACACATGGGCAAGATGAGCAGCAATGGAAATTTTCTCGATAGAAAGTTCAATCCATTTTTCTTTATCAAAATTCTGAAAAAATGTTGTCAAAATGGCAAATTTTGACAATTTGTGCCTGGCCCAAAGACATACAATTCTTCTAATGGCAGATGAAGAGGGAATCCAACTTATTTTTCCCTACACAAGCTGATCAGAGAAAAAAACACGAACAATACAGTTTTGGCATTAAACCCATTAGCCATGACTCTGGATGCATACTGACCGCACAGCAAGAAGCTGCCATTTTTACCACTGTTGCTTTCCCGAGTGAAGCTGTGTTTCATGAGTGGCCTGTATAGGATTTATCACAGAGGTAGGTGATGCTGGCAGAGAGCTGCACAGGCCTAAGCAAACTGGGCCTTACCCTTAGTCTCTCCTAGTGCCACAAGGTTCATATTTTGCAACAGCCACTATGCTAGTACAGGATGGTCTCTCTGATGTGTTGGCTCCTTGAGATGGTGCTGAGGGTACATTGAGGCCACGGATCCACCACTTCCAGAGCCCCTGCAAGACAGCCAGCCTAAAAAGTCTCTGTGCTCCTCTAAGCTTTGGGCTTGGTGCTGTGTTTTGCCTTGAACAATTGTATGAAGCAGTAAAGGCTTCTTGCATGCCTCTATGCTTCTCAGCAAAAGAATCACCCAATCCTACCCTTAATGTTTAAACTCAATTGGAATGAAAAATGCAGAAGACAGATTATACCATTGTTAGTTTGTCTGAATAAATATGGAAAAAAATAAAAAGTTAAAAGTGGTTACTTCTTCAACATTTGCACTTGCTGATGAAATATCTGATTCCAATCCAGGATAGCTGTTAATAGGAGAGGAACCATAATAGGGAAAGACATTAAAAAAACCTGAGCTTGAATTGATTTAATCATTGCAGGTTAGTCTAACCTGGCTATGCTAAATCAGTTTTGTAACTGGGCAGACATCCCAGAAATGCGGGTACATGCCTGCAGTGGCTCAGGCTAGAAGCTGGGGGGTGCTAGAACAGGCCTCCCATCCCTTCCACAGCATGGAGCCAAAGGGGGCATGGGCAGGGTCTGGCAAGATGCTGTGATTAGCTCAGCAGGGAATTGATAACAGTGCTCATCTCCCAATTAAGAAAACAAGAGCGGGGCATTACCAGCTATTTATTGATTCTGCCTGCTGATTCTACCTGTTGATTCAGCATGGACTGTAGGCACCATGTGGTCTGCTAGCTAATACACATATACCTCCTCAGCAAGGCAGAGAGGAGGGGGGAATTCCTGATTAGGAGGGAGAGGTGAGGGGGAGGGGAGGAGCTGCAGCCAGCCCTGCTGTGAAGCAGAGAGCATGCTGGGATGCTGTGGGTGTTTGGTTTTCTTAAACAAGCAAGGGGTCTGGGACAGACATTGTGTAAACTGGTTTGAGCCATGTCAGTTAAGTCTGATACTACATTCAACCAGGTTTATCTCAAACCGGTTTCAGCCGTTTTCAAACTGGTTTATGTGCACTGAACATCTGTTCTGTTATAGGCTTAAACCCCTTTGATCACTTAAATCGGTTTATGTGTAATGTCTGTCCCTAGCCAATAAGACTCCAACAGTTTGGTTAACTGATCAGAGGTCAGCTCCTCAGCTGAAGTGTGCTTCTTATCTGCACCTGTCAGTTCAAAAAGGATCTTGATACTGTGGATTCTCTCTGCCTCCAGAGGAGGATTCATATTCAGCCATGGGCTGGGTTTTTTTAAGACTCTAAGGCAATGTATCTACCTTTGCTGTTCCTTTCTGTAAACATCTTCCAGCACACACTGAAGAAACAGGATACTATGCTCCCTTAAAGCAAACATAGAGCAACCTGATATTGCATTGGCATAAATCGCTGAGGTTTCGCTGAGTTTAATCTTGATTAGCATCATGTTGGTGCCATACTAGTGGTCTTAATTTTGTGTTCTCTTGACCTACTCAATAGTTTAGGAAAAAAGGAAAACTAGAGACCTGTTTTTCCTTTTAAAAAAGGAAGTTTTTCCTATTTAAAAAAGCCTCTCTGATTGCCTGCCCTAAGTGCTGTGTTTTCAGAAATATTGGTGGAGCGTGCATGACTTGACATCAGCACTGCCTGGAAAGGTAGCAAAGACTTAACATTTTCAGCATCACTCACGAATGGAAGGAGGAAAAGCTCTATTTATGAAATGGAACTCCAATGTATTCAATATGTGGAATATCTGGGCTACTTCACTTTAGAGAAGTAAATGCTGGACAAGAGACAAGACATGCTCTTCTTTCAGTTCTTCTATAAAGCTAATGAAAGGCCACTGACATTTACGGGAACTTTCTTCTTAATGATAGTGTTTCTATTTTTTAGTACAATCTGATTAGGTCACTGTATTTTGGATTTGGTTTAATTACAATGTGGTTATTAACATGCAGGTCACATAAAACTTATGTGAAATATTATTAATATTTCACTACCTTAGTACCGGCCAGAAATAGATCAAAATTTGAACAAATTATTTTTATTATATTACTTTTTTGTGGAGTTTTGTTACTTTTAAAGGAGATTCAGTGGCAAGTTTCTAGTAATTTCATTGACATATCCTTGAAGGCAATAGCTATTCAACCACTAAATGCAAATTCAAAGAATTTTCTGAAATTTTAGCTTAGAGTAATCTATCTTGGGATATCTTAAATGACTTTTAAAACTACATGAAAATGGTGTTATGTTTGATATACTATTAAGAAAGAATAATAGAATTTCATTTTATGAAGTGCCTTTCATACTCAAGACATCCTCAAAAAGCGTTACAGTAATGAATCAGATACTGGTTGTTCAGTGATAGTGTGTAGGCAAATGCAGCAGTCATTATGTGTTACTTGTTCAGCAGTAGTCTAGTCTACTCACACCTTTTGAAAGCGAATCCTATTTTAATCAGATAATTTTTTTTGCCTAGGATACTGGAGCTATTCTTCTAAAAAAAATTGCCATAGGATCTTTGTTTTCTATTGTGGCACATAGGAGACAAACTAAATACTTCTCATAGTTTAATACCTCATGTGTAGGATACTTAAACATGTAGCAAATCCTGTTAATATACTACTGTATTTGTAATCATAAAAGCACAGAATCATAGACAGAAGGAACGGAAGGGACCTGTAAGATCATCAATTCTGGTCCCCTGCCATGGGCAGGAGGTAACTGGGGTCAAAAGAGCATAACAAGGTGCTTGTCCAACCTCCTCTTGAACACCGCCAGGCATGGCGACTGCACCACCTCTGCTGGAAGTGTGCTCATGATTCTAGTTACTCTTACAGAAAGAAAGTTTTTTCTTATGTCTAGCCTAAACTTTTCCTTGAGGGGCTTGTGCTCATTGGTCCTTGTCCTTCTGGGGGGGCTGAAAAATTGCTCTCCCAGATCCTGGTGTTTTCTCTTGACATATTTGTAGGCAGCTATCAAGTCACTCCTCAACCTTCTTTTACTCAGACTGAACAAACCCAGATCCCAAAGAGCCAGCCTCAGAGTATGAGGCTTACCATGTGCCTAAACTTATTGGTAAGTTGCATTTAGTGGTCTTCACTGGACTTCCAGTTTATTTTTGTTCTCCCATCTGAATCAACTTGTTAGTAAGAGTTCACTTATTGTATCTTATCACTTACTTTTCAAGTTATTTTGGTGTTGAGCCTGCCAACCATTATATGTTTGTACAGTCTGTAACAGAACATGGCCCTCAACCTGGTTGGATTTGAGGCACTACTGCAATATAAATATTAAATAATCATACCCATAGCCATCAGGTTTAAAAGTGAGAGACCTATGACTATTTAAGAATATATTTTGGAGAATATTATATGCTTATCACATACAAGTAATTTCAGTTTGCCTCAGTGGAATGAGCTGAATAACATTTTAATTCTCTAAATGAGCCAAGTTCATTCAGGTTGTTCTTTCACTGAACTCCATGAAGTTAATGAAAGCTACAGATGAATATGGTCCAGTATGTCTAAATATCAGAATAAATTCTAAATATCAGTTAAAATAAATTTATATTGAAATAATTCACATTTTGAACAAGTCATACTTAATTTATTTCTTGAACTCTAGATAATACTTTCTGGTTGCCATCAAGCTTCTTTTCACATCTTAGAAGCATTATAAATAATATCTCTAAATGCTGGTAGTTGAGAGTGATGATTTTGGGTGTAGGGACATTTTCTATGACCACGAGTAATAAAAGAATATTTGCTGACCCTAAAATTATTTTGTATGGAAGAATGTCTCTTAGACTGCCTAAGTCTGCCAAAATAAATATAAATGAAAAGCCTGAACAGAAGATAGAGGGGAAAAAATTCCTGAGATTTGTGAATTTGTGAAAGAGAGAAAGAAAGGATAATGTATTTGTATTTATGAGAGAGAGAAAGAGTCTGGATTCCTGGCATTTTAATTAAGGTCTGAGCTACAGAAAATCGCAGGCTTTCATTTTAGATCAAATAACATAAAATTTGTTCTCATATCTTTAAATTTAAAAAAACCCACTGCAGAGAGCATGAATCTGAAAAATATTTTAAGAACCTCTCTTTGGCAGCTGGTCTCAGTACTGCTGACTTCAAAATCAACTTAATTTATTGTGCTAAGACTGCCAATATATGCAGGTTACTTTATGACTATTTCTGTTTTACATATTTATGTATTTAAGTACTTGCTGCTTCTGCTGTCAGCTATAGAAGAGCTGTTCAAGTAGCAATTTGAAAGTACTGTTAAGGAAATAATGGCGCTATTGCAGTTTGGTAGGGTACTGTGAAATATCTCGGGGAAGAGCAAAAGTAAAGGGGTAAGAATATGTGGTAACACCGTCATGTGGTTAAAGTTAGATTTCTTAATATTTGTGCTATAATGGACAAGATATATTTAGCTTATTTTCATTGTTCAGTAAAAAGGCCTCTCAGCCTACCTAGACTTTTAACTAGTAGCCCTCAGATCCTTGAAAAAATATGTCTCTGCCAACAGCTGTGCATTTTTAATTATAAAAATGCAGTGCACTTACGTTGTTCTGCTTGGATAATGCAGGATGTATGGGTAAACACTTCTGCCAGGCCTCAGTCAGCAGCAACAAGGGCTGGGTTCAATTCTGGGGTACAAAATATATTTTACCTTGACTCAAGCCCCACCCAGACCACGTGGGAAACACTGAATGAATTACGAGGGTGTCCTGCATAAACGAAAACTCCTTCCTTGCAAGTAGTGTAAACACAAACACTCAAATTTATTACAGAAAATAAAACAAAATCAAAGAAAACATTAAATATAATTAAAAAACACTATTAACTACAAAGCAAAGTCTATAGGTGATACCCTCTTGGGGAAGGCTTCACCCATATGCAGGCAGTCTGGGACTTGGGGCTCCCCAATGGGTAGTTTCAGGGGCCTGCACCCCTATACCTGCCCTTAAGCAATGGGCAGGAGAGGGGGCCCTCACTAGAGAGTCCTATGAGCTGTTCCTTGGGTTCACTGCACCCTGGGAAGCTGCCCGAGAACATGGGTCCTTCTGCGTTGCAAGGGGCTCTGTTGTTCCCAGAGAGGTGACTTTGAGGGGTTAACTGTGGCTTTTGTCAGAATAGCACACCCCAAAATTCCTAGTTCCAATCCCAGCTTCACTGGGCAGAAAACTGCAAAAGAACTTGAAGGAAAAGTCAGGCCTGTCTTCGCTTGAGCCTGAACTACTAGTGCCCAACCACACTGCTTGGTTGGGACATAAACTACAAAAAGGGACAAAAGGAGGCCCAGGCCTATCTTCCTGGGCCTAAACTGGGCAGCAAAAAGCATGCCAGGCCTATACTGCACTGAGGCCTGGATAGACAACAAGTAGTGCCAGGTCTCACCCTGGCTCAAACTGTGCCAGACTTTACCCTGGCCCAAATCTGCCAGCCAAACATATAGTTGGGGTTCAGCTGCACAGTTGGGCTGAAACACAATAGCTGTGAAATAGCAAAGAGGGCCCAGGCCTATGGCTGTAGCCTGGACATCCAGTTCCAGCTATCCCACAATGCTGAGACACTACAATTTCCAAACACAGGGGCCAGTAACTGCCAGGACCCATTCCTGGGCAGTTTGCTCTGGAGATTAATACCTCCATGGCATTTGTCCACTTAAGGGAAAAAAGGGGGAAAGAGGGAGGAAATAGGAGTCTCAGACTCCAAGAAACTTTCTCTCCCTGTAGTTGAGGCTTTCCCATCCCAAAGCTTTTGCTTGCCTCTCCAGTGAAGAGGGGGGAGACCCCTCCCGCATAGGGGGCAGATTTTCTGGCTCCCAGTTCAGCTGTGCAGCTCTTAGCAGCTCCAGGAGAAAGAGAGAAACCTTAGTTGAGCTGCTCTTATATACCTGGTGTGATATCAGCCTAGCCTTGCCCAATTAGGGAGTGCCACACACTGGCCTTTCTCTTACTCAGTTTGCCTGGAGGATCTTCTGCTTGCTCTGGCCAATGAGGCCAGAGGGTTTTACATATTTTGCCCAGATACAGGCCCCAGCTTGCCATGCGCTGAGAAAATGGCTAGAGCAACAGGAGCCATCTTGCTCACATAAAGCAAACACGCACACCCAAAACCCCACAATATACAACCAAAAGCACACACTTTGCCATACACAACCCCAACTGTGCATGGGTGTTACATATGCCTACTTCTGGCTTTTGGTCCTTGAGAGCCCAGGCATTTTTGGCATTATTAAAAAGGAAGTAAAGAAGATAACTGTAGTGGGATGTTTCAAGACAGTTGGGAATGGAGGTGAAGTAGTCACAAGTCATAAATACTGGGAAGGGCTTGAAATGATTTAATATATATAATAACCACGCTATTGCTAGCAGTACATGGGTAAAATCAAGAAATGGAGTGTCTAACCTGAAAATCTGGCAAAATTTCCTGACAATGAGAAGAATTAGGTAGTGGACTAGTATATTAAGAAATATGGTGGAAGTCATATTGCTGGAGATTCTTTAAATTAGGTTGCACTGAGAATTACATTTTAGAGAATAATTCTGTATCTCAGGGACACACAAATGGATACCTTATGAAGTCTTTTCAGTCTATATGTTCAGATTCTCTGTGGGGTTGCTGTGTGCTGTTAGTGTTAAATGCGGAACCCGTTGTAATCAGTGGAAAAGTGCTTTTTTTACTTCAGTGTACTTTGGATCAAACCATAAAGAAAACGTCATGTTTCCCCCCCTTAAAGAGTGTTTCAGTAGTGATCCTTGTATATACTCCAGTTTCTTAGTAAAGGACTATACAGAGCTTTGAGATAACAGCTACTATTTTAATGTAAGCTATTATTATGAATTTTAAATGAGCAGGAGTAGAAACAAGACCTATACTATTGCCAAAGGGACCTCACAAATCCTTTCCTAATTTTCCAGCTGCTGTTGCTACACACTGCTGTTTTTATCCTGAAATGGACTAACTAAATGAAGTTCCAAAATCATTGAAAGTGCTGTTGCCTCATCCTTCAATTATTTAGCCAGTTACAATCCAGGATTTTTATGTCTCCTTTGTAATAGTTATGTAAAATATATCCATAGACTGGGGAGATGTTTCACAGATTTCATAGACATTAGGGCTGGAAGGGACCTCGGGAGATCATGGAGTCCAGCCCCCTGCCCAAAGGGCAGGAAGTCAGCTGGGGTCATAGGATCCCAGCAAGATAAGCATCCAATTTGCTCTTGAAGGTGTTCAATGTCACAAGGCTGGAGCCTTGAATAACCATCCCTTTTGGAGAAGGAGATTGTTTAAGCAGCCCACTTCCTACACAGCAGCTAATTGCTTAATTGATGAGTCATTAGGCAGAAGGAAAGGCTAACTCCCTAACTGACAAGTCATTGGGCCACCCATTGTTCTCCTCTTGAACTCCTTTGTCCTCTTTCTCTCCCTCTCTCTTTCCACTGTCTAGTAACAAAGGTAAGGGTACCCCGCTACAGTCCCCTTTCTATAAATTTCAGTTGTTCCCCATGTAAATATACTCCTGATGCTCTGAGAGTATGAGCTAAAATCTGCTTTTAATCAATTTTTATCAATAAAAATCAAATCTTGCCAAGCCTAACGACATAGCTAGCTAGGTAGATGCCCATGCATGTGTGCACACAAGAGAATGAAATCACCCATCCTTAATTGGGAGGGACAGTCCCAAAGGTCAAGTCCTGGTCCCAGGCTGAATGACCCTGGAACAGCATTTGTCCCAGATTCCCCTCAACAAACTATGGTTCCAGGATCAAGTGCAGGGATCCAGGTTTTCCGTTGCAGTGGAAAAGCATGGATTTTTTCCTTTGAAGGAAGGGAAAGGTGGGAAACAGCGGGTTTCCGCTTGCAGGCTGGCAGATTTCAGGCCTCCAAGAGGCTGCTTAGAGCTGTGGGGAGCGGGACGCATGGGGTATCATGTGCATAGGTATACACACACGCACAGGGCCAGCAGCTCCCCCACCTGCCTGCAGGTAAATCTGTGTGGGGAAGGGCCATGTTATAAAAATAGTTAAGAGAGGCATGTCTGAACTAATCTGGAAAGCATCTTGTTCATTATCAAGGGAACAATAGTCTAATAAAACACGTTTGTTAATTACTTGTCTATATAAATTGTTAAAGTAAATCAGTTAAACAGATCAAGCATTCCAGATCCTGAACAATTTCATATACAGAACTATTATTTAATAATGAGAATCTTATAGCACTTAAAGAATGCAGTTGTAACAAGAGGAACTGACTTTTGTTTTGTTCACGAATCATATATATTTAAATAAAAGTATGTTAAGAACAAGGATGGAAGCCTCCACCTGCTAGACCCATGCCATCCAATACTTATACAGCTTACATGACTGCTGATTTTCACAGCCAGTTATTTAAGTATTATAGACATGAATTTAAACAATGGGTGTGTCTGAAAACAGTTAAGTCACATGATTTGTGTTACACAGCTTGAAAAACTCTGACTATGTAAATATTTCTCTTACTATACTGTTAATTACTCTCTGAGCCAAAATTTAAACACCAGTTGCTGATTTTCATCCTTGGGCCTGATTCAGTATTAAAACGTATTGGTTTTTCATAGCTGTATCTCAGTGGAGTTAACACTGGTGTAAAACTAGAGGAATGTAGAAGTCACCCAGGCTATTTACATTTAAAAAATCTACATTTTGTTTAGGTTGAAGTTTTCCCCCTGTAGAAGAGTCTTTAGGTAAGATTGTGCGGAGCTGGCACACCTGTAGCACTGTTGTACCAACTGAAGCATGAAACAATCTGTTCAAAATGTTTTGATTCTTTTTTTCTACCTATATACTCACACTAATGTCCTTTTTAACATCAGTTATTATTTCCTAATTGCTTAATATCCAAGCCCAGGAAAAAAAGAAACAAAGCTGGTGCTGTCAAACAAAAGTGATCATTTTTGTTTGGTTGAAGCTTGATATTAGATACCTTTTACCTAGAACTAGAAACTTTTCTCCTGAATACATTCAGTAATAACTTTGTGCTTTCAAAGGATACAAGATTTGGTTTTTTAAGGCTAAAAGCAGTTTTAGGACCTTCAGAGATTCAAAGACTTTTCTTGGGTTTTGACCTGACTTCTACTGCCATGTACTAGTTAGCTGTTAGCTTTAACCCTCTCAGTCCCCCTTTCTCATGGTCATTTCACCCCAGCTGCATAACACATGTCCCTTCATTCTGACTTTCTTCCTTTGAATGTCCCCTTTTCTTTCCAATTAGTTTAGTCACATCTAAAGGGAATCATGAAACTACCTTATGATTTGCTTCTACCATGGGGTAGATTCACTCTGCTTGTGTGAATCTATTTTGGATCCTGACTGTGTCATTGATTTGTCTTTTAGAATGATAAGCCCTTCGGCACAGACACTGTCTACTATTTTGACTGAAAAATGCCTAACATAAAGCAGCTCTGTTCTTGATTGGTCCTCAGGCTCAAGATTATAGTTGGTTCACAATATACTCAAGATTAAAAATATGTCTAGTATATTGTGCACACACAGTTTAAAGGTCCAAGCTGTGCGAAACTTTCAACAACATCCCAAATGCAGTGAAACTTATGTTTTGATATAGTTATCAGCATGTTTTGACCAAATGGACAGGGGCACTAGACACTTCTGTGTTAACTGTTGTAGGTGTATTCATGGGTTGAGGTGGAAACTTGAGACAAATACACATTTAATGGTGTTAACCCACAAGAAGACAAAGGAAAAATTTCTAAGTTGTGCTGTGGCCTGTGGGTATGCGTGAACAGGAGTGCTGAAGAGAAACTGAAGAAGCGCCAACCTCAGTGTAGGGGTGGGAAGAACTTGTCTTGGTGCAAGCTCCCCCAGTCTGGGCTGTCATGGCTGCCATTCTGCTGCTCCCTCTGCATCAGTACCCAGGGCTGGTGCCCCAGTTGCCTCTGGCCCCAAGTTATACCACAAGGTGAACCAGAATAAAAGACTAGCATGAAGAGCCTGCCAGTGGAAGTTGCCCATTTTAGACTTCCTTGAAACCATACACATGGCTATGCCTTGTAAAGGGTGCCAAGGCTATTTCCAAATGCCTTCAAAATATATCTTGTTGGCTTCTTTCTAACCTCAGCCTTCCCTGAAATAGTACTAGTTTAAGTGTACTACTGTATAAAGCTTATTATTACTGCAGGTTTAAATATACAACTTCAGCTTTCTTTTGAAATAATCACCAAGAACAATTTGAAGTTGTAAAGAACATTTTGATGTAATTTGCTGTTCCTTTCTTCATAATAATTGGTTCTGAACCTGTCTGCACTGTCATTTTCCTGCTTTTTTTCAGTCAGCAAAATTCTAGGTTACAGCTAATATTAATTTAATTATGGTCAGACCTAACCAATACCACACTGCATAGAAGAAATAAATGATAGTTCTGGTATTGTCCTATTTAATATAAGCTTTCCAGAATTGTGCCTGAAAGATGAGATGAATAGTCACCGAGCTTTTTGGCTGAGCCTGATTTAGATGTGTGCTGTATATATTTGAACATTTAAAAGCCCTTTGGATAATTTGGGACTAAATCTTGCTTGCTTTACCCTCAGAAAGAGAGAAAGATTTATGCTTAATAAGTTCTTTTGTCAATATTTTCTTTTCTTCAGTATCTCTAGGTAAATTTCCATTTCTCAAAAAAAAAAGCTTTTAATTTAATAAATCATTCTGCAATGTTGCATATCAGGAAAGCAAAGCTAATTTGCTCCGGGCTTTCTTGACTGTAAATTCAAACAGCTGTTTCTGCCTTGCAAAGGAGAATGATATGGAACTAGATAGGCTTCTTTTCCTTTCTTTTTTCTTTCTATTTTTTGCAAGAGTGGTTTTGGCCCCAGAGGTCTGGAAAATATTGTCTACTGCAAAAGTAATGCTCAGTTTGTACAGTTAATTGCATCCAGAGTGGTTTATTTTACATTACATTTAGAACCCAGAAATGTGTTCAAATGAGTTCTAATGTCATAACCTTACATTCACCAGCAATGAACTTCATTTGCCACTATACTGCCCGTTCATTTTTTCCCTGGAAATTCATCACAGTCTGTGGTTATCTGAACTAACACAAACAATTTTGGTTCATCTGGAGGTCTTCCACCCCCATTGCTTATTCTTTTCCAAAATCATTTGAAAATATTTTAAATACTACTAGTAATTATGGAAGCTTGGGGCTCCCTACTGTTAGCTTTTTGTCATGAAAGAAAAATATGAATAAAAATTTGAATAAATTTGGCTGTAATAAATGAAAGAAATGACCATTTACTTATGATTTTTCCCCATAGTTTCTTCATACTGCATAGCTTTTGTGAAGAGCTTGGTCAAATACTTCTGACAGTCGGTATAAGCTTTATGAATCTGTGCACTTTTACCCACTATTTTGTTCACAACTTATTCTAGTAGATTAGAGAAGAAAAGTTTTCCTTTCACTGTTCTCATTGTTTTATGATTCTGTTGGTATATATAATTTCTACCTGTTTTTTTGTTACTGAAGCACGTTGTCCTGTTTTATAATTCACCAGATCAACTCTTAACAATTTATTTTTTAAATATAAGTACAATATGAGCTATCTTTAGGTCATCTAACTAACTTCATGTTTATGGAAGACCTTTTCTAGAGTTTGCTGTTACCTTTATACTGCAGCTATTGTCCCTATTATTTAGTTGCTTTGCTCTAGTTACGTCTTAAAATGTGACATTTAGTTATTATGCACATTTCAAGAGGCACTGAGGGTTTGTAGCTCTACTAAAGTTAGTGGAAACTGAATGCTGAATACCTCTGATAATCAGTTCTTAAATGATTTAATAGGCATACAGCCATTTTCTTCTGTTTTGCCAGAATAGCTGGACCCCTATTGCAAATCACATCTGGAAACTGCAGTGAATGTGGGTATGTGTAATTATCACCACAGAAGGCATTTTGATCTCCATGCTCATTTAGTCATATGTTTCTCTGCTGAGGCTGCCAACAAGGGTACTAATTAGTGGCAATCTAATGGTTTTTCTAATGTGGACACTTGCCCATTAGGAGCTACCAACTCATTACATATACAGTAAGCTGTCAGATGGTAATTACTTTTTGTTCTCTGTTCCTCTGGTCTCCAAAGGAGACTTCTGTCTGTCTCATTATCAGACAGATTTGTGATAGCTAACACCTTGCAGCTATTTTTAGTGCTTTGCTCTGTAGTTAATTTTTATGTTTATGGTCTTCATTTAACTGTATTTACAAGTTGGGTATGACTTCTAAAATCACTTGTTATGCATTGACGGAAAGGAATTATTAAACTATTATTAAATGGGTTCTAAAAATCATGTTGGTATGACAGAGTATGTAATTAGGAGTAGTTAAGGACTAATAGATTTATCATGTTATAGCACTGCTTCCATAAAAATGCACCACATGCTCTAGCCCATACAGTTTTATCATTATACGTTTTAATAAAATAAAGCTCAAATACAATTTTCAGAGGAATGAAAACAGTTTTAGTACTGTGTACACTCTCTTGGGCTATTCTTTAGCATAATTTGTATTACTATTTTAAATTATTTGTTCAATGTAGAAAATGCAATTGGCATAGTACCAGATGTTCTCTATCACAGAGCGCTTCCACTGTTACATATATATCTCCGCTATTGGAAAGCTTGATAACATTTTAGTGAAGTTAGATGAACAGGCCTGTAGATCTGTTGAAATCAAGAAGCAGTGGTGTAAGAGGCAGCTGGTGCCAGGGGCAAGCCCTGCTGGAGAGTCTGGGTGGGGGGTGGCCAGGTGGTTCTGAGAGTCAGGGGTGGGATGAAGGGCTGTGGGTTCTGCGAGTGGCGAGTGGGGGGTTTCAGGTTGGGAGAGTGGGGCAGTGCAGGTGCAGGAATCTTACCTATGCCAGGAACTCCTAACCAGTCCCCAGCTGAGCTGCTGTGGTCACCGCAACAGCTTGTGACTGTTTTGGAGTTCCCAACATGGGTATGCCGCCAAGGTGTGGATCCACAGGGGTGGGGGTGATTCTATCATCCCTCCTGACTTTGCAGCCAAAGCGGGTTCCCCTCTTGTCCATCCCTAGCTCCAGTACTGTAGAGATTGTGTTTGATTTGAACTATAAAGCCTGTATTCTGCTGTTCTTATTGTGTTGTGGTTATTCTCATCGGATCCAGTCTTGAGCTGTTTACTTAGGACCTAATTCTGCCAACCTTGCTCACACTGATTTGTACTTTACTCCTTGACAACACAGTTTCTTGGCTCCAAAATTCAGTTTCTTATTCACTGCTTTGATGAGTTAGCACAAATGAGTATCTTTTATCTCCATTAATCTTCAGATGATTTGGGAGAGGGAAGACATAGCTTGTCTTTGAGTTAGAGTGTCATTTGTAGCCTTGCTCCATGGTTTAAATGGCTGTGGGGTAATGACTGGTGTCTTCTAGCCCTGATTCCTCCTTGAGGAGCAAAAGCTCTTATTGCACTCCTCTATTTTCCCAGGTCCAGCTCCCACTATAGCCAACCACAGAACAGCCATGGACTCATAGTTTCATAGTTTCTAGGGTCGGAAGGGACCTGAGCAGATCATCTAGTCCGACCCCCTGCCATGGCAGGAAAGAGTACTGGGGTCAAACGACCCCAGCAAGATGTTCATCTAGCTCTCCTTAAAGACCCCCAGGGTAGGAGCCTGCACCACTTCTCTTGGAAGTTGGTTCCAGACCCTAGCCACCCTGACTGTGAAGTAGCGCCTCCTGATATCTAACCTAAACCTACCCTCTGCCAGCTTGTGACAGTTATTCCTGGTCACTCCTGGTGGTGCTCGGGGGAACAGGGACTCCCCCAATGCCTGCTGATCCCCCCTGACTAGTTTATAACAGGCCACAAAATCCCCCCTCAGCCTTCTCTTTTGGAGGCTGAACAGGTTCAGGTCCCATAGCCTCTCCTCATAGGGCCTGCCCTGTTGTCCCCTGATCATATGAGTGGCCCTCCTCTGGACCCTCTCCATGCTGTCAACATCCCTCTTGAAGTGCGGCGCCCAGAACTGGACGCAGTACTCCAGCTGCAGCCTGACCAGTGCCGCATAGAGGGGAAGGATCACCTCGCTGGACCTGCTCGAGATGCATCTGTGGATGCATGACAAAGTGCGGTTGGCCTTCCTGACTGCCTCCCCATACTGTTGGCCCATGTTCATCTTGGAGTCAATGATGACCCCAAGGTCCTTTTCCACCTCCGTGCTGACAAGAGGGGAGTTCCCTAACCTGTAGGTATGGTGCCAGTTGTTCCTCCTGAGGTGCATCACCTTGCACTTGTCTGTGTTGAAACCCATCCTGTTCTCATCTACCCACCCTTGTAACCTGTCTAGGACTGATTGTAGCCTGTTGCATCCTTCCAGTGTGCCCACGTCCCTCCACATCTTAGTGTCATCAGCAAATTTGAACAGGGTGCTTTTTACCCCCTCATCCAAATTGCTGATGAAGATGTTGAACAGAGCAGGCCCGAGGACCGAGCCCTGGGGAACCCCACTGCCCACGTCCTTCCAGGCTGAGAAGGACCCATCCACTACCACCCTCTGGGTGCGGCCCTCCAGCCAGTTGGCGACCCAATTGACTGTATGGGTGTTGACACCGCAGTCCCCCAGTTTCTTGATGAGAACGGGGTGAGAGATGGTATCGAAAGCCTTCCGGAAGTCCAGGAAGACTATATCCACTGCTACCCCTGCATCTAATGATCTGGTGATCTGATCGTAAAAGGCCACCAGGTTGGTCTGACAGCACCTGCCACTGATGAACCCGTGTTGGTTGCCCCTAAGCATGCAGTCCCCTGCTGGCCCCTCCAATGGAAGCTGAAACTATTCTTATGTCTAGAATTGGCTGCCTGCAATTGACAGCACTCTGTGAATTACCAGGTACTTGTGAGTTACAGAACCAGAATCTAGTTATGATTTATGCCATTGAAACGAGGTACTGTTGAATCACAATAATGGTGACAGAACTGGGCCCTCAGGCTTTTGAACCCAAGATATTTACATTGCCTTAAAAGAAGAATATGAAGCCCCTTAATGGGAGGGAGAACAGAACAAAATATATTTGTTCCCAAATAAAATGAAGACATGGAAATATTCAGGTTCAAATAAACAACATTGATATATGGGTCCATTTTTTCCCCAGTCAAAACAATGGTAGTTGAATGGATGAATCACTGTCCTTTTCTGGCAATGCTCAGCTAATGAATTAAAAATGGTAACATCTTCACACTTAAACCACTGCGGCATAAATCATTATTTGATGTACCTAAAAAAAATTGACTAATTTTCTTACTTTGGAGCCAGGTGATGTATATGTCTTAACTAATATACCAAAAATTGATGCGTTTTATATGCTTCACTATTATTAATGGAGATATTATTTATAAATAGTCTTTAGCATCTGTCATTTCTTTTTGAACCATCTCATTGAGAATATGTATTAACAAATGTTCAAATGCATTCCTGGGAGGAATGGATTCAGTGGGGGTGCAGTGGCGTGGCTGTACCTCCTTTTGGATTGGAGCACATGATCAGATCCTACAGGGACTTTTTAAAGTCCCTAAATGAGGTGAAAATCTCCCTCCCTTCCCTTGGAGGAGACATGCCTCTAAGCACACCTTCGCCTCCCTTTCTCTGCCTGCTGCTGCTGTTCTCCTCACTTTCCTGGAGGTGGGGGAAGCTCCAGAGCCTCTTCTGCCCACCCCAGGCTGGCTGTGCAAGGCCTGGGCTCAGCTGGGGATGGGACAGTGGTGACAGTGCGGTGGGAGAATAGTTTCCCCCTCCCTGCCTGGCCCTTCTGGAGCAGGCATGAGGAGGGGGAATGCCCTGCCCATCCCCCCAGTGCTGTCTAGTCCTTGTCCGCAACTGAACCCAGCTACTGCACAGCTCTGCTGGGGTGGGCACAAGCAGCTCTGAACTTCCCTCTTTCCCTGGGACAGTGGGGAAAGCAGCAGCAATGGGTGGAGTGAGTGGCGGAAGGGAGGGCATATGAGCACCAAGGGGAAGGGAGGGGGGATTTTCACCTGCTTTAGGGACTTTAAAAAGTCCCTGCAGGCTCCTGAGGTGCTGGCACCAGTGTGAGGAGAAGGGGGTGGGGGAGGAGAGAAGGCTGGGAGCAGGGGCTGCAGCTGCCTTTGCAGTGTGTGGTGCTGCCCTTGCATTCCCACTTTGGAAAATCCTGAATCCACCCCTGGTGTAAGTCAGGTAAAGTCAATTTATGAACTATCTAATTGTTATTTTTAAAACCCTCTGAAGTCCTTTAAAACATAACAAAAAAATTCCTAAGTTTGTTTTTCATGGAATTATGCCAAAGATGAATTTCGTTCTGTTATTAGGTATTTGGGGATGAGTTAAGGAGTTCAATTAAGTAAAAACTTCTCTTTCTTCTGTCAAATATTTCTTAATTGACTGGGCCAGATGCCTTAGCTGATCTAACTGATACTCTCTGGGCACTTCTCTCCATGTGTCTCTCCTCCTGGTGACACTCTCTGTTCTCACAGAGAAGTCACCTCTATTTGAAATATTGTAAGAATGTGAAAGAGAAAAATTGATCATGCCATCCTTCTGATTACCATGGAGGGTTCTTTCATTATTTTTTTGGCATTGACAAAAGATATCACTGACATCTCAATTTTTCATTAAGTCTATGCTGGCCTGAAGACATTTAAAAGTGTAAAGGGAGAATCAGTTTATATATAGAGGCCTTATCCCCGACCTTTCACCCAAACTGAATTTTATATTCAGAAAAAAATAAGGTGCAATTACAGCTTGGATAAATTTGCAAACAAGTTTGATGGCTCATCCTTCCTCTTGCAAGTCTCAGTACTTCCTGAACTTATCCATTGATGGATACAAGATTTGGAAAATGTATATCTGATACTGTAGGTGCCTCTACATGAGATATTTATTGCTCAGTTGACTAATTAGCTACTCAGGAAATGTCTTGTTGTCTACACACGCATGCCTATTAGGTTGGAGTAATCTAATTTACTCTGCAGCAGGATTGTACTTGTAAATACAAATACTATCCTGCTGTGGAGTAAAAAACTCTGCAGCAGCACATGTATAGACTCTGGAGGGCCTGGCTGGGGCACAAGGGTGTTTCAGTCTGGAGGCTGCCTGCCAGCTAGCTCCTGCCCTGATGCTTCCTTGTGCCATAACCAGCCCCTCCAGCATGTTGAGTGGGGGGGGAGCAACCCTGGGCTGGCAGTCTGACCTCTAGAGCCCCCTGCCAGCTGGGACTGCTCCAACCTGCCTCCACGTGCTGCACATGAATAAACTGTGGAGCTTATTGCTGCACAGTTAATTGCTCCCAGGTGCACATTCAAATGGCATACCTGGAAGTAGTAAACTCTGGAGCAATAAGCTCCAGTTTATTCATGTGTAGTAATAGCACATGTAGATGCACCCTGTGATATTTCTGGACAAGATGAAATTAGACAGTACTAGTAGTTTTGAGACGGGTTGTCCTTGCGATTTCTTAACAGATTGTGGCCTCAATTCTAGAACGCCTCCCTGCCTAGGAAAGTCCATATTTAATCATAAACACATGGTTAAGTCCAACAGGCGCTAACAGTTGAGATACTTGCTGTATGTTCATCTATGGGAGGAAGTAGGGATGAGGAATCTTTTTTTAGATTCCTGCTCTGGGTACCTAGGCTGGGGATGGGGACCCACCATCAGGTTACCATTCTCTCATGTAGGTGTATAGGGAGTAGATGGGCAAGGGCTGGGAGGTAGATGGAGCTTGATTTCCACCCCTCCCACAAGGGTATCAGTACAGAAGGTGGTCAGACAGCTGATTTTTCTTTTGGGATTGGGGAAACAAGGGCTGACTGTATTTTCTCAATTACAGTTTGGACCCTGCTCGTCTCAGAGCAGACCTTGAAACAGATTGTAGTATTGCAAGCTAACTTGTATAAGTTTTGAACATGTAATATACATATAGATGCAGCAGCATGAGTATGGATGGTGCTGAACAACGTATTCTGTAATCCTTATTTAAGAAGTTAACATCCCTGCCAGAAATACATATCTCCTAAAACAGAGGTTTTCAAACTATGGGGTGCACCCCTTTGGGGGGCATGAAGAAACATTGTGGGGGGTGCACTTGTAGGGGGGAATGGGTAAAAAGTTTGCAAGCAGCCAGGGCCACTGCAGGCTTGTGGGGGGATGCAGGGCCAGGGAGCCCCAGACAGGCTCCACCAGTGGGCTGCTGTACCTCTGGAAGCCCGGTGTAGTGGGCATGCAACCTAGAGCCACAGTGGGGCTAAGGCAGGAGGCTCTGGAGCTGTGGCAGGTGGAACCCACCCCATTGAGCTGAGCTGAACTGAGCTGAGTTGAGCTGGCAGCTGCTAGGATGAGGGGTGCCTTGTGTCTGACTGCACTGCTTCTCTGGGGTGGGGGAGGCATGGGGGGAGGAACATGAACAAAATTGTTACTTAAAGAGAGGCTCAGCTCAAAGTTTGAAAACTGCTGTTCCAAAGGTACAAGAAGGTGCCAATATATCTACAATGTGTCAGTATTTGACCTGAAGTGGGGATGTAAAAGAAGAGATTTTCTTCTCCCTGCTGGAATTTTTAACTTTATTTAAGCCAATTTAGTTCATAAAAGCTAACTCACATGATTTTTTTGCTGTTTGGTATAGGCTAGATTAAACCCCTCAGTTCCCTGCAAGGAATTTATTATTTTATCTTTCAGCCCAATCAAATATTTTACCATTTTCCTAAGCTGCTCACAGGCTAATAAGTCAGAGATTTAACCTTGCAGTATGATTCTGATCATGGAAGCCACTAATGAATGTGCACTGTTCATGCTTCATAGGCCATTTTTATAGTTCTCTCAAGTTCAGGAAAAATGAAGGGCCACTTTTTTGAAGATACTGAGTTGCCAGAAGTAGCAGCAAGGCACTAATTGTTGGCTTGAAAATGGTATTTAAAAGTTTGCTTTTTTGGGAATTAGCTTATAGGTATATGTATATGTATTAGAATGGTTTAAGATGGGCAGCAGGGGTTAATTGATTTTTAAGAAGCTTGGGTCTCATACACTCAGAGTTTCTCCCAGCCCTGGAAGCAGACAGGGGGCGGGGGCGGATGGGGAAGGGGGGCCTCAGTCTCAGTTTTGGGGGAACAGACCAAATTAGGAGAACGCCCACAAGGCTATGTGGATGTGTAAAGGAAGGCCTTTGATACGGTATCCCACCCCATACTGGTGAACAAGTTAAGGGGCTGTGACTTGGATGACTGCACAGTCCGGTGGGTGGAGAATTGGCTGGAGGGTCGCACCCAGAGAGTCGTGGTGGGTGGGTCGGTTTCGACCTGGAGGGGTGTGGGCAGTGGGGTCCCGCAGGGCTCGGTCCTTGGACCGATACTCTTTAATGTCTTCATCAGCGACTTGGATGAGGGAGTGAAATGTACTCTGTCCAAGTTTGCAGATGACACTAAGCTATGGGGCGAAGTGGACACGCCGGAGGGCAGGGAGCAGCTGCAAGCAAACCTGGACAGGTTAGACAAGTGGGCAGAAAACAACAGAATGCAGTTCAACAAGGAGAAATGCAAAGTGCTGCATCTAGGGAGGAAAAATGTCCAGCACACCTACAGCATAGGAAATGACCTGCTGGGTGGCACGGAAGTGGAAAGGGATCTTGGAGTCCTAGTGGACTCCAAGATGAACATGAGTCGGCAGTGTGACGAAACCATCAGAAAAGCCAATGGCACTTTATCGTGCATCAGCAGATGCATGACAAATAGGTCCAAGGAGGTGATACTTCCCCTCTATCGGGCGCTGGTCAGACCGCAGCTGGAGTACTGCGTGCAATTCTGGGCGCCGCACTTCACGAAGGATGCGGATAATCTGGAGAGGGTCCAGAGAAGGGCCACTCGTATGGTTAAGGGCCTGCAGGCCAAGCCCTACGAGGAGAGACTAGAGAAACTGGACTTTTTCAGCCTCCGCAAGAGAAGGTTGAGAGGCGACCTGGTGGCTGCCTATAAGTTCATCAGGGGGGCACAGAAGGGAATTGGTGAGTATTTATTCACCAAGGCCCCCCCGGGGGTTACAAGAAATAATGGCCACAAGCTAGAAGAGAGCAGATTTAGATTGGATATTAGGAGGAACTTCTTCACAGTTCAAGTGGCCAAGGTCTGGAACGGGCTCCCAAGGGAGGTGGTGCTCTCCGCTACCCTGGGGGTCTTCAAGCGAAGGCTAGATGTGTATCTAGCTGGGGTAATGTAGGCCCAGCACTCTTTCCTGCTTATGCAGGGGGTCGGACTCGATGATCTATTGAGGTCCCTTCCGACCCTAGCATCTATGAATCTATGCATCTATGAATCTATGGAGGAATCAGTCAGAGATAGTCATGGATGAAGGAAGAGTCATCAGGAGTCATCAAGAGGGAAGAAGAACACAAAAGCAGAGACTTGAGAATAACAGAGGGTTCCTCCCTGTTGCTCTTCACTGTCCCTCCTTCTCTTCCTTTCTGTTCCTTTTGTCTTGTCCCTCCTCATCCCTCCCTATCCCCATCCCCGTCCCCATCCCCATCCCCTGGGAAGGGTCCCTGAGATCACTATGGACAGAGAGGATACACCAGCATCCTATCCCACCCTAGCTGACTTCCTGCCCCTGGGGCAAGGGGCTGGACTTGATGATCTTTGAGGTCCCTTCCAGCCCTAACATCTATGAAATCTATGAAATACACCCCACCTCCAGGCCGCTGACATGCCATGTTGACATCTGACACCTAAGAGAAAGAGACTGAGAGTGGAGACTGCATCCTGAACACTTTGACTCTCAGTGAGGGCAGTCTGAGCTCACTATGCAGGCATTTGGGGCCCCTATTAGGCAAGCATGGAGTGTGGGGACCACAGACCCCCTCCTTGGGCCACTTCTCATCCCTCTGCCTCATGCCCAGGAATGGGGGAGGAAGTCAGCCCTAGGATTTGGTAGATACATAGAATTGCTTGATTGTTTGTATCGCTGCTTTTCTGTTATCATTGTGTATCAATACATTTGCCTATTATCAAATGGAAAGTTGTGGTCAGTCTGAGGGTGGGAAAGGTTATGTCCCCGCCCCCAGAACAAGGTATCTGGATCCTAAATCCAGAGCCAATATTAGTCGGTTGTGCCTTGACAACTAATACTTAAAGTTAATAAAAGCCATGTGTATAGGTATTTATGAAAATCTCACCAAGCCACCCTCTGCATCTTTAGACAATGAAATGCCTTTAAAAACCTGGCCCAAAGTTTTGAATGTATTAGTACATCTAGAACTCTTCTGTAAACTCACCCAGGTCAGCTTAACTCTTCTGGTAAGTCACCCACCATTCAGTCATTATTTGTGGGGAATGTGATATTGCTGTAGGACATGGAACCAATCATTTCTGTTGTTCCTTTGAGGAAATGAGCAAATGATGCTAATGCGCAACAATTGCCCTGTTCTCCCCATGAATACTGGTTCCCCAACTGGTCAAAACTTGGACTCTAATCTCCACTGTTGATAACATAGAATCACAGAATCCTAGAAAATAGGGTTGGAAAGGACCTCAGGAGGTCATCTAGTCCAACCCCCTGCTCAAAGCAGGACAATCCCCAACTATCTCATCCCAGCTGAGGCTTTGTCTAGCTGGATCTTAAAAATGTCATATCATGCACATTTTTGCATTGCTTGTGAATTTCTGTGAAATGTATTTTGGGAGATGCCTTGTTTTTCTGGTCCAGGGATTTCCCACTTGTGCGCTGCACGGGGTTGCATGCTGCATAGGTTTCACAGTGCAATGCAGGCATCCCAGCTTTCCTCTCCTGGCCATACACATGCTCCCCTTAGCTGCTCTCCCCCATGATGTGCAGGAGCTTATTGTCCTTTCCCAGCTGCAGACACAGTGAAGGCAGTCTGAGCTCACTATGCAGGCATTTGGGGCCCCTATTAGGCAAGCATGGAGTGTGGGGACCACAGACCCCCTCCTTGGGCTGCTTCTCATCCCTCTGCCTCACGCCCAGGAAAGGGGGAGGCAGTCAGAGGAGAAAGGGAGACCCCAGCCTCTACAGCAGTAGGAGCAGTGGGAGGAGTGGTGGCCAGTCAGGAGTCTGTGAGGTGTACGTGAACCCCCTGTGGGCCTCATGTGACCCTGGGGGCTGCCGGTTGAACAGCCCTGTTCTAGTATATTGCTGAAAAATACAAATTGGGTGTGTGTAATTGTTCTTAATGGCAGTGTCTATAGTATTCTTGCTTTACTATTACTGGTTGCTTTTGTACAGTATTGGCAAAGTACTCTTAGTTTGGTGCGACTAAAATCATGTCCTCATCTAGTCTTCCCACATCCTTCCAAATAAAGCAAGATATATCAGTAACGATGCAGTTTTGCAATGTATCTGCATCTCCATTTGTCTTCTGCCAGGGAAACTGTCACTCTGGGATAATACCCCTTCACATGCCTAACCAACACTGTGACAGCAGAAGTCTATAATATAACAACAGCCAGTAAAAACCATGGTATATTCCCTTTCCAATATTATTTGCTTTTATGTTTTCATATATATCAGTGAAATAATTTCCTTATTTATTGAATTTTTCGTTCTCTGAGAATTATGCAGCAGGTTGGCATTGACGATATTTTGTATTTTTCTTGTTCAATGCAAAATGATTAGGCTACAATATTGAAGTTCAAGTTAGACAAAATAAAGGTTAGTAGCAGAAATTGTCTGCAGTAGCTTCTTTTAAACACAGATTTCAGGAGCAAAATAGATATTTAAACCATTTTATTTCTGTTCCAGAAGTAACCTGTTTAGCCCCTAGTACAAATTTCTAAATTGGCAAGGGTAAACCAATCTATGGTTCTCAGTGCCTGTAGGTGTTCAACTGTAGCTAAAAATAAATGGACTAATTAGTATTAGAGACATGTGATCTGATTTAGAGAAAATGAGAAGCCCCTCATTATCCAAACCTTTGCTCATTCATGGCCTACACTCTAAGGCTGGACCCAGACATTGCCTTTATTTTGTGATAAAAATGTTTATAGCCCAAAGCTCAAGCAAACTGACGTTCCTGCCCCTTGTTGTACTACAATGCCCAAAGTTGTGGTTGCATGGCTATAACAATAGGCGTTATCAATTTGTGACAGCACATCCAGGAAGAGCACACACCAACTGCAGATGCTTCCTCAGCCTGACAAAGGGTATTTAAACCCGAAAGCTTGCCAAGAAGAATTTTTAAAACTATTTGAGTTGGTCTAATAAAAGATATCAGATTTACCCAAAGAACCTTGTCTGCCTATGTCCTTAGACCAACACCGCTACAACCTACACCCCTGCATTAAGTGGTGTATTTCAGAGATTGCCTGGTATCCGAAGGGTCAATCTACTGAACATGGCATGACATTTGTGTCAACACAGGTGAGAGGTACTCACACATGAAATTAATCTCAAAATATAGCTAACCATTTGCCCCATTGGCAGCCTCAGTGTTCAATAAGGTAAGGTAGAGATGCACCATTACAGACTAACTAAAAAACATATATAGAGCACAAGCTTTCATAAACCTAAGTATGCTTCATTCATCAGAAGCTGATGACTAGTAATATGAGGGCCCACAGACCTGCTATCATTCATGTTTATGTCACTATTAACAGGGTGCTGGGTAAAGTTTACTGATGAATGTATTATCAGTAGTCATACGTATTTTGGATTGAGCTACGCTAGGATAGACAGAACTGTTAGCAAACTAAATGAACAAAAAACAGAGAAAGTGAGTCTATTTTTCTTTTGTTTAGTGGAATATATGATCTTTTCAGATTAGATAATGGCAATTCTTATATTTTCTCCTTTACTTTGAATACCCTTGCTTCTTTGTCTAGGTTGCTATTTTGAGCTGGAGGCTGGAATGCATTTTTGTTTTAATTAGAACTGGAGGGTGGGAACTGAGTATCATTTATTTGGCACTTAGAGCACTAATATTTCAAATGCTTAATATATATTTTTTATTGCTCCAGATTCTACCAATTAATTTTTTTCTCTCTGATAAATGGAAGAGAGTGTTAAAGCCTTCACCTTTAAGTTGGCTTATTTAATAACTGCACTGACTTGGGATGCTGTTTTGACAAGTTCTTGCACTCTTGCGATGAATCTTTCTTTGTGAGAAAAACACACTTTACTTCTTAGGAGAACAGTGATACAGTGAAACAGAAATATTGTTCCACCTTGTGGCAATTCTTCCATTAGCTTTGGTGGTTGCAGACTCTTGTCCCATAATGAACTGCATTCTGTTGCTGTTGGTGTAGAAACAGCCAAGTTCATTTTTGTTAGGTGTTGTTAGGCTTCATGACATTCCTCTGACAAATGTTCTCCATGGCTCAGAATAGCAAGCGTGAATAGATATTGCCACATACAGTCTTTTATTTATTAATGTTTTGAGGGTAGAGAGAGAAGGGGTGGTTGGTTTTTCTGAGGCAGCACATCCGAGAAGACCCTATGGCAATTTGACACTACACTTTTAACTACACACAAAGGACAGGAGTCGTACATCACAGAGCATTGAAATCAAAGGTACAGTTCTCTGAGTTCCTGTTTGGACTGCAAATTCCAGCCATAGAAGCCACTCATGATTCTGTGATACTGGTCAGCCAGTCTTTATGGTTCCTTGGGCCACAACCTTTGGAAATGAACTCAAGAACAGTTGAAAAGCTGTGAGGAAGAGGAGCTCCCACTAAGAAGTGTACTTCCCCATGAGTGATTAAATACTATCACTGGTGGAATCAAAAGAAAAATATTGGGAAATAGCAAGAAATCACACACTCAGTAGTGTTTTTTTATGGAATCAATGATTGACAATTCTAGCCAGCCAGCAGGTCAGATCTAGCTGGCCGGGGAAAGAAAACATGCTGTTGCTGATAAAACTATGCTTAAAAGTGTAGTTGGCATTGATTGAAAGCAGACATAAGCTTACGGATCTATTAATGTAGCCAGATTTTTACTCTAGGCAGTTGAAGCCTGCTCCAAGACCCATTGAAATCAGTGGGAGCCTTTGCATTGGTTTCAAGGAGCAGTATGCATCCCTTAATTAGCCATACATCCCTTACTGCTGAGCAGGAGTCTGAAGGCAGAACCCCTCACCATCCTGTCTCTTGTTTCTTAAGAACATTCCTTTTATTGAAACAAGTTGTGCCAAATCTCCCTAAGGTACAGAAAACAGGTTTCCTGCATGGTTCCATAGAAACGGGTACTAACTCTTCCTTTCCTTTATCCAGTTCTTTCACACTGCAAATGCACTAGTTATCTGCTCCTGCAGCCTGTCTGCATGCAAACATCATACTACAGATATAGCCATAGGAACAATTTACTGTGGAGTAAAAGAGGGCAGGGCCTTACTACATCAGCTGCTCCTTCATCACTGCCCTTGTGCATTTTCTTATTGCAGTAAGTGGAAGTTGAACTGTGGTAGCTAACCACATTTAGCTATGGTTTAATTTTCACTCACCACAGGGTAAGAGCATGGACACGGGCAGTTACCAGAGTGCAACTTATGTAGAATAATGGCATGTTGTCTTTTACTTCATGATAAGCTGACTATCTATACCCAAATTGGCCTGATCAGCCATTTGCGTGTTCACGGAAACCAAGCCAACAAGTGATATCATGGTCATCTTTGAATTCGAAGGACAGACAACAACAACAACAACCCTAGCTTTAGTGGGAGACACTAGAGAGACTGCAGGATTTCATCTCAAATTCTTAATGAATAATTTCCAAAAACACCTGAGTGACTTAGTCTTCTAAGCCCCATATTTCAAAAGTAACTCAGGCGCATAAGGGCCAACTGTCATGAATTCCCACTGAAAGTTTATGGGAGTGAGCAGCGTAAGTCAGGTATTTTTTGTAAATCCCGGCATGTGTCCATCTGCACCCTGACACAGGTAAATTCCTTTGGCCAGTTGTGGTCATTGCCTTTTCAGTGTCACTTGTTTTTAACAGTTGTGTTAACACCCATGTTCTGGCAGCGTTCCAGTGTGTGCAATTCCTATCTGTATTTTTAGCTTTCCCTCTGTTGCTCAGCTGACAAAGTCACTCCTCACTTCCCTTCTCCTCACAACTGTTCTGTGGTTTGGCTGGTGCAAGATGAGAGCTAGATGGCACTCTGTGGGTGGCTGTACTTCAGCAGTGGATCAAAAAATCCTTCTTGGATCTAGAGATCTTTTGGAAAGGAACAAGTATAAATGCTGTTTGTAATTAAAACTGAAAATAATACTTGTATGGGGAAGTTTAATTATGTGCACGTGCACATGCCCATGCCCGTGCGCATGCATGTACCCACTCACACACACACATATGCATACACATGCACCTTTCCATGGATGGTGATATTAATTTTCATTCTTTCTGGTGTTTTTTCAAGGCACACATAATTTAGTACTGTATTTGTCAATCTTTACATCAGTTGTCTTTTACTGTGATGCCATAATGATTGCTTGCCTTCAGTGAGTGCTAAAATGTACATTTCCAGCTAACTGTGGATGTTGCTTCACAAGCAGTTAGTTTCCTGGTTTTCTCTTTATCACAATAGCTTTACTGACAGAATCTAGACTGGGAGGAAGAATTTTTCTTCACATTATGCGTTAAGTCTGAACAATGACTAACCCCATTCGACTGCCCTTATTTAGGGAATATAGAACCTTTGCTCTACTGAAAACAATGGTAAGGTATACTGCAAGATAGAAATAGGTAAAATTTGAGTTTGGGCAATTAGTTGTCTCAATTAACTCTTATTCCAACATGTCATTAGGCGGGGAGGAGTCCTAAACAAAAACACTATTTTTAGTTAGTATTTTCTATAATTCCATGCAACTGCACGATTCTATTGCAGTGGTGCCCAAGGTTGGCACTTTCCAAACACAGCAGAAGGTCTAAATCCCTGCCCTTTTAAAGAAAGCCCCATACCAACTAATAGTCATGGTGAAGGCTAACCAAACTGACCTGCTGAAAATTGCATAGGCTGTTTTTTTTATTTTAAGGGGAAAAGGATTTCTTTGAGTGTTATTGGTATCCTTTCCCTTCTCAAAATCTTCCCATAATTGTAAAGGATAATCTTGGTGCCAAGACATTGACCTGGGATGCAGGAAATCTGGATTGTATTGTCAGCTTGGCTGCAGTACTCCTTGGGCCAAGTTACTTTAATCTTTCTGTCTCTCCCTGCCTGAATAATATTTCCTGTCTCATAGTGGTACATTAATGATGTAGTTAAGGTATGTGAAGCACTCCATTACAACTGTGATGGGAGTGCATATTAATATCTAATAATTGTCATTCACATGAAAGGCAAGTATTGCAAAATCTGTCGTACTACTTGTGGCTTTAGAATTTTGTGCACACACATATATTTCTCTTTTGCATCTGCCATCCATTGTTTAATTTTGATCCTGGCTACAATGCATTTTTATTTTCCTTGCTATTTTCTATACATGATGTTCATTTTCTTTTTCATCTCTTGCCTTATTGATTCCTGAGTTAAGCTTTTAATATCTGTAGCAAATGAAGAGAAAAGCCAGAATAGGGCAATAGGACGTGAGGAAAATTATCTTCTTTGAGTGCATTTCTGAAATATACTGGGTGCATCTACATGTGCAGTTAATGCAAAGCAATAAACTCCAGTGCATGTTGCACCGGAGTTTATTGCTCCCAGGTGCTGCATTTACATGTGTTCCCAGGACCACAGTACATTGAACCAGGTTGGAGCAGCCCCAGGTAGCAAAGGACCCAGGGGGTCAGCCTGCCAGTCCAGAGCTGCTCTGACCCTGCTCAATGTGCTGTGGAGGGGCTGGCTGAGGCATGAAGGTGCTCCAGTGTAGGGCTAGCCACCAGACAGCCCCTGCACTGAAGCATCCTCATGCCCTAGCTAACCCCATCAGCGTCTACACATGCGTTGCTGCACACTAATAACACTGTCACAGGATAGTACTTGTATTTACAAGTGCTAACCTATGGTGGTGTTTATTAGTTTACTCCAACCTAATAGAGCCACACTTGTAGACATGGAGACTCCACTGTGGAACTAATTAGGTAGCTTCACACTAAACAACTTGTATAGATGCACCCACTATGGCCCATATTTTATTCCACTTATTGGGCATCTCAGTGAACACCCAAATCTGATGGTATTCCATCCTGCACTACTCCCTGAAAATCCATTAATACATCTACTTTTGTTATACACCATCATCTGGCCCTTAAGACTGAGTCACAGAAAAGCATTGAGGGGGAAGAAGACACACCTACTTTGTGCATTGTCATATATTATGGTCTAGAGTTGGATGTAATAGAATTCTACTTGGGTAGCTAAATCCATTTACGTGTCTAATAGGTGGAAAGGGATCTGGCCCTCTCTGATAACTCAAGAGTGTGGAACCTCCACTGCTCTCAGTGGATATTTTGCTCAAAGTACCATGGAGGAATGGGCAAAAGGGATCAAGAATGAAGGCTGGCAAGGAGAATTGGCTCTTTTGGTCAAACTAAATCCTCTATAGATTTCTGGCTGCATTTCCATTAACCTAAGAATGTTAATAAACATTGTTCATATATCTGCATCACTGAAATAGGATGTGTAATATTTGAACTTAAGGAAACTGGACAGAATTAATAATTTTTACAACTGAAAAATAATAGATATTTAAATATTTAATTTAATCATTTTATTATTGCATATTATTAGGCACGTCTACATGAGACTTTTACTGTGGAGCTGCCTAATTTGGACATGATTCTTCCAGGTCAGGGCTAAGCAATTTGATGAGACACCTGTGCCCTGGGCTGTATATATATATTGTGGACTTCAATTTCTACTACTGCTAGTTAAGTGTGTTGCACTAATATATTCACCTCAGGGTGGGAAAAAGTCTAAATATCTAAGTCTGATTTATTTGAGTTGATTCTGGATCACATGGTTTTAATGATAGAGCTCTAAAATGTATAGCTATAATGAATGTTTAATACAATGACAACTGTGTCTTTATTAGATTACAGGCCTTTCTGCATCCCTGTATGACACTTTCTATTGTCATGCAAATAGTTAATCACCTCTTGTTAAGTCAAGACACACATTTTTACATTTCTACCTATCAAGTGCTGGGTCTTGATGTTTAGTATTGAGCTACTTATTCCATTGGTCTCAAGTTCTTTGGTTTTGATGATATATAAAAGTGGTTTCTATCCTATTTAATTAGGGATTAAATATAGATTTAGGTCATGTGAAAACCTGTGGTAATGCATAAATAGAGCCACATGATTCACAAAGAAGCATTTGCTATATATAGTGATATTCTATACAACTAATGGCGCTTCCTTCTCAACCATCACGGCAAGAAATGATTACTTAAATTACAACAGCACCATCACCTTCACCCTCCTCTGTAAAGCTGGCAAGTCAGTCAGCAAAGTAGAAGTTCTCGACTTCAGAAAAGCTGACTTGACAAGCTCAGGAGGCTTGTTGGTGAGGCCTTAAGGGACCTTGACCCAAAGAGGAGAGGAGTTCAGGAACAGTGGTTGCTCCTCAAGGGAGTGATCCTGGAAGCTCAAACAATGTTTATCCCGTCTCAGAAGAAAGGCAGCAAAAGGGCAAAGCAGCCCCCTTGGCTCTGCAGGGAACTCATGGACTTCCTGCGTCTAAAAAGAAAGACCTATAAAGGATGGAAGGCTGGATCCACCCCAAAGGAGAAATACTCTGCCCTGGTTCGGACCTGTAGGGAGCGAACCAGGAAAGCCAAGGCTGCGACTGAACTCTAACTGGCTACATGTATCAAGGACAATAAAAAGTCCTTTTTTAGATACATGGGGAGCCAGAGGAAAAGCAAAGGTAACATTGGACCCCTGATTAACCATATGGGTCAATTGACAACTGATGCCCAGGAAAAAGCCAACCTGCTTAATGGATATTTTGCATCAGTTTTTCACCAGCCCCATGGGACGGCCCTGCTCAATACAGTACGGGACAGCCAGGGTGAGGGAGAATTGTTACCCTTTATCAATGTTGACCATGTGAAGGAACACCTTGAGAGGCTGGACATCTTCAGGTCAGCCGGCCCAGACAGCTTACACCCCAGGGTACTTAAACAGTTGGCAAGCATCATAGCTCTGCCACTGGCACGGATCTTTGAGAACTCATGGCATTCAGACGAAGTGCCCAAAGATTGGAAGAAGGCCAATGTGGTGCCTATCTTCAAGAAAGGGAGGAAAGTAGATCTGGGGAACTACAGGCCAATCAGCCTGACCTCTATCCCCGGGGAAGATCTTGGGAAAAATCATCAAAGAGACCATTCTGGACAAACTGGCTGAAGGCAACTTCCTGCGGGATAGCCAGCACAAGTGGTTTGTTGTGGTTAGGTCTTGCCTGACCAATCTCATCTCCTTCTACAACCAGGTGACATATCATCTGGACAAGGGAGAAGAGATTGAGATTGAGAAGAGCTGTTATATATCTTGATGTTAAAAAAACTTTTGATCTGGTATCCCATGATCATCTCATAGAAAAACTGGTCAACTGTGGCCTCAGCTACATCACAGTCCACTGGCTGGGGAATTGACTCTGAGGTCGGACCCAGAGAGTGGTAGTTGACAGAAGTCAATCATTGTGGTGCATTGTGACCTGTGGGGTTCCCCAAGGATCTGTCCTTGGGCCTATTCTTTTCAACATCTTCATTAATGACATGGACGTTAGTGTCAGAAGCGGACTGGCCAAGTTTGCTGATGACACCAAACTTTGGGGTAAAGTGTCCACACCCGAGGACAGGATAGTCCATCCAGGCTGACCTTGACAGGCTTGGAAAATGGGCGGATGAAAACCTGATGGCCTTCAACACTGAAAAATGCAAGGTACTCCACCTTGGGAAGAAAAACCCACAGCATGCTTATAGGCTCGTCAGTGCTACGTTTGTTAGCACCATGGCCGAGAAGGACTTGGGGGTCATGATTGACCACAAGATGAATATGAACCATCAATGTAATGTTGCAGCCAGCAAAGTGAGCAAAACTCTGGCTTGCATTCATAGATGCTTCTCTAGCAAATACCAGGATGTCATCCTCCCGCTGTACTTAGGCTTGGTGAGACCGCAGCTGGAGTACTGCATCCATTTCTGGGCTCCACAATTTAAAAAGGATGTGGAGAAGATTTAGAGTCCAGAGGAGAGTCACGCACATAATCAGAAGGCAGGAAAACAGGCCTTATGATGAGAGGCTGAGAGCTGTGGGACTCTTTAGACTGGAAAAGCGCAGGCTCAGGGGGAACCTGGTGGCTGCCTATAAGTATATAAGGGATGTACATCAGGATCTGTGGGAATGTTCACCAGTGCGCCCCATGGGATGACAAGGTCAAACAGTCACAAACTCCTCCAAAACCGTTTCAGGCTGGACATAAGGAAAAACTTTACTGTCCGAGCCCCCTAGGCCTGGAACAGACTGCTGCCATAGGTGGTACAGTCATCTACTCTGGACTCCTTTAAGAGTCAATTGGATGTTTATCTTGCTGGGATCCTATGACCCCAGCTGATTTCCTGCCCCTGGGGTAGGGGGCTGGATTCAATGATCTTCCAAGGACCCTTCCAGCCCTAACATCTATGACAACTGTGAAACAGAAACATGACAGAAGGAAACAACTGGTCAGTACAGTAGCCCCTAATGTCATGTACCCTTCTGAACCCTGTGGCAGGACCTACAAGTCTAACATTGGTCTCTACAGCCACAAGAGAAAAGGCACCATCAGGCAGTAGAATAGCTGCAATATCTACCTTCACTTGCTGATGAACAGATGTTAGGATACAACTAATGTACTGTTCCCAAAAGGATGTTTAATTTCTGTCTCAATGTGGACATATGAATACTTTAAGACCTTTCAAAAGGGAATGTTTTTAAAGGTCAGCAGCTGGTATATTCTACTTGTTATGTGTAAGCAGCTTCAGAACAATTCAAAGGCAGCAAAACCACTCCAATTTTAACACTCCAGGGTTATCCAGGGCTAAAATTGGAGGGGGTTTGTTGTATTTGAATTGTTCTTGTCTCCTAACAATGCGAATGTACTAGCTGCTGAAATGTTCTTCTTTTAGAAGGACTCTCAGCATTCTTGTGTCCACACCCTCATTCGCCTTTATTGAGGGTTAAAGTTGGAGTGGGTTTCCTGTGTTTCAGTCATTCTCAGCTTGTTCACTCATAAGTATCAGCTGCTGCCATTTTGCAATGTTCTCCTGTTGGAAGGCTCCAAGCATTCATGTGTTCACACTCTGTGTTTTACAGTTTTCACTCATCTTTCATTGTGCTTATGCTCAGCGAAACCTAAAAATGAGATATTCAGTTGTGGCACATATCCTTATTATGAAACTTTTCCTTTCTAATATTTTCTGTAAAACACATCTATTTCAGGAAATAGATCCTATCATATCTAGGTATTTTACAAATGAACTGTAGAGGTATAAAGGATATATTCCTGGAGGTTGATTTTTATTACTTTATCACACCATTCTCCTGCCCAGAGGAAAAAAAAAAACCTGCTTAGCAAAAATCCCAGGTAGACTCTTATGACATGGACCAGTATATTAAACATGAGGCCAGGAATAAGAAACTCCAGAGTTGTGACATTTTACTACATGCTCTTTAGCAAAGTACCACATCCCTGGGCCTGATATGTTTCCTTTCAACAGAATGCCACTTACACTAAGGCTGACTTTCTTCATGCTTCTTTTTCCCCCATTTGTTAAATACTTATCTGCTTTCCAGGACAGGTTTAAGGCAGACTGAATGTATCTATACAGAGCTTTAGGAATGTAAAATTTAAATGATGATTATTGGCTAATACAGTGAAAATTCTCCAATTAATGATATTCCATAATGCATCCTCTTAAATATGTTGGGAAGGATTAATGCAAGGCAAATGAATGTTATACTTAGGCTTTTCTGTGTTCTGAATGCTATCTCTATATCATCTTTTTTTTTTTTAATAACAGCATTATTAAAGCCTTCCTGGGGGATCTTTGCCAATACTTGTAACATTCAAAATTTCCAGCTCTCTCCAGCTGTGCTAGGCAGGTGCTACAGAAGCTTGAAGGGCCTGAACCCTCAAGCACCTCAGGCTCTTGGGGTGCCTTCCTGGCTTTTCCCACTTACAGAGACATGCCTCAGGAAATCTTGGGGTGTGTCTCAGTATGTAAGGAAAGCTGGGGTTTCCCCACATATGGAGATACCACCAGGTACATCTCTTTATGCTGGGAACACCTGCTACCTCCATGCTGGGACCTGTCCTGTGCTGACCTATATGGAGGCATGGATCAGCACAGGTCTTGACAAGGAGGTGTGGGGCAGTGTGCGAGTTTGGGAATCCCCAGTTCTTGCAGCTCCTGGTGGTGCTTATCTTTAAGCAGGGAAAGCTTAAGGGGATGTCCTGGGGAGATACCAAGGGTACATCTCTTTAACTGGGGATATTCTGGGCTTTCCCTGCTTAAGAAGATATGCCCCAGAGATCTTCCCAGCACGGCTTTCCCCACTGAGAGAGATGCCCCAGGGGGATGTGGGAGCCAGGGAATTTCTGGCCCCCCGTGCCTCCACGCTGGAGCCCATTTTGTGCCATCCCATGCTTCATGTGGAGGCATGGGTCAGTGTGGTTCCCAGCAGGGAGGCACAGAGCAGTGCAGGATGGGTCCCAGCATGGAGGCACGGGTTGTTAGGAATTCCCTGTCTCCTTTGCTGCTCCACATTTCTTGTTGGGACCCATGCTGACCTGTGCTTCACCCAGATGGACAGATCACTGTGGGTCCCAGGAAGGAGCAGGGCAGTAAGGGAGACTAGGAATCTCTTGGCAAGGCAAACATAAAAGGACATGTCTTGCCACAGCTGATACACTTCAGTTTGGCAATATACGTTTCTATATGAAAAAGAAATGTTGAGTTCTTTGTGAAAGCACGAGAAGGAGAGTTGTCGCAGGCCTTAAAAGAAGCCAGGTAAATTATATCCTATATTTACTAAGCTGGGTGTAACTTTGTCACAATCACTTTTATTTTTGAAGGCTGAAGTGATAACCAAGCATATGGACTTACCAAAATGTGAGGACAGAGAATAGAGAAAATTTGTTTGGATCTGCCTGAGTTAGCAATGAATGGAAGAATTACTTATTGCTGCAAAGATATGAATTCAAAGACATTGATACATTTAGGCACAAAACATTGAGACTGAAAGAATGTCAGCGTTCCATTCCACCTAACCTCTTTCTACCTCAGTCTTACCCTCCATTTATTGGATATGACTCCTCAAATTTTCTTACTCTAATGCCCCATAGGTTTACATAGTTGTGCCCAGTTTTGTGCTGTGTAGTACTGCAGTTTTGACAACCAGTAAAATTGAAGAACTATATTGGAACATGTAGTATTTAGGAACATTTACAAGCTGCAAGATTCACCTTCTGATCCTTCTGAGTGTCTGCTTTCTATGAAAATAAGTATAAAAATAATACAAGAAACCCTCTGGAATATAAGTTATTTCTGATGTCCAATCAAGAATATTGCATTACAGGGTCAGCTTTTTATCAGCAGCATATTTCTCAGTGTATATTTGAGAACTTTGGCTTGATGGGTTTTTTTTTTGCGTGGAGACCATAATTAAGCCCAGAACACTAATTCCAATCCATTAGACATGTTTTTGCATATTTCCCATATCTAAACTTGAACTAAATATAACTCATTTTTTTTCAAAAGAGGTTCTCTTTTGTCTGATGACTGACGACTGACACTTTTATTTTCATACTTTTAGGTGTCAGATGTGTTTTGTGTTTTACATACTTGCATTAGCTATCAAAGTGGAATGTGTAACATGATATCAACATCTATTTGTCTTGCATCATCCAGAAGACTGGTTTAATATAATGTCATGAAAATAAACTGGAAAGTTAACTCTGAAAATGGGTTGTTTGATATTGCTGCAGTAAAGGTAAAGCTCTACCCATATGCGCTCAGGAGAGTGTGCTTGTGACAGTACATGTTATGTCTGTATTTTATGACCTCTTGTTTGTGGAAAAAAGCATTGTTTCAAGAAATACTTACTGAATTCTGTAGGCACTGGAGAATGCCACATTTAAATTGGGAGCTGCCGAATCCAGATTAAAAAGCAACAGGCTCTTAGGTTCACAAGTTATTCAAAATGATATTCTGTAATTAAAGCAAGCAGCTCTCTGACCCAAATGTTTGGGCTCCAGAGATGCCAACAGAGTTTCTTGACTTTTGCTAAGGGGCCAGATGCCACTGGATAAAGAATTTAACATAGTTGAACATCTGTTTTTTTGTGATTACTACTAAAAAATGAGGATGGAGCAAAGAGCTGCTTTCACATGCACAAATGAAAGGAATTTAGTTTTTTTTAGTATCTTCCTCGGTGAAATACCCTTGTGCACACAGATATCTTTCCAGTCTGTTCTCCTGTGCAGCCCACACACAGCTAAGCTCAGAAACTTCTTAGAGTTGGTGCTTTGTTAACAACAATATAAGGCTTCCACTTAAAAGCATGACTTCTCTAAGGTTTGTATGTTAGGATTTTCCAGCTTGCACCCTAGATTCACTCTCTCTAAACTGATATTCCTATTTCTGCCTAATCTGGCTGGGGCAATGATGCTCCTACCTCAGAGAGTCAGCTGAACCCAATTACTGTATTCTTTTCCCATTAGGACCAGCAGGGTGGGATGTACTTATCAGAGGCTCCCAGTCTGTTACACCTCATAAACAGCCCGGTGAAGAACTCATTTCTCTGAAGTCCTGAGCAGCTTAATGAATTGTGCCCTAAGATAAGAAACTGGTCAAAAATGGATGAAACAACAGTGATATTGTATTAAAAAGGAATATAAATAAAAATAAAGTTGAGTTCAAACTTCTCAAGGCATGGCTGTACCTTTACTTGTATCTTATTCATAGCCAAGTAGACTGTAGGTGTTTAAAAGTAATTAAAATCGGAAGTTATGGGAGATCACCATTGCGTTTTCATTTTATTTTAATTTAAGCACATCAAATCAAATTCATTCCTTTAAATACCAAAGCTATTTTGCAAAGATGTTACAGGGTTTAGAAAGTGGTCCTTTAAGGGGTCTCTTTCTCTTCTACTTTGCTATTGAAAGTGCTATCCCTAACTTTTTTTAAAGGAATGTTCTGCTTCATTTTCCCAATTAAATGGTGTGAATCTCTACCGTCTGGAACAGTGTGTGGTGATTTATACTCAGGCAAGCTGTATATAAAATGCTATTCTGATTTGACAGGGTTTAACAACCAGTTTGTACAGGTGGAAATGATCACATGAAGGGCCAGGAAGGTGACAATTGGGCTATATATGTTAACATAATTACTTTATAATGGGAATAGTTTAGTTGGTGGTTCTCATGTTCCTTTTTAAAGTATTTAAATACAGTGGACTGCCCTGCATTTTCTACTCTGAAGTGACAAGTTAAACTTGGCTCTTAAACCTGTACATGCAGCTCTGGCACATGGCTGGTTATATAATACTGCAGCAGCATAGCATGGAGAGGTAGGAATTACTTGATGCAAAAGGTGTTAGTGAAATGGAGTGGTGAACTTTGACAGTAGTGCACAATTTCAGCCCAGGGTGTGCCAGAAGAGAAGGACAAATATTATACCAGTGATTACTTGGATTACAAGATAATGATACAGGTAATATATGTCTATCTGAATATGTGATAAAGTAACATAAGTGCTGATGTATTTTAACTTATTTGGCTAGTATAAAGTCCTTATAATCTTCTGTTATGGGACAAATTCCTGATACTGCTGCATGGCCCTTTCTGCTGCTCCTGTGCTTCAACTAGAAAGCAACTTAATCATCCAGGTGAGCGTGCATCTGACATGGAAGAATGCCTATATGATGGAAACCTCTGGTCTGTGGCCATCTACAGTGCATGTGGTAGGAGTGCTTTTGGGCTTTGATGGTCTTCAAGTGACGCTAGAGGCTATTGGGACCACAACCTACCAGCATAATTTAAAACAATATAAGGACTTTGTCAGCAGAGAACCAGCCTAAGACTAGGAAATATTCTGTGGGCTTGAACCCCACAGCTGTGTCCAGCCTATGTTGACACTGTGGGTCTAATGGAAACAACTCACTGCAAAGTGTGGCTGTGCTACCTATTTGTACACAACATACCTGCTTCCTTTGAGCCCATTTCTCTTCTGCTGTACTGTCACAATAAATCAATAAGACTGCATGGAATGTAAAGCAGGCCTGATCTTGCTTCTTTTTACTGTTTTACCATTACTATTGCAAAAAACCACCCTCAAAAACAGTCTGCATTCTAGACTACCCTGTTCAGGATCAGTAAACTGGTGTGTTCATTCCAAATGCAGATTCTTTGTTAGTGGAGATGGTGTAAGAGGCAGAAAGAACACAGCTTCCTCTCAGATCCCACTTGGAGTTCACAGTGCTGCTGGTTAGGGAAACCACACTAACTGAGCATGTTTCTTAGGGAAGTCATAGGATCATAGAAAAGTAGGCCTGCAAGGAACCTGAGAAGGTCATCTAATCCAGCCCCTTACTCAGGGCATGGTCATCTTTTATGAAACTATCCCAGCCAAGTGTCTGTCTAACCTAATCTTGAAAACTTCTGGGGATGGAGATACCACAATTTCTCAAGATGGCATATTCCAGTGCTTGACTATCCTCCTAATCTCCAAAGTAAATTTCCCTTGCTGCATTTTGAGGCCATTGCTCTTCGTCCTGTCCCCTGCAGCCACAGAGACAAGCCCATGTCCGTTCTCTCTATAATCATCCTTCAGGTAGTTGAAGACTGTTATCAAATCCCCCTCAGTCTTCTTTTCTCCAGACTAAATAACACTATTTCTTTCAGCCTTTTGTCATACCTTTTGCCCCCCAAACCCCTTTCCTTCCTCCCAACTCCTGGATGCTTTCCAAAATGTCAATATGCTTCTTGAAGTGTGGGCCCCAAAACTGGACACACTACTCTAGGTGAAGCCTCACCAGTGTTGCATAGAGCAGAAGAATCACTTTCCTTTATCTGCAAATGACTTTCTTATTAATATAAACCAGTACAATGTTGGGTTTTTTGCAACAAAATCACACTGTTGGCTTATATTGAGCTTATTCTTCTGACTTTCTTAGCATACAAGTTGCCTAAGTCCCAACTCAGCCTTGTTTCTTTGTCTTTTAACTTGCAGGACTGCATTATTCTGCAAGCCTGCTCCATTACCTATTGAAGTGCTATTGGCTAAACAGGATTATTTTCTAGAATAGTGAAAGACTCTTTCTAAATGTTTTAATGTTACTGCTGTATGATTGCTCTAATACTATGACACACTTAACATCTTCTTTACCTGAGGATACCCTGAGGATGCTTGTACACGTGACGAAAATTTCCCTTTGCGTGACTTAATGGTGTCACCTTTTCCATGTATGTGAGTTTTGGGGGTTTTAAATGAGTTTGCTGTGTCACAAATTAAACCACATACTGATGTAGTTTAGTTTGCAGTGTTGCTATTTGGAAGGTTGCAGTCATGAATCTGTCAGCTCGCCTCCCAGCCACAGAAGAGGTGGGCAGGCTCCACTGGGAAAAAAAAGGGCTGGGTCCCTCACTGCTTTTGCCTTCAGCAGGCCACCTGTGGCTCCCAGGACACTTGATGGCTCCCAGGAGCAGGCTGGCTTGCCCCTGGGGCAGCACAGGGAGTCAGTAGGAGGTGGCTGGAGAAGATGGCATGGACAGTGCGTGGGGTGCTGAAAGCCTGGGCATGCTTGAGGAAGGGTTGGATTGGGTGTCTCCAAACAAGGGTAGCACCCAGCCTGTTTGTAGCCCATCTGGCCAGCCTCAGCATGCACTGCCACCACAGAGGGATGAACTGAGGCCCCTCTACAGCCCCAGGGCTGCTCAGCCCACCAGCAGCTTGCCCCTGGTTGTGGGAGAGGTAGGCAGGCTCTGCAAAAAAAAAAAAAAAAAATGGATCAGGCCCCTTGCCACTTCTTCCTTCAGCAACACCTACGCCCGCCAGTGCATACAGTGACATAAAAATCAAACTCATCATTTCAATTTAGGGGGCATAGAATGCAATCCTGAAGGACTAAATCCCTGTGATGTGTACAAGTGCCCTGGGAGACCAACATTTCATTAGGAAAGTAAAAGTCTTTTCATCTAGGTGCAGAGGAGAAGAGATTGCAGAGGGAGGGTTTGTGCTACAGAAACTTGCCACAAAGCAGTCAAGGAGGGGGAGGGAGGAAGCTGGTCAGTCAAAGATCAATTAGAACAAGTGCACGTTAGTTGCTGAATCTCTAAGAAAATTCTTCATCTGCTATAATTATTATATTGAAATGGTAATAACTTTGTTCAAGCCACTATCCTGTCAGTGTAAGACAATCAGAAACGTTACTGTCCTATAACAAAACCTCACCACATGTCAGTTAGTGCAGTTGATTGTCATTTTCAACTGTTGTCATGTCAGAATCTGCCTATGAGGAAAAGACTTCCATATAAAATTTCCTCTACTGAGATCAGTGGAGATGACAAAATGTTTTTAAGGGATTGATTCTACTCCCAGAAATAACCGTAAAACTTCCATTCACTACGATAGGGCGTGGATCAGGCTTTGTGTGTGGTTAAATACTCTCTGTAATGCATACGTATTTTTTTTTTTTGCATATCTAGAGAAAACACTTCATCTTAATGGCTTGCCACCTGCCAAAATATTAGTCAGATTCTGCACATATTTACTTATAATTTTAGGCACCTCCCACTGAATTCTGTGTGTGCACCAAAGTTCTGTGTGTGCACCAATGTTAGCAAAATGGGGGCTTAAATACTTTAAAATGTGCCTTTGTTTTGCTGGAGATGAAGAAAAAAAAGAAATGAAACAGCTCTGTTCCCCATAAAATGAAGTCTAATTTGTCCCATAAATCTCGAATAAGGAACCCAAATAAGGTTTTCTGCTGGGTTTTTTTTGGTGTGTGAATAAAAGTTTAGATAGGCAGGAAAATAACATCTGCTTCTGGGCTGAGACTTTGTATGCCAAGTTTCCGTCTGGAGGAATTTTTTGTAATGAAGAATAAACTCACTGGAAACCATGGAACAACTTTAAGTGTTGCCAAAGTCAGTCTAATAATGACTTTACTTTCTGTGAGATAATCTAGAAGCCAGAGCTGAAGACATTCAAAATGAAATGCTTTCTAATTCGAACATTAGTATACTTCTTGAATGAACTCCAGTTTCTTATTTTCAATCATTTTAATTGCATTTTGTTCCAGGCATATTAGAAGTCCACACAAAAGGTTAAGTAACTTAATCTGAACAGTAATAGCTGTGCATATTTTGAACTACCACCTGCCAAATAACATGGGTCATGATCTTGACAGTTCTCTGTTTGGATTTGTCACACAAGGTCCTGGTGCCTTCCAAGGTTGGGTTCTTTGTTATTGTTAAGGATGAAATACCCACAGGTGAATGGAAAAGCCAGAGCATCTTGTTTTCCACTTTAATTTTGGAAAAACAAGAGCTTTTTCTTTATTTTTTGGTTTTGTGCAAAATCTGTATAGTTCTAATTTCAAACTTGATGCTAATTATTAGTAAATGTTTATCTAACTACATCTGAATTGTAATGTTCTCCTTTTTGCCTCCCACATTCTTCTTTTAGTTAAGGTAGAAGCACTAATTCTAGGTTACTGGGTGTTTTTCATGGTTACAATTATAACTGGATAATAGGGTTTGGTGAGTTCTGTGTGGTTTGTGTGTAGGTTTTGGTGTTGTTATTGTTTTTGTTATGAGACTAATCCATATAATTCAGTCTTAAATGTTGAACATATCCAAACATCTCAGGGATTTTTTGTTTAGCCCCATTTTCAGCTTTTATGACAAAGTAGTTTGAAGCAAAAAGTCTTGGTGAAGGAAATTCAAGCCTTTCCTCTCTACAAGTTCTATAAGCACAGAAGTAATTTGAGATCAAGTTTTTATAATCTTTAAATAGCACATTTATTCCAACACTCCTTGAAATTAAGAGAATGACTTCCATTGACTTCACTGTGCTTTGAATCAAGCCCGGCTTGAATAAGTCTGGTAGAATTTGGTCCTAGGAGAGCAAAGCTTATTCCACCCTCTAAGTCATTTCACAATGTTCTGTCCAAATAATTGGCTTAACTTCCTATGGTTTTATCTTTGTGCTGAAGGGAACAAGTAGACCCTATTGCCAATAATTGATTTGGGGCCTGCTCCTGTAGTATGTATGCAGGGGAAAGTGCAAGCTGAAGTCAACTGACAAAAATACAAATCTAATGTTGCTCATGTGAATATTTTTAAACTGTTAAAATACTTTGTATGTGTATATGGAACAAAACAACAAGAGACATTTCTCATACCAGGGATTCTTAAATCAACAGCTGATTGAAAGCTGCTTAGAGGTTTGGAATGTCAGTACTCTCAATGCAGACAGAGCAGAATGCAGGTGAGGCAGTCGAATCAAGCTGCTAGAAAAATATTGCTGTCTTGTCCTCCCTGAATGTATATATATTTTTTATCTTCTGAGATTAGACTTATGGTACTAATGCTGCTTGGCTTAAGAAGAAAAGGATGCAACATTATTAGCCCTACAGTTTTTAAAATCTCTTCAACACCTACCCCCTGCTCCTTTTGTTTTGTAAAGTATGTAGCACAAATAGATGAAATGATAGTAGAAAATGGTATAAAGATTTTATTGGAGACATTGATACAAGCATTCTGGAAAGGTTCTGGTAAAATTTACCATACCACGCTGTCATTAAAGCCTTTTATTCTATGTATACCTTTACATACAGTCTGATCCAAAACCTATTGAAATTAATAGAAACATTTCCATGGACTTTAATAGGCTTTGGCTCTAGCCCACAGATAGCAGATATGTTTACTGAGATTCTGTGGCTGCAACGTCTGGGCAGAATTTGCTATTTCTACCAATTTTTTGGGAAAAAAATCAGTAAAACAAAATTCCTCCCTTCCCTTTCTTTTTAGTGTCCTGTGCACTTTTAACTCCCTACGAGGTCTGAGGGCTTGCCTGAACTTCTTAGCAGTAACAGGCATACGGCTTTTCTAAAGTGCAAATAATATACAAGGATTGATATTTTTTTCCCATCCTAAAAGTCTGGTGTCTAGATACTTCTGTAATAGAAGAAACAGAAATGTAAGGAGATTTTCTTGCAAAGAAGCTATGCTATGTCTGTCTCTGCCTCTGTCTGTATTTGCATGTATTTATTTTTATCCCTGACTTATAAAGCTTTTCAGTCTAAATTCTGGATGAATATATTATCTATACTATGTACACACACACACACACATGCTCATCCAGAATCTAGACTGAAAATCTTCATACAACAGCATGTGTGTGCGTGTGTATTCATCCAATATATTTATTTGTTTCATACCTGTCATTGCTTACTCTCATTCCACGAATCAGTAAAACACTTTTTTTCCTCTACAGTACGCATAGTGAGAATGTGATGTAACAATAATGTTTCCAGCCTATATGCTACTGCAGAAGGGGAAACATTTTATTTGGAAGCAACTGTGTGAAGGACCAGTAAGCCCCAGACTAAGAAGATACACAAAGTTGAGCATACCACTCTGGTATTTGGGTGAGAAATTGAACCTTGCCCTAAATAATATGCATTCCAAGGCTCTGCCTATGTGCCCAGTAGTGCTGTGCTCAAAGAGACTTCCTCCTAAACTGGTAGTATAGGTGCGTGTATGGTGCTTTGGATGGCTCAGTTAGTGCTACTGAGTGATAGCGCCAACTTGCCTGTTTGTGGTACTTTACAAATATACCTAGCCTACGTTTTCTGGTTCAGGTTCCAGCCTGTCCAAACACATAGTGTGCCCAAGGGCATTCCTGCTGAGCATGGCAAGCATAGCTATGGCCTAGTTTATGCGACAGTAGGAGTGCTGGGTAACCAAGAGCTGATCCACCAGACTTGGCCACAGATGCTGAAGGAGCTCTTTGACAGATGGCTTTTTAGATCATTTCACTAAAATCATCTGATCTGGTAAGAGTTGACTTCCCAGAATTAAACCCATTAATTTGAAAACTTGAATTGGAGGGAAGGGACACTGTTATTAGAATTCAGAATTTGCAAACAGCCCTATCTTTATAATAGGCCAAGTTCAACAGCTAAAGTCAGCATTTACCAGCAACTACTATACAGTAGTAGTAGATTTCTTAGTGTTCTCCTGTGCGTAGGATTGGAAATTTCCACAGTACTTCAGGCATTACTGTAATAGTTCATTGATAATTTTTATTATTTTAAATGGCAACAGGACTCATCTGCAGAGAAGATAAATATGGTTTTAATTTTAATTCTGAGAGATTTCTTATTCTGTTAATATTTTAATATAATGTTTTACAATAGGTGGAATGCAAAAAAACTCCAAATCTTATGTTCCTGTCCAATGACTTGCTGAGGTAAATATACATGAGACTTTTTTAGCACAGGTCCTGTCTAACTAAAATGCTAAAATTCTTATCCTTTAACTGACAGCATCCTATAATTCAAGAGTAACTGGCGAGATGCTCCATTTTATGAAGCAATAGTTCCTAGTTAGACCCTAGTTTTGAGGCTGAAGACTAAATAATCTGTGTGGTGTGTGTATGTGTTTGGGAGGCAGGCATTGTGAAGAGCATGATTCACCAGTCCAATACAATTCAGCAAAGTACTGAAGTATATGAATTAACTTTAAATATTTTCTCATATGCTGAACAGGAGAACAGAAGCACATTCTTAAATTCGTTGCTGAACTGGGACCAAATGCAGAAAATAGTTTGCTGAAGAAAATATAGAATTGCTCCCATTTCTGTTAATTAAAAAACAAAACAAAAAACCCCAACAAAGCAAAACCAAAACAAAATAAAACAAACCCCAGCTCCCTCCAACCCCCCGCCCCATCAGTCCTTTTTTCCTGATTTAGATCAGCACCCCTTTCTCCACAGTGCCCAATTCAAAGCCCATTCTAGCCAAAGGAGTCTTGCTGCCCTTAAACACCAAGTTTTAATATGAGGTTTCTTTCTGCTTTCTGTCCTTACTTTCCATCCTCTGCATTATTGCTGTTGGTTGACTGATTTGCTCAAGCCACCCAAATGACCTGGGAATTCTGAGCTATTTAGGGCTCAGCTTTCAGCCAACCTCTACACAAGAGAATTACAGGAGTGAAAGGAGCGAGAAATAATTGCACCATCTCTTTTTCATTTGACAGTTTTATTAAGTCAGCCAGGAAAGGGCTAATCTGGGGCCAAAAAGCTGTGCAGGAAGGGTGGTCTTAAAGTCTCTAGCCTGGAACTCCAAAAGATAAGTCTTCAATTCATGCCCTTGCCACAAGCATCCTTGTAACCTGGATTAACTGCTTGAGGTGAAATCTGAGCCCTGTTGCAGTTGATGTAGAGTTTTCTCTTAATGTACATTTTGAAGTGGGATACATTTAATTTATGCTTTAAAATTAGAGAAATCAGGTTGTTGAACTGATGGAAGTTGCACGGTGGTGGTGGTGGGGGTGCGTGTGGGAAGGGAAGACAAAGGCATGAAAATGTGAGATGTTAAATTTACACTTCACAAAAATGTTAATTTGAAGATCACCTCACTCTTGATCATGATAAATATTGAACCGTAATGTCATGTCTCCTTTCCTTAGTTGGTGAAAGAGTTTATGTTGATAGTTTTTTAAATGGGAAGAACAAGGCAGAGGATTTCCTGCAATGCTGCAAAACAGGTTTGAGCTAGTGTGCTGAATGCAGGGATCCTTACAATAAAGCACTGCATAACAGAGTCGATCATTAGACCATTGAATTAACTGTACTCTCTTCTGTCATCCTGTTCTTTTTTCCAGCCTTCTGTTTTATAACTGTAGTCTGTATCTTGTTTTTTTCATTTGAGAGAGTAGAAAACAAGAATCAGCACAAGAATCGGCTCCTGGCTTCTGCTGGAAAACTAACATTGGGCTTTTGCTTAAGTACATTCCCATATGTTTTGTACACCAGTTAGTTCTTGGGGCCAGATTTTAATATTCAGTGCAAGTAAAATTAGTACTGATATCAAATGTTCTTATACAGCCCATCAATCTCTTTGTGATCTAGCTGCTAGAGAGGGATAGACATTCTTACTTGCCCTGGCTGAGGAAACGACCTAAATTTCAGAAGTCTACAACAGCTCAAGTCCCTATATGAGCCATACAGTGTTATGGATGTGGGTTAGAATAGTAATGTTATATGCAGAGCCTCCAGATCTAAAATTATGAAAGAACCTTTACTGGCTGAGCTAAAACATGCAGCAGCATTAGCTCAAAGACTGTGAGCATTATCTCAAAGACCACAGACTGAAACCTCCGTGGTCCATTCAGTAGAAAAGGACAGAGAGCCATACTGGATAGGTTGTAAGTCACTCCTGTAAATGACAGGTTTTCTGGTAATAGGCTAAATTATGTTATGCTCATACTACAGTGAGACTTGAGAGCAAAGGTAAATAAAAACATGTGCAATAAGGAAAATAAAAAGTGAGCTTAAACATACATTTTGTGTGTTTCACATTCATTGCAAAAGAAGGAAGTCCTTAAAACTAGAAAATGAAATGACCGATTGTGATATTAAGCACTTCATTGTTGAACATTTAGTTCTAAACAATGTTTCTACAAAACAAATTCACAATCTTAGTTGCAGGAAAGCCTACAGAAATAGTATGATTCTGTTCTTATCAAATATAGATATTAAAAGTGTCTGCTGTGTCTAATAGTAAGAGATCATTGCTCACTAAAGTAGTTATTTGGTGAACCAGTGAATTAACTCAAGGGTGGAATCTTCAGGTACACATTACTTCTAGGTCGTACTGTCTCATGCTTCAAGTCAATCTTTTGTTCTCTAGCACTAAATCAATGGTGCTAGACCTGGATCTGTATGCACAAATCCTGGCACCCATGCAGAACACTGAGTCTCAATGTGGGTGCCAGGGTTCACAGATACAGATCCAATTGGAGGACCAGTGTTCAAAATCTTGGATTAGCATGTTGTACTGGACCAAATTAAAAAAAAAGAAGAAAAAAGAAAAAGTGTCCAGAACTGCAGGTTATTCAAAACCTTTATAAATCTGCATTATTTGGAGAGGGCTTATGAAGAATACTATGGTATCGTAACAGGACCTAAATTTTAAAGCCCATAAGTAAGAGAATATTTCTGGCCAACAACAGTACATTTAATGTGACCATTAAAAGGCTAACAAAATGTAATTGCTTGTTTGTGAATTAATTGCTCCTAAATAAACAGACATTGTGTGAGGTGCTCAGCAGAACTTGAGAGGGAGTGTCCTGACTTGCAGTCAAGATATGTGGCTACAGCACAGTGCCTCTGCATCTGCCATTCTAGTTTATGAACTAGCATAGTCAAAGTCTCTCATCCCCTCTGCATGATTCCTGGCTACAAGGATTTCCCTTCCCTCTTGCTTCTTTTGTTAGGGGTCCTTGTGAATCCCCATACCATTCTGCTTCTGCAGTGTGGTTTGGAGGATGTCCTGGAGGACATATTCTTCTCACATAGATACTGAGTGGTCATGTCTTAGGTAGTATAGAGGCGCCTGAACTTTGGCCATTTTTCCACTTCTAGCATCTAAGTAAAACATGCTATAGCAGTTAATTGTTTCACTCCTAAATCCAGCTCATTTTGCTACCAAGTAGAATAGACCTGGATTTCAGTTATGAAAAGTGTTTTTACTATAGACAGTGCACACTTTCTAAACACCTACTGTCAAGACTTCAGTGGCTAAGAAGAATAGGATTTAGATTTACCTGGGATTTAATTGCCAGTGCGATTAATATTTCTTAAGTAATATTTATCTATTTTTGCATGATCAACATGCTCAGTGTTAGAGTTGGGGAAATTTTGTTCATCCCTGTACCAGGCTGGCTTACTGTCTTGCATTTCTTGCATTTATTTCAATACAGAAACACAAGAATCTTGTATGAATTCTCTGCTAGTATGTCCTGGGTTAATGTTTAATTTTCCAGATAAACAGGTTCATTGTGCAGCAAAGACACCCTAAATAAAAGTGAAAATAGAGGGAAGTAGCACATATTTGAACATTTCTATTTTGTCTACAAAGTTTAAAAGACTGTTACTTTAAAAATAGTTTAGCTTTATGTAGAAGGAACAAATTTCAAAACATAAAGGTCCAGTTATATTGAGAAAAATAATGGCATATGTAGAAATATAAGACATTTCATTGAAGGTCCAATGACTATCAGTGTGGTCATAATTTCTTAACTAATGTTGTTCTTCTAAACCTTGCATCTATGAAAATGTTTGACTAAGCCTGTCATGGAGAGTATTTTATAAAGATGTATGTGAATTTTTTTCAATTACATATTTTCAAAGCATGTCTTGTCTGTCTTCAAAAAGTTTTATTGAATTATTACAAAGCTTTATAGGCACATCATTGAAAGATGCAATTGATAAAGAATTAAATATTTGTTAGGATAAAAATATGTGTCTTAGCTTATTTATGGTGAATTCACTGACAGTATACTAATAGCAATTATGCAAAGAATTGTACTCCTGGTTAAACCAGAGAACTTGTAGGTTTTTTGTTGTTTATTTACTTGAGTGATCTCTTGTTCTCATCATTTTAAATGGTAAAATTATTCTATTGAACTGCCATAGAAGCATGATGACTCATGTAACAGAACATTATAATGATCTTGTTAGTTATGCCCTAAGTACCTTTATCTTAAAATAATTTTCATGGTTTTTTGCATGAAGGTAGTGTGTGCGTAACAGTGTTTGATGCTTGTGTTCCATATTTTCTTCCTCATGCTCTCTATAGGGTAGGGTAAAAAATGTGAGGTTTGTCAATGAGATTTGCAAGTACTCTGTTCTCTGAAGTCTTCAATCATAAGTTCATTCCACTTGCCAAGAAACTGTAGCTTGGCAATATATAGTTAAACAAGTAAAGAATTCCAGTCCTTCACAGTGAGCCTGTGGATTGGCACAGAGAGTCATAGGGCCTCATGCAAGCTCCAACTATGCTGTTGTCCCTGCAAGACAAGGGCCTGCTTTGAAACAAGTACTTTAGTGCAAAGGATAGCTCTGGTAAGCTGAGTTAATAAATGGCTTTATTATAGATAAAACATAACCTCCAGAGTCAGGGCTATCTAAAACTGGAATTCGACATGTAAAGAAATGATGGCTGTAGCTATTGCTGTAAAAATGATTAAGAAAAACCTGTTCACCTAATGAAAAGATCTTTAGAGATAGTGAACAGCACAAAAGGCACTAATTGAATATATCTTGCGGTGTGAAAATATATTGATTTTGCTGCAGTTTGCTTTTCTAGAGGATTCCTTTCTTAATCTTAAGCAATCACTCTATAGGTGTACTAAGAGTTTTTGGGAAGCTTCTTAATAGCATGTATGCCAGAACTGAACAAATAATACAAAACTGATCAATTTATTTGAAATGTGTACCTATTTAGTTCTTGGTGAAGTACCAGCAGACTGAGTTCTTTTGTCACTTGAAATGATTTTACCACAAGATTCCTGAGAATTCTTGACTGACATCTGACTTTTCAAGTAGCTCATTGTGTCTGTTGGATAGTCAGCCCTTGAGTTGCGCCATTGGTCAGATGGTTTGCTTTAGCTACTGAACACTTGGTGGGTTGGAAACAATATCACCAAATGAATGTTTAAAACAAAGGAAACTCAAAATTCCACTTTTTGCCCTTTCCCTTTGAAAATTGCTCTGTATGTGCTGTTTCTTTGGGTATTCTTGCCAGTGCAATTCTTAGCTAATGCATTCACTCTGAAAGAGGGGGCATAAGAAGCTGAAGCAAATTCATTTAAAACACTTGAAGGAGTATTTTCAGAGCTTTCCAGCACTGTTTGCTCAGTTACTGTGTGTTCAGGTTTCTCCTAAGAATTTGTTAGTGCTTGACAAAGGTTTTGTGTGACCCTTGAGAAACACTTCAGCAGCGTTGTTACAAAACCACAGTTCATCAGAGTACTGCAAACACGGTGCTGGACAGCTCTGCCTCGGCAGAGATGTCCTGGCTGGAAAACAACCGTCAGCTTTGGGAGTCAGCACGGGGCTGATCCAGAACCCCTTGAAGACACTGATTCAGGGGTCTTTGGCTCACACTCCTTCTCCCTGATAGGGATCTAAAACTTTGGCCAGGCTCAGTGTAATCTTCTCTCAGGCTTTCCTCTCTGTGTCAGAGCCGGTGTGCTGCCTGGCCTTTTCCCCTTAGGCTGAGCTGCCTCTTTCTTTCTTAGCAGCCCCTGAGGCAGTTCTGGGTGTGAGAAGTCACGCTCCCCTCCCCAGCCCACGCTGTCCGGGCAGGTTGTGGTCGCTGTCCTAGGTGCTGGAACCCAGCTCCAGTCTGCTGTTCGTGGTGCTGAAGCGTCTCTCCGGGCTTCTGCTGCTGTTCTCTAGCTGTGCCTGCAGTTTGCATCCAAGCCTCCAACCGCCATGCCCGGGATGGCTGGTGTGCAGGCTTAAAAAGGGCACTGGGAAGCCCCAGCCCTCTCCCCTCACCCGCTCTTCTCCCACTTTGTGAGCTCTGAAAGCCATGACAAAGCCGTGGCCAGCAGCTCTCGCTTTCTGTGGCTGAAATGTTTGGCACTAGCCTTGACACCCCTCTCCCCGCCTTGCATGAAGCTCTTGGTTGCTAAATCCAAGCGCCCTTTGCCTAGTGCCTGATGCCTGCCAGTTGGTCCCAGAAGCAAGCCAGGGAAGTCCAGGTATTCTCAGGCCCTGAACGGGCTGCGGTAGCCTCCAGGTGACAGGACCCTGCTTATTTGTGCCTGATGTCAGGAAAGTTGCTTTGTCCTGCATCTTTTTGTTTGTTTGTTTGTCTTGAGGAGGGTGAGCTTTGCCTCCCTCCCCGGGTGCCCATGGGGAGTAGTCCAATGGGAATGGAATGGGCACCCAGAAAGGTGGTGGAGTCTCCATCCTTGGAGATTTTTAAGACCCAAGTAGACAAAGCTTTGACTGGGACAATCTAGTCCTGCTTTGAGCAGGGGGTTGGACTAGCTGCCCTCCTGAGCCCCCTTCCAACCCTCGTTTTCTGTGATTCTACGATCCCTGCATGCCAGGAGCCCTGCCACCCTCCCATCACTGGATACAGGGGGCCGTGCACTCTGTGCCCCGGGCTGCAGCTGATGCTGCCGGTGGTTCAATAGCACGGGCACCAAGGGAGCTCTGTTGTCTCTGAAGGCAGGCTGTCTCTGTGCAACCAAGCCTCTCCCTCAGAAGTAAGCCAACTCAGTGGCACACAAGCAACCCTCACTCCCCCTCCCCCTTATGGCTGAGGGCTGCATGCCATCCGCATCACCTTCCAGCCTCTCCGTGCTGCCTGGCTCGGCTGGATAGCGCTGGCCAGTGTGCTCTTGGCTACCCACATCATCTAACCAGGCGGGCCACCGACTTCCCCAAGTGCTGGATGGGGGTGGGATAAGCCTGGCAGGCAGCCCCAGCCCAGCGGTACCTCCAGCTTGACCAAGAGGGGCACCAAAGCATGCAGTGGCCCCTTGGGAATGCATTGCGCAGAGGGCTCCCTTCCCTTTGCCAGCCAGCCTGCCCCACATAGGAGCATCCCAGCGCCCTGCTGCTTACATAACTGGCTTCTCCCTTCTCTCTTGTGCTGTTGCTTTGCATTTTTTTGGTGTAGGGGGAGAAGAGGGGGACCTTTCCCCTCCGGCCCGGGAAGAAGAGCCAGCTGGCCAGCCCGCCCGCCCCGCAGCTGCCTTACCTGGCTCAGGGGCCCGCCGTCCTCACTCCATCCTGCTGTGCCCGGGGGGCGGATCGCGGGCTGCAGCACGGGCTCCCGGTGCGTGGCGGACCCTCAGCTGCTGCCCGGAGCCCCCATCCCGCAGGCTGCTGCCGCCGCTGCTGCTTCGCTCCCCGCGCACACATGCACGCGTGCCCGGCCGGAGCCAGGTGCGAGGCTCCACGTCCGAGCAGGGAGCCTGCGGGGAGACGAGGGGATGCAGGGGTCGGGGGTGGGGGGAGCTGCGGCTGCAATCCAAGAGCGGAGGCAGGGAGCAAAGTGCTGGACCACGCACCGAAACGTCACGACATTTGCAGCTGCGGTGGATGCCCCTGAATTGCAGGCGCGGGGCTGCTGTGCTGTCGAGGCAGAGCCGGAGCAAACAAGGCGGGGGGGGGGCATGCAGCTGCCTCGCAGCGCCATCTGCTGGAGCCGGCCAGACCCTGGAGGGAGGGGCTGGGGGGGACTCTTGAGGGATGCGAAGTTTGCTGCCTGAGCTCGTGTTGTCCAAGCCCTGCAGGGTCCCCCACCCCCCCCACCCACCCACCCACACACACACACACACACACACACACATCTCTGTCTGGGACTAAGCGATCAGCATGGGCTGGGGTTGGCTCTGCTTGTTGCTGAGCTCGGGAATGCTTGGGTTTGTGCTGTGTGAGGAACCACCGCACATGGGAGCAGCGAAGGAATAAAAGGACAAGTGAAGGAAGGAAGAAATGCCATGGGCTGGAGAGAGAGGGACCAGGAGCTGTAGAGAAGGACTCCCTGGACTCCCTCTAGTTCATCTGGGCAGCAGCAGGAGTGAGGCAGGGCAGAGATTCAGCTTGTAGACCAGCTCTGAGCCCCTCCCTCCCTCCCTCGGCAGTGGCAGCACTGTGAGTGTTTTAATGCAACTGTCAGGTTTTGCTTTTCCAGTCTTAACTGGCACACCCTGCTCTTTGTCAGTGGGCACATCTACACGAGGTGCGTAAGGCCCATTGGATTAATTCTACTGCGCATTAGTGCAGTGGGCAAAAATTGTGCTAAACTGCTAATGCACAGTAGATTAGTCCAATGCGCATCAAGCATCACACAAAAAGCGTTCATCTGCACTAATACACAGTAGTGCCAATGACTGCACATTAAGTTAGTACCTGTTATTACAGGTACTAACTTAATGTGCTGTAATTATGGTCCCTTAATGAAAGTGTAGATGGGCCTGTGTTATGTCCAGATCATCCTCACTCTCCCAGCCCTCTCTTCTCCCCTTCCCTTCCTTCAGTACAGACGCTGATTTTTCACTTCTCTTCCTGCACTCTATGGATTCACAGCCTTCCCCGTAATAGATGCACACATATCAGAGAGAATAAGGAATAGCAACAAGTCACTGATAAAGAAATCAAAGAGTGAAACCTAGACAACACCGGCCACCTGTTATCTTCTTCACTCTGTGTTTTCCCTGCATCCTTTCTTCACCTGTCTTTTATCTTTGAGACTGTACAGACTGGGGATGGAGGTATGTGCATGCTTGGCGAATGGCCAGCAGAACAGGCCTCAGTTTTGACTAAACCTCCTAGGTGGCACTTCAGCATTAATAATCACAGCCACTAGCTCAATAAGAGGAGGAAAAAGCTTTCATGGCAGATAACTGTTTTTTCCAAAATCTTAGTAGATTTCTATGTATCAGGTTAGTCTCAGCCCTTGTTCTTAACTCCAGAGCTGACCCCATCAGCAACAGATCCTACCTTTTTAGGATCTCTAAAATGTCCAGAACACTTTTTAAAAGCAGCACCATTTTACCTCTTTATCTGCAACTTCTCTCACACCAATCTTTTTCTTCATATGTTCCTACATTTTCTATCATACCTGCTCCAATTTTTTCAGCTGTAACTATGTGCATAAGTTTGTGGTGGAAATCACTGTATAAATTCCCATGTTCTAGTTTCTTAATTTTTTCCATAAAAGGAAATATTCAGTGCTTGTTGAAAGTAGTTATAAAATAATATATGGGGTCTCATAGGTCCACTTCTTATAGATCTTATGTAGCTATCTACATTCTACTTTTGGTATGCTAGCAGGCTGTTAGAGTGGCAACTCCCTGAGATGTTGAACCTTCACAGACTCTGCTGGCCCTACACTCATTTTTGCCTTCTTACATCTACTAAAGCTAGCAGGAAAACTAAGCACGTTTAAAATGGAGAAAGGCTTTTCCCAACTTACTTCATATGCTGGGCACACAAAATCCCGCACAGTAGGTACTTTTATCTCTATTAATTGTTAAATAGTTTAAGGTGAGCAGCATATGAGCTGGATTAAAGACTATCATAAAATGTTTAATACTAAATTGAATACATCTTTGCCTTCAACATGTAAACTCCTGAGGCAAGCAAACTAAAAAGGCTTTCTAACAGGTACATAAATAATTATACCTTTCCGTTTTACTTGATTGGCATAGAGAAAGCTACCACTTCATCCATCTAGGTGAAGAACCTGTTGAATTCTAGTAAAATGTACAAAAAAGCAGTCCATGACATAGAGCTATCTTTTCTGAAGATCCCAGGCACATGTCTGACTAGTATATTGATGAGATTTCCTCTCCCTTTGTCTTTTTGTCTAGCTGTTAAGATCAGATGGGACATTTGAACTGGCAGAATTTAATGATGGGTTGCTTGGGTCAGGGTATTTTCAATTATGGAGTCTGATAGGAAGTCTTTTTCTCCTTGGATAGATGATGCCTGAACCTGACTGACTTACAGGTTCTGGATTGTCCAATGGGGATGGCTTATGGGAAGATTTGAGATTTATTTGAAGAGTAGGTGTTTTTCTTAATTGGCATTGTGGTTCAAATCCTATTACCCTTTGTGTTCCAAAATGGCAGTTTGCCAGCTGTATAAGTAGCATGTTTGGCACTTATGGACATGTTGAGGTTCTGTTACCTGTGCAGTGTGGATGCGTAAGCAACCATAGGGCTACTGCACATGCTCAGTAGGCTGTGCTGTGGCTTGGCAGGTACTCTAGAAATATGTATCTTAGATATTTATTAATGGTGCTTTTTATGAATGAGTGCAATGCAAAATCTTTCTATTAGGTTCATGCTTATTTCATATGTCAGTAGACTTAGTAATTTAAAAATCTTTAGTAATCAGGTCACTGCCCCTCTTCTCTCCACAAGTCCATGGCTCTAAAACACAACTTATTTTTAGAGGTAGTTACAATGTAATCAAGGAAATATCCATGAGAAATAGTTATTTTACAAGTGAATCTCAGCTAAAATCTGTCTTATTCTAGAAAGCCTTTTTTGAACTTCATCTTAGAAATCCATCTTTATGGGACATATTTGAAAGGACAAATTTACATCTTTCATATTCTAATTGCTTTTTTCCCCAAATGAGTTTGACTAGTGTTAAATTGAGCCACAGCTTAACTGGCATGATTTGGAACCATTATTGTCAGCTGTGATGAAGATGCTGAGGATAGTGCAGACATGGAGAGCCAAAGTGAAACCTGGGGTGAAATCTTGGCCCCAGTTAATTCAATAGTAAAACCCCATTGATTTTAATAGGATTAGGTTTTCACCATTGGTTATTTGTGAGTTCAACTCCATTGATTTCACTCACTGCTCTTACAGAATTATTTCACTGGGGGCATGGAATCACCACACTTGCTCTTAGTAGAACAATAACGGTAGGATAAAGGGACCGTCCTATATCCTAATCTCTCTTTCTCTCTTTCTCTCTCTCTCGGTAAATCAAATAGCACCAGATAATCTGGAAAAAGAGTTACCAGGATAACACCTGGAGATAGATGATTAAATAATATTAATTTCCTTAACTGTAATTTTGTCATCTTCAAATGAGAACATAAGCTTGATGGAGCCATTGAACTACTGAGAAACAGTAAGTAGCAATAAATATGTTGGTATTCCAAAGACCAAGAGAAAAGTGAAAACATCCAAAGTGAAAGCATTAGACTTTCATCCTATTAAGACAAATGGACAAAAATGAATAAATTCCTTTAAAAATGTTTTTTGTTAATTTATTTAAAAAAATTCAGTCTTCACCAGAAATCCCTGAGGGGAAAATGGAAGGACTATATTTGAAGGCATGACTGAATGAAGGAAGCGAATATACATGGAGATACCTCAGTAGTTGACAAGCTAATTATATAAACAGCTTAGTATCTTCTATTTAAAATGTGAACTTTTGGGGAGTAGGGGCTCTCTTTCACAATTTTTCCTTAGTGCCTACACAACTGGGCCATATTCATAGTCCACCCTTAGCCAGCATCACATATTGGTAATCATGATACATAACAGCTCAGAACAGTAAGAAAAACCCATGTGGAGAATCAGATAAATGACTTAGGTAGAACTGTTTTGAAACTTTAGCAATGATATAGCATCACATCTATACTTTTTGTAGGCAGAGTAAGACAAAAACATGGAGTATACTTTTCACATTTTCCTCATAGGTCTACTAACCGCCTTCTCTGCCACTGTACTTTGATATCTGGATAGTAAATATTTCTTAGATTTTTCTTTCTTTGTAAACTCCAGTGCATATAGCGATGATGTGCAAAACTACTTCCCTGTGCCAGTTTAATGAATCAGTCAATTCTTGTTTGATTTAATCCCTAACTATTCCTTTGCTATGTAATTATATCAGCTCTTTTTAAATCTCAGGTGACTCCCTTCAACCATCATCATTTTGGCTTGAATTTCTTAATCAATAATTAATTTTAATTTGCAACATGTACATTGCCGTTATGGGAGATAAGGTTCATAGCTGATTTATAGCTTCCCTCATTTATATCAGAGAAGTTAAGTGTTGCTTCCTTTGCCCCTTGCTGTGAAGGCAGCAGTAACTTGTACCACAATAGGCTGTGATTTTATGTGATCACAGGACTAGAAGGGACCTCCTAAGTTATTGAGTCTAGTTGCTAACCATGTCACATAATCCCTTTTGTAAAGTGCTCAAGCGCCATCTTAGGCCTTTTGCCACCTATTGGAAGGCATTTACAGAACATTGTTCCTCTGGTGGTTAGAAAACTTTTTCATTGCACCTGTTCTTCATTGCAGCCATCTCAGTTTGAGCCACTATCCTAGATGCGTTCTTTACCAATCTATATTTACCAATATAATGGCAATATTGCTTATCTTTATTGAAAATATCTTGCCTATACACTATAGGATCGCATCTTGCCTTTTTCAATCCATGAAAAAGGCAAGATGTGCATTAAATTGGGCTCGGTCATCCTAAGGTCAATTAATATATCAAGGTCTTTCTCCTCTTCTGTCATTTACAACTAAAATGCTTCAACTTGAGTGGAAATTCTTGTTACTGGCCTGTAAATGCATGACTTTGTAACTTTGTACATAGGTAGGATTTGCTATTCCTGCACCATCTGAAATAGATGCCTATTCAGCCTCTTGTCAAATACTTCCAAGGAAGGACATTCCACAACATACTTAGGCAGCTTGTTTCATTATTCTCCTGCTCTTACAGTTAGGAAAATTTTCCCGAGATTTGATCTAAATATGTTTTGCTGTAGTTTAAATCCATTATCAAGTGCCCTGACCTCTGTTACCAGGGATAACAGTGATTCTTCATCTTCTTTATGGCAGTATTTAAAAGATCTGAAGACTGCTATTTTACCAAGTTTCTCTTAATGCAACCTAAAATTGCATTTGGTGTTTTTTTAAATGTATATGCCTTGGTATCGTATTGCTGACATATGTTTTAGTTTGCAATCCACCACAACACCAAGGTCCTTCTTGGCAGTGCTACTGTTGAGCCACTTATTCCTGATTTTGTAACTGTACACTTTGGTTTTTCTTCCCTCTGTGTAGTACCATACCGTTGTCATGCATTTCATTTTGGTGCTGACCCCAGTTGTCTAACTTCCTAAGGTACCTTTGGGTCTTAATCTTATACACCCACGTGTTTACAAATCCCCTCAGTTTTGCCATCTGTAAACCTGCTCATTATTCTCTTGTTCTGCATTCCAAGTCACTAATAAGGATGTTGAACTGCCCAAGGACCTGGAACAGACCCATGTGGAATCCCACTTGAACCATTCTGCTGCTCTGATTTGAACCACTTATAGTTGCTCTTTGCCTACACGTATTCAACCAACTATGTATTCACACAATGGTAAATCTATTTGTATTGTATCTAGGTATGGTGATAGGGCAGGAAATTATTATATAGTGTAGTCATTCCATTTTTAAGGGTATACATGTTTGTGTGTGTGTCTGTTGTGCCACTGCTCATATACTCTTCTTCTGAAGGGTACTGAAGCTGAAAGGAGAAGAGCTCTTAGCAAACACAATCAATTAAAAGTAGAGAACAAAACTTGATTTTCCAAAGTGATATTTATACAAGGACCAATTTAGTAAACAAAGAAGTGATTGAGAAAACACCACCAGGAGACATCAGATAATGAAATTATTTATACACAATGGCAAAAATGCAGCAATTATGAACTAATTAAGATCCTGAATTAGGCTTTGAAGTGGCTACCTTTCACCCTACCACAGTTTCTTATAGCTTGCAGTTTTGAATCCTTGCTTATTTGGCAATGTTCCAAACGTATAATATGTAATTCAAGAGCCATATGTTTATATAAAAGAATAAAGCTCTGAACCACAGTCCACAGTGGATTGAATCAGTACGTGGAGGTAAACTACCCTCTTACACTAAGGCTAGAAATAGATGTTGTCAAATGCAGTGGATCAGCTGTTCTGGGATGTGGTGGCACAAAGGTAACAAAAGGCAATGTCTCTTTCCACAATAAGAGAAACATTGGTGGGTTGGGAAGCTTATATTGCCATGTGCTGTCTTGCAGCTGTTGTGGGGAAAGGGGTTCATTGTTACTAAAATACAGGCCAAGGTTTTCAAAAGTGGGAGTTCAAAGTTAGGTTCTCAGTTCTGTGTTAGGGTACCAGAGCAAATGTTCTGATTTTAAAAAGTATTGAGTAACAGTCCTCAGGAAACCTGATAGCTGTCTCTTCATTGACTTCAACAGGATGTGGATCAAGCCTTCGGTAATCAGGGAAGTTTCTACCATGGGCTTCCCAGACTGGTCCAGGAGGCAGTACAGCAGTGGCTGGCTATGTCAGATACAGTGGCGTTTAGGGAGCAGCGTCTTCCTCTGGTTATACTGCATTGTCTGATCAGACGTGTATTCTGAGCATGCAGATGCTATGCCTAGTTCCTTATGTGACTGTATGTAGGAGATGGTTTTGCTAAGAGGTAAGGGGAAAGAAGGACTTTTTTCAGGTCATTGTCTGCGAACATCATTATTCTTTTTTTTGCTTTTTTAAAATACCTTTGAAAAGTGTGGTTATACTGCATTGACCTCTGCTCGGAGCACCGCTATAAAAACATGCTCTCCTTTGCATGTGTTGAATGCTGTCTGAATTACGCTGGAGCAGCCTGAGATGGGGTGATTGACAAGGTAGCTTCAAATCATCTTAGCTCTGCCCTCTGTTGTGCCAGGCCTCCTGACTTGCCCAGGGAGTTTGCTGGAGTGGAGACTCCATGTGAAATCATATCAACAAGCCCTCTTCGTAAATATACTAATGTCTGTCTGGGAGTTACACCATGCTTGCTGTCACATTAAAGGGAAAGAATTAAGTGACTGTACTGACAGGTAAAAGAATGAAGAGGTATCCCATGAACAGTATTAAAGGTCCTGCATGGCCAATCTTGTGAGATATTTCATGCTCTCAACTCCCTTTCCAGGCTGTACACTTGATGTCTCACTGCTTTACAAAGTAGATGTAAAATGCTTCTAAATCACAGCTCTCCACTTGCTTGTGTAGTGAAATATTTTATACAGTAGGAATATGCAAGGCACAAGGCAAAGAAGGAATTGGGGGCCTTGTGAATCTATCCTAGAGATGCAACATGAAGGCAATGGAATGTGAGCATGCAGCTCCTGAACCACCCCAGGAAACCAAATCATGACCAGGAAGGCAGATGGTGAGCTAGTACTATTGGGTATTATGCACAATCACACTCACCCTGCTGTCCTTTTGTCCTCTTCTCATCACTGTATTCATCTGAATTAACCACCTATTTGTGGCTTGTCCTAAACCAAGATAGTAAGGCTTGGAGTCTGGGTCCTAGATGAGCTTTTTACTGCCTGTCTGTTAGAGGAATCAGGCAATCAGCCTTGATTATGGCATTTAAGTGCTTATGCCCTATGTATAATAATAATATTGAGGTGTAAATTATCTATATGAGAGCACAGAATTGGTATCCTTGTAATATGAATGGGAGATATATCACCAGTATGTTCCAGGCTGTTTCAGGTGGGCAACAAATACTGGCTAGTATTTGTAAGTTTTTTTCCCCCAGAGCTGTAATGTTAGGAAATTGATTGTTCTCAAATTTAAGCTGAAATTCTTAAGCGTACTAAGAATTATAACTGGAGGAGTTCTAGTTGGATCTTGGGCAATTTTTGATTGAGAAAACTCTGGTAGGAGGTGTTTTTTGCTCATTGAGTCCGGATGACCAAGTCAGGATTTTACACATCAGGATGTTACATCACATCAGACAAAGATTTTACATATCAGATTTAAAAAATCCTTATTTTTCACATAGTTTTCATGATCTGTTTCATGAAGTGAAGAAGAGAAAAAGGGATAAGACAAGGGATGCTGACTGAGTGCATGTTGAGGTATAGCTGCTGAGGAAGAAATAAGGAAGACAGAAAATGAGGAGACTACAGAGCTGTGAAAGAAAGACAGAGTAACCATGCATATAGAAATTATGTAGGACAAGATTCATTAAAGGGTCTTTATTAGTTTAGCCAGAATGAGGTCAATGGTGAATTTGTTAAAAGCAGACCTGTGAAAGGGGCAAGAACTGAATGGCAGGCTATCTGAGAGAAGTAGAGGAAGGTCAAGACAGTGGGAACAGAGCGCAACTGCCAGTATTTGAGAGGCAGAGTGAAGAGGAACATGGAGTTACAATGGGAGAGGCAGCGGGGGCCAAGAGAGGGCTTTTATGGTAGTGGATATCCAAAGTCATCATCTTAACCCAAACATGGACACATGGGCAATGTCCAGATACGTGTGGACATTTGGTTCCCTGGGGACAACTAGCAGTGGCACATCCTGTGATGTCACTAGTTGTCCCTGGGGAATGCCTGTGCCACATGCCCTCTGATGCACAGCAGGTTACCCCAGGTGGGGTAGGAGAGGCTGGAGCCAGCACTAGGCTGGTCCCTCCAACCTTAACTGAAGTCGTGGGGCCTCCTGAGGCTGCAGCAGTGGTAATCCTGCCATTAAGAGCCTGGCTGGCAGCAAAATATGGCTCCAGCTGGCTGGCCAGGCTCTGGCTTTGGGTGGTGCATGCTGCTGCTGCATGTGTGCTCTACTTTTTCTTTTCCATGGGTTTTTTTCACCCCTGGGTATCCAGGGATCAACCCCCCCCCCCCACTTTCTTGCAGCACAGAGAACAACTGAATGTGAGGCATGTGGCACCACATACATGCCACATAACGCACAGCTGTGCTTGTCTGGATGCAGTCATAAGGAATATATAAAAAGTTGTTTATCCAAAGATGAAAATTGAGAAATATTATTTTTATTGAATGAATCCCAGCTGAAATCTAACATGATGCACATCAAATGTAAGAAAAATAACATTTGTATGCCTAGGGACAGGTTCTCAGCTGGTGTGACTTGCCAAAGTTCCACTGATGTCAATGGAATTATATTGGCTTACACCAGCTGGGGATCTGCCTCCGTCAGGTTGTGCAGAGGCAAAAAAACCCCCAACAGACACTTGAATTTCATAGAATTTGTGGTCGTAGTCAAACATCCGAAGTGGACAAGTGAGGGATATTTATAAGCGAGAGCATAAAAATTGAACAGTATTTTTTTTTTTTTGCTGAAAAGAAACCCTCCAAATCTCCCAGTACAACCTCCAATCTTAGCAAGAAACCTAAGGAAAGTCAGCATTTAAAGTTAAAAAACCAGCATTCACAGTGAGTATTTCCTGTTTCTTCGTACCTACAAGGGAAACCTACTGACTGATGATGTGAAAATTTCTACCAGAAGACTTGGGTAACCAATGTGATTTAATAAAATGCATAATGACATGCTCCCAGTTTCATTGTTTTTCAAGTGTATTTTAATAACAAAAAGGGTTCAGAAAACCCTAAGAAAAAAGCACTACAAATGCTCGAACATATGCAATTTTAAAATTAAATTATGTATAAATTAAAATGGGCACTTGACCAAGGAGCTGCTGATTTTCATCTGGCTAGCCAGCTTCACATGACTGGAAAACCTCACATACCTATGCACAAACTTTGTGATATTGTGGGCAGGCTTAGCATTGGTCTCTGCATGCTTATTAAAAAGTAATTCTGATTATCTTAATTTGTGGTGCACACACATAGAGGGTGAAATCCTGGTTTCAGTGAAGCCAATGGTAGTGTTGCCTTTGACTTCAGCGGCCCCTTGATTTTATCCATGATCAATATATGTATATAGTGCCTAAAATAGACAGTTTCCACTCTTCCCTATTCATCAATGGTGAAAAGGTTTTTAAATTTAATACCCATCAACGTAATGATGTTTCTGAAACTAAAAAGCCGGTCTGTTTCCCTTAGCATGACTTTCATTTCAAAGAAGACTTGTACGTGGAAGTCAGTACACTTGCAACCTAAATGACTGCAGATACTTGCTCTACCAACTAACCTCATCGGTGCATGAGTGCTTCCTGAAGTGCACAGCAACCTCTGTCATTCAGCACGAATGTCATATATCAGAATCCTTGAATTGTATAGCTAGCATTTAGAGAGCAGGGAGGCAGACAAGCGGCCAGGCAACCAGCCAGCCACCCACGCATTGCTGCAGCCTGCTGTAAGACTGCTGAGTGTAAGTCTTTAAAACTCCAATTGCATTCCTTTAACTTTTAGCTCTGCGCCTCACCTTCGTAGTACATGGTAAGTACATGAACCAAAAGGCACCCAGATAAGTGCTGGTTGGATACTTGAGAAATCCAGTGATTTGAATTATTGCTGTGGAAAATGATAAGAAAGTAGGTAGGGTTAGGTCTGCATTGCAGACAGAAAGAGTGGCTGCCTACTGTAGTGAGATGGTGACCCAAGGAAAAGCCAATTATTGACTAAGGGCTGGGAAGGATGAATGCTTACTGGTTTGCTTCTGTTGGCAGAAGCCCAAAAGCTGAGTTGGTCTCATAAGTGGGCTGATTGTAAAAAATACTTTGGGGAAGGATCAGCTGAAATTCTATATAGTGAAGTCCTTGTGGGCCCTCTCTACATGTGCAGGTAAAAGCTCAATGGGCTCTAATGTGCAATTTACACAATCGCCCATTATTGTGGGCTCCCCCTGCATCACCAAAAAGCAAGCTCTTGTGGCTGGGAGACCCCTCAGCTGAGGGGCTCCCAGCCATGCAGGTGTCCAGTGTACCCCTGATACTGGGAGATCTCTGCAGCTGCAGTCTCCTAGTGGTGAGGGTTCACACACTCCATTGAGGCTGGAAGATTTAATCAGCCGTGATCTCCCAGCTGCAGGGGGTTTTACTCACCCCCAGTGCTGGGACATTATGGTAGCTGTGTCGCCCAGTCTCAGGGCCTGCATGCATCCCCGGGACTGGGAGATCACAGCTGCGCTGCGCAGCTGTCAGAACCCAGCTGGGTGCTGGCACTGGGAGGCATGCTGTGAGAACCCAGTCTAGGCAGCTGCAGGGTCTAGGAGTCCACTCAGTTGTGGGACTTCTGGCTTTGGTGCACCCCTGCAGCTGGGAGCCCTGTGAGCTGATGCAGGGGAGACCCTGCTACACATGCAAATTAAAGCTTGATAGCAACCAGCTAGAAAGTTTGTACACATTTTCAAGGTCTTTCTTTATAGCTAGCTTTTTATGGCGTGATAGCTACTTTGTATGTGTAGCTGCTCTCAAGATAATTGCACAATTAGGTCATGTGTAGATGAAAGAAGAGGCATGTGTGCGCAACACTTTAAAGCGGGTTAAATGCTTTTGGGCTACTTCAATGGTGTCGGTGTTTGCAACAATGGCAGTGTATTGCATAGTAATTTCAGCCACTGTGGCAAATTCGGCGGCATAATGTGCCTTAAATGACTTGGGGCACAGTAAACTAAAACTCCTCCTCTGAGTTTTAGTTTGCAGCCTTACAGTTGTGAAGTGAAGCACCGGGCTACATGCAGCTCAGGGGCTCTGGCAGCAGCCCGGGAAGACAGCAGCCTGTGCCTGCCTGCCTGAGCTATGCGGGGGCCTGGTGGTTTCCTTTGCGGCTGCGGTGCCCCCCAGGACCACTTAAGCCGGGTGCCTGTGGGTGGGTGCCACCTGTGGGGGTACTGCTGCCATGGAGGGAAGCACCAGCACCCACTGCAGCCCAGGAACCACTCCACCTGCCAGTGGCTCGCCTTCCCATCCCCACCGCTGGAGAGGCAGGTAAGCGGGTGTGTGTACAACACCAGGATTTAAAGGGCCTTAAATTGAAGTGGAGTTTTTAAAAACCCACCACTTCCATTTGGGGCCCCCATTTTGACTACACACCCCCTTAATCAGTTAATTGTGCAATACTTGTAACATGTAGAGGGGGCCCATGAGATGGATTTTTTTGGCCTAAATTTTGGTATGAATTAAAAAAAAAAGTGCATTTGGAAATGTTGTATTATTAGTAGTAGGCAGTCTGAAGTTGCCCTCTGGCTGCAAGGTGTAAAGAGCTGGCATCTAGGGTGTGCATCTTAATTTTTTTCTTAGTACACTAAGAAATGAGATTAAAAAAAATCTTTCCTGGTAATATAATATGTAATCTACAGTGTTGCAAGGAAGAGAAAAAAATGGCTCAAAAATGTAATATGCTGTAAGAATTTTCAGTATTAAATTCTTGGTTCAAGTCCAGCCCAGATTGGTAGTCTTCTGCTGTTTGGTGGCACTTGTGAAATTAATTCAATAGTTTGATCCAGGTGATATGTTTTCTTTTACATAATGAAACCACTGTTGTAATTGGTAGCCATTGGTAATATCTTTGATACTCCTAGGAGAAAGGCCAAAGACAGGTATAGATGACATTTCTTTTGTAATGCTGGTTTCAGGCAAATTTGGGAAGTAATCAGAGGGTGAGGGTATGAGGGAAGCTTGCTCTGCTGCTGCCTGTTGGGCAATCCATGGTCTATGAAACCTCATCAGGTGCCTTCTGGCCACTGGTCAAGGTGACTGTCTCAGTCCAAGAGTGGGAAGTTCAGCTGCAAGGAGTCTGACTCTCCTTATGAATGGGATATTATTCCTGGCATTCATTTATCCAGTTATCTGAACAGAACTCCCCTGGGTGGCATCCAATGATTTTCTCGACACATTTTTTGGAGCAGGAGTTGTCTTGGGTACTCTGCTCTGTGTCCATTCCTGGTTTCCACTTATTTTTCCTCCAAGTCCCAGTCTGCCTGTTTTATGTTGTTCCTCCCAGAGGTCAAATATACTTGTACCTGTGAACACCAAAATCATATGAATTTCTATTTTGTAGGTAGTAGGTTAGCTATGAGTTTATGCAATGGTTTTGTTGTCACATCACAATATTGTTGGTAGCTGGAAGCATTTGAAGATTCAAGCATTAGAGCTGTTGATTTTAAATTATCAGTAATTTGGTGGTGTCTTCCTGACTTGCCTGGATCTAAAATTATGGTCTGTTTATTGTGGCTCAACTATGGAGGTACAAATAGTTCATTTACAAGCACAGACAGTCTTAGACTGTGTGGATTAGATCCCTTCTGTTTTACAGACTAGTGAATAACTTTTAATGTGGATCAGAGCACAAAGCAGTGAGCATTTTGTTACACCATAGATTCAGAGCAAGAGATAGGAGGATGACTAAATGGAAACTCAAGAAGTTTATGGGCTGACCAGAGGTATGGTACTGCTGGACCTGGTACCGGCCAAAGGGGACAATCTAGTCAGCGACCTAAGAATCAAAGGGAAGCTGGGAGACAGGAAAGCTGACTTTCACAAGCTCAGGAGGCTCATTGTCAAGGCCTCGAGAGGCCATGATTAACAGGGAGGGGAGTCCATGATGTGTGGTCGCTCCTTAAGGAAGCAATCCTTGAAGCACAAGGGAAGTTCATTTCAGCCTGCAGAAAAGGTAGTAAAAGGGCTCGGCAACCCCCTTGGATCAATAGGGAACTCATGGGCCTCCTGTGTCTAAAAAGAGAAGCTTATAAAGGATGGAAGACAGGAAACACCACTAAAGGAGGAGTATTCAGCACTGGTCCACACCTGCAGGGAGTGAACCAGGAAAGCCAAGGCTGTAGCAGAACTCCAACCAACTAAACCTCGGATAATAAAAAGTCCTTCTTCAGATATGTGGGATGTCAAAAAAAACAAAACAAGGACAACACTGGACCCCTGCTAAACCAAATGGGGCAGCTGGTAACCGACATCCAGGAAAAAGCCATTCTGCTTAAAGATTACTTTGTGTTTGTCTTTCACCACCTGACAAGACGCAGGCTTACCAGAATAAGGGCGAACATATGCCCATCATTGGCATAGATCTTGTGAGTGAACATCTTGAGGGGCTGGACATCCACAAATCAGCTGACATGAAAATCCTTTTCCTGGCAGTACTCTCTTCATCTACACCAGGGATATTACACTTATGGCCTGCGGGCCAGATCTGGCCTGTGGACTCACGTAGAGGCTGGTAGAGGAGGGACCTGGAATTTGGGTGGGGGGCAAGTGGGGGCAGGGTGTGACACCAAAATCTGGGGCAAGAGAGCCCTGTTTGCGATGTGGGGGTGGGTGTGAGGGGGCAGGGAAGGGGAAGTGGGGCAGTGATGACTGCTGCCATATCAGGATCCAGCCTGTGAAGAGCCCCATGGTCTGGATTTGACCTGAGAGGGAGCAGGGTGAGTTTGAAACCCCTGATCTACACTGCATTTCACAGTGAAAGTAATTTCTAATTTGCTGCTTAGGGCCTGATGAAAAGCATGCTGGTGCCAGTGGAAAGAATCCGTTTGATTTTTCTTTGAGATTTGGATAAGGTCTTTAGTGACTGTTGACATTATTTGCAAAGAACTTTTAAACACCGAGTCATTTGTTGAGTGTCTTTGCCTATATCCCCTCACCAGGGCTTTTAGAGATTTTTTTTTTCCAGCTGAAAAATTTTGGCCAAAAGCCAAAAATTCGGCTTTGAAACATGTTTAAACCAAAAGTGTCCTATGATAATTATTGCTTATCTACTCCATTCTGTATAGGGTGATTTCCTTGGCTGGACTGGTCCCTGTTTTCCTCCTACCCCCACTTCCCATCCCTACTTATTTTTTTTGTTTGCTTGCTGGGGTCATATTCTGTATCCTTGGACTGCCTGTCTGTGGAACAGCTTACAAACTGATTGTTTGATATGGTTCGTTATGTTACTTGGTCCAGGAATGGTTTATTGCATCTATGCCTCAACTTTATTTCTGAAAGATCCTTCTTGTTACATTTCTGTATAATGCATAATAGCCATGATAGGACCCATGCATCCTGAAGCACAGTTCCTTTGTGCCTGTCCAGATCTGTTGCCAAGACCAGGGCCTTCTGGGTAATTTTCAAAGGTGAGGCAGGCAATTGCAAAATGCAGGTAGGAAGTCAAGCTGAACTGATGGAGCTGCAATACATGTGGCTCTGACTTTATTTGGAAAGAAATTGTTGCAGATTACAGTAGTGATCCAAGTCTACTGTAAACGGAAAAATGATCCCAATTGTAGCAACCAGCCACTACAATGAGCAAAGCTTCTAAGATATCTTTGTAAGATGTACAGATACTGTAGACAAAAGGTGTTACAAGCAATAAGTTTCGTCACCTGCTATTCACCTTTTTCTGAGTAGTAGAATTCTGCCCGTATGTATATTGAATAGCATGTTATCCAGAAAAGACTATTTGCATAGTAAAATGAGTAAGGGTTTCATAATCTACACCAGAGTGTAGACAGCTTCCCAGCACATCTCTCTTTTTGTCCAGCTCTAGAGACAATAGAATAAGATTCTGGGAACCAAGACTCTTGAGTTTCATTTCTACCTCTGTCACTGTTTAGCTTTGTGGCCTGGGCAAATAATTTATTTTTCTAAAAGATCTGTTTGATTTAACAAAATCAGATTACATTCACAACACCACAGGATGGGAACTTGCTGAATTACTAACTGCAATTCCCAAAAGAATGGGGAAGAGTTTCCACCCCCAAAACAAGAAAAAGAGAGATATGGGACTGGGCTCCCATAATACCTATAGCTTAGTTAATACAGTTGTGTGAAGCGGGCTGTATTCAATTCAGATTTGGCCTGAATGAGGGACAGTGATTTGATTAGTTGCTTGGGATCACTGTCCCTGATTCGATTTGGCTGAATCTAAATCTGAAGATTCGATGCTGATTCAGAGAATCAGCGATTTGGCCATAGACACAGCATTAAATGTTTTTTCTACATACCTTGAGGTACTAGGTGTGGCTCATGATTGCTGCGATGGTGGGGCGGATGGAGCATCCCACAGAAGTGCGGGGGAGGGGGACCTCCACATGGTTGGCAGTGAACCCAGAAGTGGACCGGAAATACCTCCAGAGTTCTGGGTCTGCTGGGGAGCACACTGGGGGGCCTCCCTGTGCCTCCCCAGCTCATCCATTGGCCATGGGGGGGACTCTGGGTGCCTCTCCCAGACCCAGGAGCACCAGTTGCCAAGCCAGGGGAGTGCTGGGGGGCCCTACTGTGCACTTGCCGGAGGACCTGGAAGTGGACCAGAACTGCTTCTGGTCCACTTCTGGGTCTGCTGCTGAGTGCGCTGGGGAGCCCACCTCGCTTTTGTGGAATGCTCCATCCGCCCCAGCATTGCAGCACTCATGAGCTACCTAGAGGTATGTAGAAAAAACACTTAAAGCTATCTCTATGTCCAAATGTCCGAACCTTTTTGAATGTCTCTGAATTGATTCAGAGGGTTCCGATCCAATTCGAAGAGATTAAAGGGTCCTCTTATTTGATTCAGATTTGGAGATTTGGCCACCAAATTGGGCAGAATCTCTGCCGAATCATAGAATCAATGAGTCAGAAAGGACCCAGACAGATCATCTAGTCTGACCCCCTGCCATGGGCAGTAAGGAGCATTGGGGGTGGCAGGGGTCTCTTGAAGATTTCCAGGGAAGGTGAGAGCACCACCTCTCTGGGAAGCCTATTCCAGGCTCTGGCCACCCTTACAGCGAAGTAGTTCTTCCTAATATCTAGCCTAAACCTATCCTCCCTCAGCTTGTGGCCATTGTTCCTGGTGACTCCAAGGGGGGCCCTGGTGAACAGACTTTCCCCGAGTCCCTGCTGGTGGCCCCTGATAAGGTTGTAGGCAGCCACAAGATCCCCCCTCAGTCTCCTCTTGTGGAGACTGAAGAGATTCCGGTCCCTCAGCCTCTCCCCATAGGGCTGGCCACGGAGGCCCTCAACCATACGAGTGGCCTCCTCTGGACTCTCTCCAGGTTCTCCACGTCCCTCTTGAAGTGCAGCGCCCAGAACTGGACACAGTACTCCAGCTGTGGCCTGACCAGCGCTGCATAGAGGGGGAGCAAGACCTGTCTGGACCTGTTAGTGATGCCCCTGTTGATGTATGGCAGGGTTGGCTCTGCCTATTGCTTCATCACATTGGCAACTCATATTCATCCTGGAGTCAGTCCTGACTCCAAGATCCCTCTCTGCCTCTGTGCTGCTGAGAGGGTCAGCCCCTAACCTATAACCATAATGCTGGTTCCCTCTTCCCAGGTGCAGCAGTCTGCACTTGTCCTTGTTGAACTGCATCCTGTTCAGATCCACCCACTTCTCCAACCTATCCAGGTCTGCCTGGATGCGGTCCCTGCCTGCCGGTGTATTCATTTTACCCCACAGCTTGGTGTCATTGGCGAACTTGAACAGGGTGCTCTCCACACCCTCGTCCAGGTCGCTAATGAAGATGTTGAACAGCACCGGCCCAAGGACCGAGCCCTGGGGGACTCCGCTGCCCACACCGAGCCCTGGGGGACCCATCTACCACCATGCTCTGGGTGCACTCCTGGAGCCAGTTTGCCACCCATGTGACTGTGCATTCATCAGTGCTGCAGTCCCTCAGCTTGCCCACCAGAATTGGGTGGGACACTGTGTCGAAGGCCTTCTGGAAGTCCAAGAAGATGACATAGACTTCCTCCTTCCCATCTAAGCTCTTTGTTACAAATCAGGGACCGAAGCGTCACACAGCCCTGCTAGTTAACTGCCATTATTATCATTATACTCTAGCACAGCCTTTCTTTGCCTGTTTCCCAACTGTTATTATGTAGCTATAGGAAAAATGGCAAGATAAGAACAATATGGTGAGCCTTCATTCATGCTTGCAAAAGACTATGAGATTCTTTTATGAAAGCTATTGTTTTCATAATGCATATTATGCATTATCTTCTCCTATAAGGTATTTTAATACAGTTCCATGTTATGATTTATGTGATTTTCTGTTGACAAGCATTCAGGTACATAAGAGTAATGTAAACCATATAATTGTTTTCACCTTCACTGGACAAGTTTGCAAACAGTCACATATGTCTGAAGGATTTTCATGTGAGCTGCAGTTATAACAAATGATACAGTATTTCATAAGTAAGCTGTCACTTATTCAGCATCTCTATTTAGAGGTGCTAAATAAGAGACTTTTCCAGTTTGGTGAAACACACATGGAAAGAAAATGTGACTGGTCAATTCCCTGGAATCATTTCATCTCTGAATTTTAGCTACTAATAAAGACTTGGGGCCAAATTCTACTCTAACTCCTAATGATTGCAGAAGGAGCTCTGTGTGCTTAACAGAAGACAGAATTTTGCCCTTACTAAGGTTAATAATAATTAGTTAGCAGCTTAGCAGCAAGTCAGCTGGAGAGCTATTTTTAGTTCCTTCTTTTTGGCTTCTGCGTGTTCAGATCGTGACTTCATGAAAACAGGTCTCAGATGATATTTTTATTAACTTATATCTCTGCTGTACACCTACCCACAACAAACATGCATGCATGCATGTATGGATAGCTATTAGCATTTATAGCATGTGAAAGTGTATACAGACATCATAGCCACTAGAAGCATTGGTTGTAATGCATGATTATATCCATAATAATAGGAATAATTTTCCAGGACTGGCTGCTTGACAGATGATTCTTTTCCCCCTTCAGAAGAAAATAATTGTGAACAAAATAAACTCTGTTCATTCTGTTCAGCACAGGCTTGATATTTTAACATCTTTGTATCTATGGAAAAATTAATCTATACTTCATTCTTTTCTGTTAATTACCTTCAGCGTATAACATGAGAGTTTGTCATGAGCCAGCTCAGCTAAGCACTGATTGTTTGCAGGGATATGTTTCAGGTAAACAGAGTTCTAGCAATTAAACTGGTGCACAATGCTACCGCATTGTTTTCTTTTTTTCCCAAATGCTAAAGTGTTCCTACCATGTGGGCAACACTTTATAGCAGTTTCAAAACCCCTGTTGTGCTGAAGAACCTTTGCATTTTGGGTAGACTGCATTGAGAGATTATATATTAGAAAAGAAATGTTACTGCTATTGCTGCTGTCAAAATCTTTATGAATTATGCTCCCCCCCGCTCCTTGTAACATGACTTCCTTTAGTTTGGGTTTAGAGCTGCAGTTAGAACTGGTGGATGCTATCACACTGCACTCTTCTTGAATTGTAACAGGAATAGATTTTTTCACCAGGGAGGGGGTGGTCAAGAGACACTATTTATCCAAAAAGAAAAACCAAACACCCCCCCGCCCTCACAAAACAATTTCCTAACCTGTTGCTATTTTGCTAATATGAAACACTTTATAAACATTATTCTTCACAGTATTCTTTTCATTGAACTCACATGACCACTCTGGACATCATGATACAGTGACAAATGAATGTCCTCTCTGTGGGTTTGGCTTAGAGAGGTAGGATGGGATGCAAAGTAGAAAGCCCAGCTTTGAACAAGACCATTTTTCATAATTAACATTTACTGGTATATAAAGGAAAATTAGTACATAAACAGATGGAAGGTAAATAGCTTTACAGTTATACGTGACACATTTTAAAAGTTATTTTCCCCAGCATGAAATTTGGTACTTAATTTGTTTGGATCCCTTAGTGAGCACATATACTTCCAGGATCAGCTGTCTCTCAAGCTGGATGGAATTAAAAATATTGGCTGAAGTTCTGCTCTCATTTATATGTGTGCAAGCCAAAGGATGCTATTTCTAGTGATAGGTATACCATATTATCTTGCATACAACACATACTTTCCCTCCAAAAAACAGTTTCTGGACATTTTAGTGAGCATTATATATGAGAAATACAGTAAGAAAAAATTCTGCTGGTTATTGGCAAATGTGAAAGCAAAATCTGGATGTGACCTTGGCAGCTGCTACTCAGTTACGACAAGGAAAGATCTTTTCCCCCCTTCATTCTGCCCTTTAAAAATAAGGTGCTTATTATTATATTCCATGGCATGTTGTATTCAAGAAAATTCAGTAATCATTCTTCATTCTGGTGAGCCAAAATTGGTGTACATTTCTGCAGTTTGAATACATGGGTTGGGATTTTCCTAGGGCTTCTCCTTGACTTTCATGGGGCTTCAGGCAGCTAAATGCTGTGGGCTTATATGAAAAATCCCAGCACTAATCAAACATGGCTTTGGTCCTTAAGAAGGAAATGATTTAATTGAGAACATTTGTCTGGATGATAAGCATGACAACTATGGTAAGAAATATATGGTTTCCAAATTTTCTTGGAAGGCTAAATCTTAAAGTTTGGAAAAGAACTGGTGAAAAGATAGAAATGCGTTATCCTTGTGCTTTTACTATCATAAATGGTAAAAACAAGACATGTCTTATTTTGCTTAGTTGAACAAAATCTGTTTCAACTTCTGCCTCCAAAGGCAGATGGTGATGGATGCCTTTAGTGTATGTATATCATTCATAGATTTTAAAGTTAGAAAGGACCAACAAATTACCTATTCTGATTTCTTATCTAAGTCATGCCATAGAATTTTGTTCATTTAACTCTGAATTGACTAAAGCACTTCTTCCAAAAAGACATCCAGTCTTGATCTGAAACATCATGAGATAAAGAAGCCCCATCTTGGTAGCTCTGTCTACATGCCAATCTCATTGCTTTTTAAAAAAGTGTGCCTTATTTGAATTCATTTGGTTTCAACTTTCCACCATTTGTGGTGGTCATGTCTTGCTTGGCTAGAGTAAAGATGTCTGTACTATCCAATACTAATATGCCATAACCTCTTAATTCCTCTTCTTTTAATAAGCCAAACAGATTTGAAATCTTATATCTGTCAGTGTAAGGCACTTTTTTGCACTCTTCAAAACCCTTTTGGTAGCTTTTGTTCTGCAACCTTTTCCATTTTTTTGTCACAGCATAGTAGTGGGAGGTCATGTTAAGTTGCTCGTCTCCTGCAACCTCTAAATCCTTTTCAGAGTTGCTGTTTCTCAGGATATAGCCTCCCCTTCTGTCACTATAGCATGTGTTCTTTTGTTCCTAGATGTATGACTTTACACTTGGCTGTATTAAAATCTGTTATATTTGCATGGGCTCAGCTTACCAAAAAGTCCAGATTGCTTTATGTGTATGCCCCATCCTCATTATTGACCATTTTATCAATCCTTCTGTCTCTGCTGATAAAATTTATGGATGATTTTTTTTTCTCTAACTCCCACTGACATCAGTGAGAGCTGAGCATGTGATGATGGTATCTGCATAGTGTGATATGCAATGATTCATTTGTATGCTTTTCTAAATATTTCTTTGTTGTTTCTCCTCTGTTGATTTTCCAGTTTCTATAATTCTCAGTTCCACCCAGAAAGCAGTAATGGGATGTGCATTGCATTTCCCACACAGAAGGCTGGTTTTACATTGGTTCAAGTCCATTGTTTATGTTCACTAAATTGTATCAGTGCACCATGTGGTAAGGACACAGCAAGACTGAACCACATGTAATATAATTATGGTATGAAAACATAATCCTTGTTGTTCTTCAATGGATTCTATTTCCAAGTGAACCAGTGCAAATGAATAAATAGAGTAATAATTTTTTACTATGTATATGAAAATGTACCAATAAGCTTTACAGCATGTGCATGTTATGAAAACTGTATATGCTTTGGAATTGTAAAATATTGAGCAAATCAGAGAACTCCTTTATGACTTTCCAAAAGAGTTCTGGTCTCTTTTCCCCCACCCTGTCATCACTACATACCTTATTTACTGAAATAGTAGACAACCTTGATTAGAAGACAAACCCCACCCCCCAGTAACTTGAAAATAAATCTTGGGGGTGGGGAGGGTCTGGTAGCCCTTTGCTCTCTGCTTCTCCCCAGTTTTTTCCCCTGGGTGCTCCTTTCCCTTCTTCTTACTATCAGAGCCTGCTCTTCCCAAGCATATGGAAATGAAAAGCAAATTTGAAAACAATGACCTTGAAATTAAACATGGCTATATCAATTTGCATATAGTATCCATGCACTTAGTTTATTCAGAATTGATCCATATTGCCTTTTTCTGGAAATTGCTGCAAGTGGTAGCATGGGTACTCCATAAGCATACTAATGAGTAGTGCTTTGACATCTATTTTTTTTTTATTAATATAGTTCATGTTCCAGGTCAAATCAGTTCCAAATCATATTAATTGAGCAGAACTCAATTGTACCAAAAACATATCAATTGAGTAGGCAGAATTTGATTATTCTAAACGCCATGTATGGCACTACAACCAGTGAGCATCCTCCATCCCAGGCTCTGACCCTGGGACTTCAGATACTCCCAAATCCACTGGCAAGCATTCTGTGTGCAAGCCTAAGCCCAGAAGTCTTGGGATTCAGCTGCTCCCACTGAAATACTTGATCTGAACCAAAAGGCCAATAAATAGTACAAGCTATATATGGTATTAGTCCAAAGCCAAAAGCTCATGGTATACTACATAGTTTAATTGGGTTGGTCCTCACCAGGGTCAACAGCATTTCAAGCCACAGTGACCCCACAGCTCAGCAATGCGTGTGTACTCCAGATATCCTCTAAAAAGGACCTATGTGCTAATTAGTCACTCATGACTGGAACTGGGTTCTCTTGTCATAAGTTCCAGGATGCTCCAAAAAATTATATGCAGATGAAGCACAGGGCATCCTGATCCAGCTTCACTTCAGGGAGGGTGGGGCCACACTAATTGTATGTACCAGGCTGAGAGAGGCGGGGGTGACAAAGAGATTCTGGGTGAACTGTGTTCAATGTAGTGGCTTACCATGGCTTGTAAAAGAGTTGTTGGGGTGTGTGTGTGTGTGTGTGTGTGTGTGTGTTGGGGGGGGAATGGGCTTAATGGGCACTACCGTGTGTCTGAATCAGATAGACTGCAGTAACCTATTTTTGTGATAGGTCCCCATCAATTTTGTGGCAATGGGGGTGGGGGTTGCTTTTCTCTGAACTGTTCCTTGGTCCTTTGGGTAGGAACAAGCAAGAGGAGGGGGCATCTGAACTCCAAGGCTTTCAGGCCTGGATTTGCATGTAAAATGCCCCCCCCCCCCCAAAAAAAAAAAAAAAAGAAAAAAAAGAAAAAGAAAAAAAAAGGTTCCTATCAATATCTTTACCCAATATGATCCACGCATATATTTTATAGTCATGCTTAGTGTTGGCTGCATTTAATCAACTTCATAGTTGGTTTCCATTACTGAGCATGTACTGCTTTTGGCCGTAGTTTAATGATAGATAAAGTATTTAGCAAGCTTTCCTTGTATTCAATTATAAGATTAGGAGCCTTTCTCCCCATGCCAACTGGGGGAAAAAGCTTTTTATTGTATTTAAGTAAATACAGTAATTCAGCAAAAGGCATCTGCTTACTATAGCAACATGAATAGTAAAATACACAGGCCGTGTCCAGACGAGTGTGGCTGTGGAGTATGTGGCACTGCAAACATGTCAGTGGTGCCACATACTGCACATTTAGATGTTGTCTGCACTGGAAGGGCACGCTGCCCCTGTGTGTGCTGCTCTCTTTTTTTTCCCATGGGTTCTTTGACCCCTGGATATCCAGGGGTCGAAAAAAAAAAGAGGAGCAGCATATGCACAATAGTGTACACCACTCAGAAGCAGAGATGGGCTGCCTAGGGTCATGCTTTGGCAGCTGGCCCGGCTCTGGGTGGCAGAATTATCATTGCTGCAGCCCCAGGAGGACCCCAGGACCCCAGGTAAGGCTCCTGGGGACAGCACTGGGCTGGCCCCAGCCTCCCTGACCCCATGCAGGGTAACTTGCTGTGTGCCAAAGCCTGCGTGGCACAGGCATTCTCTGGGGGCAAGTAGCTGTGGTGCAAATGTCCATGCTTATCTGGACATGGCCACAGAGACTCCTTCTACATAAAAATATGTGCTTGAAGATGCATGTCAATAAAACTATTCTTAAGTTGCTGGAACTGAAGGTAAAATTTAGCCTGTCTGTTTATCTCCATAGCACAGGGCAAAGCTAATGCATGTTGTCTTGCCAGATCAGCAACCTTAAAGAGGCATTCTGGGATAGAAAGAAGGTAGCAAGGATGTGGTCTCTATCCTTTCTTCATGCTTCCCCCCTTTAACTCAAACATTACTCACAGCCATAGCACACATATGATTTTAGGCTGAACTCTTGTCTAAATAGTATCTACCCATAAAGGTTGCTTTGCATTGTTCAAAAACATTTTGTTTCTTGCAGCTTATGCAAGAAACTACTATACATTACTTCTGGTATTCACCAATCCCCTGCTGGATCTCTAGTACCACAGAGCCCCAAGAGCAAAAAGCTGATGGAAAGAAAAGCCGATAGACCATAAAATTACAAAATGAATGTAGAATTGTGAAAAATGAAGATGACCTAAGAAATAGTCAAGCTCTTCACTGTCAGAGCAATTTAGGATAAGGACAATAATTCTTTTAATTAATGGAACGGTATTTTGCTTTGTATTCCTTAGTAATCCAAAGCATTATTGTACACCAATTCCCATGTTGTGCACTACAAGGTTCTTCAGCATATTTGTCATCTCCGTATTTACGTTTTAAAATGTCTCCCATAAGATTTTATTCTTATTATTCTGAAATAGATGCTGCTTATAATGCCCTGGATGGGAGTCTGGGAACTTGTGTTTGAATAAAGCATTTGGTTCAGCCAGTTAAAGCCTAAGGATTCTAAGCAGTTATGAAATGCTAAATATACATTTATTTCTCATTTATGCAATTCCCTGTACTCTGATTTACAGAGATGTTCTTCTAGGCCTAACAGCTGTACAATTATTTCTCAATAATCGTATAATACAGAAAAGTCAGTAGTCTGACTCAGGCATTATTAGCCAATCCTCAGCCAAATGATTATGCAAATCAGTCTACTGTGATTGGCTATTGTTACCATGATGACTTATCTATATGCCAATCACAAACATGATTGCCACTGTCAGATGTCCTTCCCATCCATGCACTCCCCAACTCTGGGGATAATATAAAGTAAAATGTAAAGAATACTGGGGAAGAGTGCACTTTGCTTCCTTCAAGGGGAAGGTGGAAAAACAGTAAAGTGAGGTTACCAGGGTGAGGGCACAGAGATGACAGAGCAGTGGCAGGCTGGAACAGCTATGTTTTGCAGTAGACAAACAATGTGAAATTGTAAAAAAAAAGAAATTACAGCTTGAGGATTTGTAGCAATCTGTTAGAATTTAGGGATGAGAACATGGAGAACATACTACTTTAGAACAGTAGCAATTCATGAGTACGCTGCATTTATTCTGGTTGGATAATTATTTGAACAGCTGCATATCATTTTAAGGCACTTTACAGGACAATGCACACCTGACAGAACTTGAATGAACAACAAGAAGCCTGGCCCTGCTAGCACCTTATGAAAAAGGAAAACTAACCATGGAGCTAGGGACACAGTACATGACATTTTAAAGTCTATAGAAACAGTACCAGAGAATGCTATATAAACCAGAAGGCAGTAATGCTGGGCTGCATTGGTAGTAGTGCTGCCAGCAGGTCAAGGGAAGTGATCATTTCCCTCTATTCAGTACTGGTGAGGCCACATCTGGAGTACTGTGTCTAGTTTTGGGCCCCCAACTACAGAAAGTATGTGGACAAATTGGAGAGTCCAGCAGAGGGTGACAAAAATGGATAGGGGTCGGTGGCACATGACTTATGAGGAGAGGCTGAGAGAACTGGCCTTATTTAGTCTGGAGAAGAGAAGACTTAGGGAGGATTTAATAGCAGCCTTCAGCTACTTCAACTGAAGCGGGGTTCAAAAGGGGATGGAGCTGGACTGTTTTCACTGGTGGCAGATGACAGAACAAGGAGCAATGGTCTCAAGTTGCAGCAAGGGAAGTTTAGGTTAGATAGGAAAAAACTTTCTCACTGGGAGGGTAGTAAAGCACTAGAACAGGTTGCCCAGAGAAGTGGTGGAATTTCCATCCTTGGAGGTTTTTAAGACCTGGCTAGACAAATCTTTGACTGGGATGATCTAATTGGGGATGGTCCTGCTGTGAGCAGGTGGTTGTACTAGATGTGACCTCCTGAGGTCCCTCCCAACCCTATTTTTTATCATTCTATGATCTATGACTATAGTCCCCTTACAAATGCCTAGACATCCTTAAAGTTTCAGCAGTTTTCTTAAAGTTTTGAGGGACTGCTTTGTAACACTGAAAATTCCTAAGGTACCTAATGGAGCTGAGGATGGCAACCCAAGTAAAAGACAATAAGAAATTGTTTTTTAGATATATAGGGAGTAAAAGGAAGGCCCAGGGAGGAATAGGACCTCTGCTAAATGGGCAGAAACAATTGGTGACGGACAGAGGGGGCAAGGCTGAACTCCTCAACGAGTTCTTCGCCTCAGTGTTCCTAAGCGAGAGGCATGACAAGTCTCTCACTGGGAGTGTAGGGAGGCAGCAGCAAGGCACCAGACTTCCATGCGTGGACCCTGAGGTGGTGCAGGGTCACTTGGAAGAACTGGATGCCTTTAAGTCGGCAGGCCCGGATGAGCTCCATCCGAGGGTACTGAAGGCACTGGCCGACATCATTGCAGAGCCACTGGCGGGAATATTTGAACGCTCGTGGCCCACGGGTCAAGTCCCGGAGGACTGGAAAAGGGCCAATGTGGTTCCCATTTTCAAGAAGGGGAGGAAGGAGGACCCGGGTAACTATAGGCCAGTCAGTCTCACCTCCATCCTTGGCAAAATCTTTGAAAAAATCATCAAGGCTCACATTTGTGAGAGCCCGGCAGGGCAAGTTATGCTGAGGGGAAACCAGCATGGGTTCGTGGCAGGCAGATCGTGCCTGACCAATCTAGTCTCTTTTTATGACCAGGTTACAAAACGCCTCGATGCAGGAGGAGGGGTGGATGTCGTATACTTGGACTTCAGGAAGGCCTTTGATACGGTATCCCACCCCATACTGGTGAACAAGTTAAGGAGCTGTGACTTGGATGACTGCACAGTCCGGTGGGTGGAGAATTGGCTGGAGGGTCGCACCCAGAGAGTCGTGGTGGATGGGTCGGTTTCGACCTGAAGGGGTGTGGGCAGTGGGGTCCCGCAGGGCTCGGTCCTTGGACCGATACTCTTTAATGTCTTCATCAGCGACTTGGATGAGGGAGTGAAATGTACTCTGTCCAAGTTTGCAGATGACACTAAGCTATGGGGCGAAGTGGACATGCCGGAGGGCAGGGAGCAGCTGCAAGCAGACCTGGACAGGTTAGACAAGTGGGCAGAAAACAACAGAATGCAGTTCAACAAGGAGAAATGCAAAGTGCTGCATCTAGGGAGGAAAAATGTCCAGCACACCTACAGCCTAGGAAATGACCTGCTGGGTGGCACGGAAGTGGAAAGGGATCTTGGAGTCCTAGTGGACTCCAAGATGAACATGAGTCGGCAGTGTGACGAAACCATCAGAAAAGCCAATGGCACTTTATCGTGCATCAGCAGATGCATGACAAATAGGTCCAAGGAGGTGATACCTCCCCTCTATCGGGCGCTGGTCAGACCGCAGCTGGAGTACTGCGTGCAATTCTGGGCGCCGCACTTCACGAAGGATGCGGATAATCTGGAGAGGGTCCAGAGAAGGGCCACTCGTATGGTTAAGGGCCTGCAGGCCAAGCCCTACGAGGAGAGACTAGAGAAACTGGACCTTTTCAGCCTCCGCAAGAGAAGGTTGAGAGGCGACCTGGTGGCTGCCTATAAGTTCGTCAGGGGGGCACAGAAGGGAATTGGTGAGTATTTATTCACCAAGGCCCCCCTGGGGGTTACAAGAAATAATGGCCACAAGCTAGAAGAGAGCAGATTTAGATTGGATATTAGGAGGAACTTCTTCACAGTTCGAGTGGCCAAGGTCTGGAACGGGCTCCCAAGGGAGGTGGTGCTCTCCCCTACCCTGGGGGTCTTCAAGCGAAGGCTAGATGTGTATCTAGCTGGGGTAATGTAGGCCCAGCACTCTTTCCTGCTTATGCAGGGGGTCGGACTCGATGATCTATTGAGGTCCCTTCCGACCCTAGCATCTATGAATCTATGACTGAGTGCTGAAAGTTCATAAGGCACCACAGAACCTTTCAGCAGTCAGTCATTATTTCAAATCCAGTATGCTAGTTGTCTTGCACTATTTGTCTCTACATAGATGTGTGAGAGAGGTGAATGATCTGCACATGAAAAATATACAAAAACAGGTAGAGAACTGAAAACAATTTTTGTAGGCTGAAATAAAATACTTTGGTAGTCTGACCTTGCTAATTCCTGTCCTGCTCAAAACTCCCATTAACCTATATTAGAATTACATGTACAGAATAATTGTAGGCCCAAGTCTTTAAATGCAAACTAATTTTAAATATATTTTTGTTTGTATCATGTGTTATCTGGTATATTTAGATAAGGTAATTATTTTGGAAATATTCCAAGTGCTGTGCATGAAACACACACACACATTCTTATTGTCAAATATACTTTTTGCTTATATGCATTATTTCTAATGAAATATCTTAATTTTTCCAAGTAGTCCTCTAATTTGAACAACAGCGTGCACAGCTATAAACACATACAGATATCTGAAATCATAAACTGAAAACATGGCATAGACTCCCTTTCCCTACCTGCCCCTACCCAAAAATTATTAGCAAGATTTCTCAGTTTTCTTCAGTGACCAAGATTAGTACATCCTATGGACAAACTGAGCAGGTGCCCAGGGTAGCAGAATTTCTAAAGCTGATTGATCAGTGTAGAGAACTAGATGACTGTGTGGAAGGGTTGAAGATATTATTTTCCCCAGGGTGTTAAAATAGCTAGGGCTGGCCCTACTAGTGCTGCACAAGTATATCTCTATAAGTACATATGGAAGATGGGAGACCCAACCTTTCAGATATTATAGGAAAACCTTGTAGCTTCTCATTTTATGGTTATTCAATAAAGTTCTACCAACTACAATTCTGTCTTAAATATACCTCTATAACTATTTAATGGAGGAAGTCAGAGCAAAACCTATAATGTCCATTTCAACATTCTCATTATTGGGAAAATATTCCTCATCAAGAGAGACTGGAACAGTTCAGAACAGTTTACAGTTTTTAGTTAGCATTCATGAGGCTTACAGGTAAGACTGACAAAGAGGTGAATTTGCTTCCTTTGTTCCTGTCAACTGCTGCAAGGAAAAGTATTTGTAATGGGGGAAAAAGGGACTTTCAAAATCAAGAGGCAGTAAACTATGCCAACTGTATTTTAAACCATCAGGTGGTGGGGCTTTTGGGAAAGGGGTAATTAAAATAAGAAGTCTCAGAAGACTAAACTTCAGCTCCAGATGTGTGTGTGTGGAAAGGGAACAGAGAGGCATATAAATTAGTTCCGCAGACCTTTCTAAGTCAGTGTGCTATGCTGATTGTCCTTTACTTTACTCTACTTTACAGGAACAGTTGAGGATTGACTAGATGTGATTTGCTCTCAGTGTTTTCTTGTGCAAATCCTTTGGCTTTAGAGAGAGAGGCTGGTCATAGAAATCAAGAAAAAAATTGGAAAGCTTAGACATTTTTGTCTAGCTGGGCTATAAGGAAGGCAAGCCTTCTGTGGGAAGGCTGGAGCCACAGGGGACCTCTCCTAGTGCCCGAGACATTAAGGTTGCCAGGGTTTTTTTTGTTTACTTGCTTTATTTGTTTAAAGACTGCACATTACTGGGGTGTGCAGAAAGATGCCATAGCTTCCAAAGACCTTATCTGTTTTAGAAGACTATTTATTACTGAGGCTTGCTGTTAGGCTTGCTGTTACTCTTAGGGAGTAAAAGCCTGGTTGAAGAAACCCTGATGTGGTAATCCACTACACTCCCTTAACATGGTATTAACAGCAAATAAATGATGGAGATCAGACTAGATGAATGGACTGTCACTTTGTCTCTCATGTATTTTTAAAACCTGAAAGCATAGTGCCTCTGCTATTCCCATGAGTGGTTATAGAAACTATGGATAGGTAAAAGGAGCTTTTAAAAATAGGATCTGAATATGTCCAGAGACCTACAACCATCTTGTTTTAAGAAAAAATTCTTCTTGGGAGATATCTGTGAAAGCAGGAATGTGTAGTAATTTGGTTGGCATAAAGGACAGAGAAAGTAGAGACTTCTAGCAGTATTGGAAGCCTTGCTTGATATACAACTTTGGGCCACTTCTACAAGTAATGAAAGTTCATAGGATTTTTGACCTGCCCTTTCTACTTTAGGGACTAGGGAAAATTATAGAGGGTCTTCTCAGAGGATGTAGAATTGTAGCAGCAGCTTTTGCTTTCTTTAAGAGACAGCAACAGGGTATCAAAATGTGTCAAAAGAAGTCTTTTATTACATACCAATACATTTCTTGGGTTGACTTGAGCAACACTGGGAGGGGAAAGTTTCATTTAAAACCTGACTTTCTCTTCATTTGAGCAGAAGTTGTCCTGCTATTTGCTTCTTTCAAGCAATTCTTGATTTGAAGGGATAATGTATAGGTCCCCTGACTTAAGTGTTAACAGATGAGGATTTGGCCAATTGAATCATACACACAAAAGTTTAAAAGAGGAAACCCAAACTTGCTTTTACATTTTGCAAGGGTATATAATAGTGGTAAATAGGTCTGTATTGATGACCTCAGAGAGTGAAATTCTTTTATTTATCCACAGGGCACATGAAGCATAGAGAGGGGGGTAGTGTATGCTTTTCTGTATTGCTTTGCCACTATCTCTCACCCTTCCCTTGAAAGGACCAGTCTACAGCTGGAATGGTAAGCTATTGTCTATTTTTGTTTAAGCCTTCACTTGTCTGCAGCAACTGACAATAAGCTTCCTAATTAATCCCTTTTCTGGTAGTGACTTTGGTAATGTAAAGGCTTTTTTTCTGACAATTGTATTGAAACCATCAACATCTTTTGTAAAGCCCATTGAATAGCCAGCAGATTGTAACAGCTTTCAGCAATGTTGGCCTGCCCACAGTACTGCAAACTGCTGGCCCAGTTGCAAGATGCTCTGTACCCTGAGTCATCTAGGCCCCCAAAGCTGTGTTTTCCAACACACATTTCACTTTGAATTCTTTTAGGGCAGGCTGTTAGTCAATCTTTTAGAAAATTAGCTTACCTAGCAACAGTAAATAAGCATGGAAATGAACAAAGCTTAAGGTTCATGTTCAGGTTTGTTTTATTCATTGCTTCTGTGCCTCTTAACAGAGCCTGATGGGCAGGGCTAATTATATATGTACTTAGTGTGAGCTGTAAGTCAATTCAGATATGGGTGTTCAGATATTAAGCACAGACTGATCTCTTATGAGCTCTGGAATTTTAATAGCTGACTCAGGTTTAGGCTATTTAGCCTCAGCAAGAGCCTAATATTAAAGGCAGAGCTGACATGAAAAGATGCCTGTTTACATCTATCCCAGGGATTTCATAGTTTTATAGTTTCATAGTTTCTAGGGTTGGAAGGGACCTGAGCAGATCATCGAATCCGACCCCCGGCCATGGCAGGAAAGAGTACTGGTGTCAAATGACCCCAGCAAGATGTTCATCTAGCCTCCTCTTAAAAGCCCCCAGGGTAGGAGCCAGCACCACTTCTCTTGGAAGCTGGTTCCAGACCCTAGCCGCCCTGACTGTGAAGTAGCGCCTCCTGATATCTAACCTAAACCTACCCTCTGCCAGCTTGTGACTGTTATTCCTGGTCACTCCTGGCGGTGCTCGGGGGAACAGGGACTCCCCCAATGCCTGCTGATCCCCCCTGACTAGTTTGTAACAGGCCACTAGATCTCCCCTCAGCCTTCTCTTCTGGAGGCTGAACAGGTTCAGGTCCCGTAGCCTCTCCTCGTAGGGCCTGCCCTGCTGTCCCCCGATCATGCAAGTGGCCCTCCTCTGGACCCTCTCCATGCTGTCCACATCCCTCTTGAAGTGCGGCACCCAGAACTGGACGCAGTACTCCAGCTGCGGCCTGACCAGTGCCGCATAGAGGGGGAGGATCACCTCCTTGAGATGCATCTGTGGATGCATGCCAAGGTGTGGTTGGCCTTCCTAACTACCTCTCCACACTGCCGGCCCTTATTCATCTTGGAGTCAATGATGACTCCAAGATCCCTTTCTGCCTCCGTGCTGACAAGAGGGGAGTTCCCTAACCTGTAGGTATGGTGCCGGTTGTTCCTCCCCAGGTGCAGCACCTTGCCCTTGTCTGCATTGAAACCCATCCTATTCTCGTCCGCCCACCCCTGTAACCTGTCTAGGTCTGATTGTAGTCTGTTGCTTCCTTCCAGTGTGCCCACGTCCCTCCACATCTTAGTGTCATCAGCAAATTTGAACAGGGTGCTTTTTACCCTCTCGTCCAAATCACTAATGAAGATGTTGAACAGTGCAGGCCCGAGGACCGAGGTCTGCAGAACCCCACTGCCCACGTCCTTCCAGGTTGAGAAGGACCCATCCACTACCACCCTCTGGGTGCGGCCCTCCAGCCAGTTGGTGACCCAATTGACTGTGTGGGTGTCTACACCACAGCCCCCCAGTTTCTTAATGAGAACGGGGTGAGAGACAGTAGCTTTGTATTTAAATGTTTTGGCCCAGATGCACTTCCATCTATAGTAGATATCCATGCCTTTGTGGCCAGTTGGCCAAAAATGTGTGTCTTGCAATCTCCAGCTAGGAGCTCTAGAGCTCTGGGTTATCTCAATGAGCAGCCTAGTACACCTCCAGAGGTCACTCCTGTTCTGCCCTTTAGCGGCATTTAGTTTTCCCACTCCAGTAATAGGGGCTTTAAGCATCTCCACAAAGTAATGGGGGCTCTTAGCATCTCCACAAAGTGTAGGAGACAATAGGAAATGCTCTGAACAGGAGCATGCCTGATTGCAGGGTTGCACAGTAAGCCCTTTCATTATCCCAGGATCCAACACTGTCCTAGAGAAGGTTTAACTGAATGATGGAAAAGCAGAAGGAGGGCTTCCTACATTTTGCCCAGGAAGTAGGAAACTATGGCTCTAGGGCACTCCTCAGCCGGAGGGGTTTTGAATACACATTTCCATTTTCCAAAAAAGTGCTATGCTACGGGCTAGGCAGGACTGAAGAAATCCACCCTTCATTCTTTTTGAAGGTGGATCACTGGGTGGAAAGGAACACAAAAACCACTGGGGCTAGGAGAGCATATAAAATATATTGTGGCTCTGTAGTCTAGTGAATTGTGTACTCCTCTGGGAGGGAGCAAGCCCTGAGTTCCGCTCTGAGCTCCCAAAGGTGTTTTTGTGCTTTATCTCATGGCCATTTTAATAGAAATACATGGAAGAATGAGGACTGAGAAAGGATTTGGAAACAGAAGAATATATGCAGTTCTGCAGTATGGAGCAAGCTGTGGTGATAAACAGTGTCTAACCTTTCCAAAGAAATATGGCTCTGGAAACGTGAGTGATCATTCCTGAATCTCAGCATTTCTTTTTGTAGATTTTGTACAATATTATCTTTTTAAAGAATTCTTAGTCATATTTTTCTTTTGAGCTCTGTTCACCAACATTCCCAAGCACTTCATATATACCAGTAATTTAGGAGTCATCACCTTACCATCTTTTATGCTTTACTGAAGACATTGAATAGTTAGTGCCAGGAACAGGGAGCACTGATAATCAAGTCTTAAGAAGTTCTAAGACTTGATTATCTATATAAACATCTATCGAACTGAGTGAACTGAGTGGGAGATACACAACTTTACAGCAATTTGTGCTAGCTTGAAGTCTGAGGAAGGCAAAGGAAGTCTGTTTTGTAAATGAGTGAAAGGGATTAAATACACTAGAATAACAAACACAAACACCTGTTTAATATTCGCTGTGGGTAGCAACCATTTTCTCACCTTGAAACTGCTGAGATATAATTCAAATAATTTTTTAAAATAGTTGAAACTACAAACAATACATTGTGCCTGTGCTATACAATTTTAATTCTGGTTTAAAAATGCATTGTCTGATTTATATAGATGTTGATTTCTTATAACACAGGGTTGTTAGGTGAGGGGTTATTTTTATATATGAAAACTGAAATGCATGGGACCCTGCCCCCAAGAAAAACACTGGAAAAGGTAAAGGGAGTCTCCATCCATCTGTTTTGTGAGGGGAAAGAGCTTTGTACTCTCTTTGGTTTGGACTATGGATCCCATGATGGAGGCCAGGTCGTTAGTACAAGTTGTTGAACTTTCAGACCCTCACAGGCAATTTGTGTGCAACTCTAGAGCCCTGTGGCTAGGCACAGACATTCAGAAAGCATATTTGAACAAACCTATGCATGTTTCTCTAAGTGGACTAGGTTAGTATGGGAGTGAACAGAACACAAGTTTGCCCTTTGGTTGTGGGGTGGGAGGGGGAGGCACACAGGTTGTCTGCATTGGCCAGAGCCAGTAGGTTGGGGGCACTCCTGCAAGTCTCCCAGTGGGCCACAAACTGTTGTGGGCAGCCAAAAGGAGCTGAGTGGAAAGCCATCCCTCATTGGGGGCTGTCAGCCACAGGCAGGGTAGAGGGGAGAGGGACTGAGGCTTCTGTTGCATGGACTGGGCTCTGGCTGTCAGAGTCAAGCTAGCACAGAATCTCTCCCCAGCCCCGTGTCCTGTGTTGTGCATCCAGCTAGCTCTCAGCTGGAAGCAGGCGGGAGGACGGAAGGGGGCAATGGGGAGAAGGGATTGTGTGCTGGCTGAACTCTTTGACAGCCAGAGCCGGGTCCATGCAATAGAAGCCTCAGGCCCTCTCCCCCTACACCCCGCCTGCCTGCTTGCAGCCAAGAGAGAGCTGGATGCAGGGCATGGGGCTGGGGAGAGATTCTGTGCCAGCTCCACCCTGTGGCAGCCCAGGGCAGGGCTCACTGCAAGGTCACCGGGAACAGCCAAGTGGGATGGAGCTCCAGCATGGCTCCCTGAAATCGGGGGCTTGTGGGAACCTGAAAAGGGTCCTGGGATGCCAGTGGACAGCAACCTAACATGAATGAATAGGGGATCTGGTACAGAAGTTCGATGGACCAGTCTAACCTAAACCGATTAAGTCTGATACCTCACTGAAACAGGTTTTGCCATTCCTAAACCAGTCTATGTGCCCCAAACTTCTGTTCTGTTATAGATATAGACCAGTTTCTGATAATTTATACTAGTTTATGTATAATGTCCAGGGATCCTGGTTTTCTCTGATAAAAAAATCCCCAATTTTTGGATTAAAAAATACTGCAAAATCCACATTTTTCTGGATTAATATGAAATGCTAATATATATAGTGGTTAATTTTAATCATGGGGAAATGTGGATTTGGGGTTACTTTTTCAAATTTCAAAATTTGGGATTTTTTTTTTTTTATCAGTGAAAACCAGGGTCTCTAGTAAGGTTGGTTTCTGGCCTTAAAGGAACTACACAGATCCTTTTGGATGCCAAGAAGGAAGATAAACATGGCATGCTTTTGTCTTCCCTGTCTTATCCTGTCCTACTGTTATGGGCTGATCCCGCTCCTCCCATCTTCACAGTATTCCACAACGGGGCTTGGTACAGGTGGACCTGCTGTAGAGGCAGTAGACCTTCTATGTTCTGAAGGTCTGGCCTGTAGGAAAGGTCCCTGGGGATGTTGTATCCCTGATAACAGAATGGACACTAAAGTGAAATATTGTGAAGAACAGAAGGGCCCTGGCCTAGACTGGCTGCTTATTATTTGCTTTTACTTCAGGTACAGGAGTTCAGAAATGACTCTTGCCAACAAAAGAAGCAGGTACTGCAAATCTCATCAGCGCTGAGCAGTAGGAATTTGTCTCGGGGTCTAATTGCCACATGGCCAATGTGCTCAGTAATGTCCTGGAAAGGAGTGTGGTACTTCATTTATCTGTTTTACATGCCACCCTTCACACCAAAGATTCAGGGCAGCTTTCCATAAGAGAACAGAATAATTACAAAACAGGTGAAGGAGAAAGAGGACAAAACAACTTAAAAGGCAATCAGAAAAAAAATAGAAAGCCCTTAAATAATATACCAGCCTAACTTTGGTTGCTAAGTGTCTGCCCAGATAGAAAGGTCTTATAGATCTTCCAAAAGATGTCCAGACTTGGCCTCCAGCAGGTCTCAAGAGGAAAGGAATTCCAGAACTGAGGAGTGACTGTTGAACATGACCTCCCATGCATACGGCTGGTACGCTGATGATGCTTGCTCTTTGCTGACCTTAGGGAATGCATAAGAGAAAAGGTAGTCCCTTAGGTATGTAGGGCCCAGACCATTTAGGACCTCATAGACCAAAACCAGCACCCTGAATTTTCCCTGGAAAGCTGCTGGGGGGCCAGGGCAGATTCTGAAGTACTGGAGTTATATGTCCCTGTCAGCCCGCCTCTGACAGAAGGATGGCCATTGCATTCTGCATCACCTGCAGCTTCTGGGACAGTCCCATGTGGAGCATATGGCAGTAGTCTAGCCTTGAGACTATAAAGACATTGATGATGATGGTGACTTGATCAGGGTCTGAAAGAAAGGGTTGCAGTCTTCTCACCAGATGGAGTTGGTGAAAAGTGCTGCTAGCCACTGCTGCCAACTGACGATCCAGGTATAGCGGAGGATCTAGAATCATGCCAAGGCTGTGAACCTGAGTGACAAGGGGAGGCTGAACCCCATTACTGATAAGTGTCTCAATCCTGCTCCTGCTCAAGTCAAGCGAGCTGTTCACAACCATCACTTCTGTTTTGTCTGGGCTATGGGATGGGAGGAAATGTAGGGGGGCAGTCAGGAAGGCCAAAGCCGAGATGGAATTAGGGCTAGCTTCCCAGATTAAGGACAATAAGAAGTCCTTCTTTAAATACATAGGGGGTAAAAAGAAGGTTCCGGGTAATGTGGGGCCCCTGCAGGACACGTTGGGAAATTTGGTCGTCACACCAGACGACAAAGCTAACATGTTTAACGATTTCTTTGCCTCCGTCTTCTTAAGCAGAGACCAGAACAGTCACCTCCCTGCTGGGCCCCCCTCGGGCCCCAGAGGAGGCACACCTGGGCCACGGGTTAGTGAGGAACTAGTTAGGAAACTTCTGGAGGGACTGGACGTATTCAAGTCAGCCGGTCCAGATGATCTCCACCCTAGAGTTCTAAAGGAATTGGCCAAGGTCATTGCAAGACCTCTGGCACGGCTTTACGAGCACTCGTGGTGCTCTGGTGTGGTGCCGAAGGACTGGAAGAGGGCCAACGTGGTTCCCATCTTCAAAAAGGGGAAGAAGGAGGACCCGGGAAATTATAGGCCAGTTAGTTTTACTTCAACCCTAGGCAAGCTGTTTGAGAAAATTATTCTGGCACACATCCAGGAGGGGCCAGCAGGGGACTGCATGCTTAGGGGCAACCAACACAGGTTCATCAGTGGCAGGTCCTGTCAGACCAACCTAGTGGCCTTTTATCATCAGATCACCAAATCCTTAGATGCAGGGGTAGCAGTGGATATAGTCTTCCCGGACTTCCGGAAGGCTTTCGACACCATCTCTCACCAAGTTCTCATCAAGAAACTGGGGGACTGCGGTGTCGACACCCATACAGTCAAATGGGTCACCAACTGGCTGGAGGGCAGCACCCAGAGGGTGGTAGTGGATGGGTCCTTCTCAACCTGGAAGGACGTGGGCAGTGGGGATCCGCAGGGCTCGGTCCTCGGGCCCGCACTGTTCAACATCTTCATCAGTGACTTGGACGAGGGGGTAAAAAGCACCCTGTTCAAATTTGCTGATGACACTAAGATGTGGGGGGACGTGGGCACACTGGAAGGAAGCAACAGGCTACAATCAGACCTAGACAGGTTACAAGGGTGGGCGGACGAGAATAGGATGGGTTTCAACACAGACAAGTGCAAAGTGATACACCTGGGGAGGAACAACCGGCACCATACCTACAGGTTAGGGAACTCCCCTCTTGTCAGCACAGAGGCAGAAAAGGATCTTGGAGTCGTCATTGACTCCAAGATGAACATGGGACAGCGGTGTGGAGAGGCAGTTAGGAAGGCCAACCGCACCTTGGCATGCATCCACAGAGGCATCTCGAGCAGGTCCAAAGAGGTGATCCTCCCCCTCTATGCGGCACTGGTCAGGCCGCAGCTGGAGTACTGCGTCCAGTTCTGGGCGCCACACTTCTAGAGGGATGTCGACATCATGGAGAGGGTCCAGAGGAGGGCCACTCGCATGATCGGGGGACAACAGGGCAGGCCCTACGAGGAGAGGCTGAGGGACCTGAACCTGTTCAGTCTCCACAAGAGAAGGCTGAGGGGGGATCTTGTAGCCTGTTATAAACTAGTCAGAGGGGACCAGCAGGCACTGTGGGAGTCACTGTTCCCCTGAGCACTGCCAGGAGTGACCAGGAATAATAGTCACAAGCTGGCAAGGGGTAGATTTAGTCTAGATATCAGGAGGCGCTACTTCTCAGTCAGGGCAGCTAGGATCTGGAACCAACTTCCAAGAGAAGTGGTGCAGGCTCCTACCCTGGGGGGGTTTTAAGAGGAGGCTAGATGAACACCTTGCTGGGGTCGTTTGACCCCCAATACTCTTTCCTGCCATGGCCAGGGGTCGGACTAGATGATCTACTCAGGTCCCTTCCGACCCTAGAAACTATGAAACTATAAATTAAATCTGAGGGAGTGATGAGTGAAAACTACCTACTTAGCTGGGCATCTCATCATTACGACTCTAGTCTTTTCAAGATTTACAGAAAAAGGGGACAAGACAAAGAAGAAGAGAAAGAAATTAACTTTGTCAGTCATGGGGTCTTGTCATAGCAAATACAGAATAAAAAGAATATAATAAATAAGAAAGGAGAACAGCTTAAACAACCTAAACAGTTTCTTGCAATAAACCTTTGTCCTATGGAAGGATGTAGCAAAACTCCTTTGATAAAAACATGCTTAATAGGTTCAACATTTGACCCCTTAAAAGCATTAATTCATTTAGGTGTTTTATCAACTGTCTGGATGACATCCTTTGTAGTGACATATTAGTGTACTCTAATTATGTTTTTCATCAGGCTGTCCAAACATAGGCTTTTACAACACTGTAACCACTCAATGTAGCAAACTGTAACTTGTTTGTTGTCTTCATTATGATATTGCAAAACCTGGATGGAATTTTTTTTGGTCCAAGGTGGAAGTCCCATTTTTTAAATCTAAGCTCAAAACCCAGTATGTTCCAAAGATTCCTTTTGAATCTCTAATATTTTTAATAATGTTCAAAAGGCACCTTGGACTAGGGAGAGACAGAACACATCAATTTATGTGAGGATAGAAGAAAAATTCAAGACAAATACTTAAGAAAGGTGGTGGAAAGGCCCCTCATTTGTATGCAGTGTGGGTATGTGAAAACATTATACAGAACCAAAATGACTCTTTCATACATTACTAAAGAAATTTTAGAACTTTAAAAACTATGCTACATTGTATTTTCAAAATTCACCATCATGAGTACTTGTTATCATCTAATGTAGGACTGTAGGGCTGGTTGTAAAATGAGGATTTATTTCTGACATTATTTTCAAAGAGGTTTTTTTCGTGTGTGTGTTTTTTTGCCAGATTTGCGACTTAGGTCCATTGAGTCAAGCTCCAGAGAACAGTTTTATTCAGAAAGCATTTCTGAAAAACTCATTTACCTTTAACTTGTTTTGGGGGAAAAAAACCCCATATTAAGTATGCAAGTGGAGAAGAACCTGCACACTTTATGAGGCTCACCAGCTAACTGGCAGTCTCTGCCTACATCTTAGCAAAAGATTTAATGGCAAGACGTCGTGGTGCAGTCTCATTATTAAGACTGTGGTTTTTACAAACCGTACCACATTACATTTGTCAGCACAGTGTTCTGTATTACTTACATAAAAAGAAGACTAAATGATGGCTGTCAAAGAAAATAAACTAAATGTATTATGTGGTACATTATGGTTGCCGATTTCTTGTCTTTGTTCACTTAGTCATTGAATTGCAAGCTGTGGCAATTCACAATTCCTCTGCCAGCCATTACTGTTATTAATGAAATTTGGCTGTATGTATTTGGTCTGTTCATGATGCTTTATCTGCAGTATGAAATAACATGCTGCATATTCAACTGTATGGCATAAATCTGTCCGGGTGGTGTTGATGATGATAACATTGAGGCTTATATATGTCACTAGAGCCCAATGATAAGCCTAAAACTATGAAACACCAGATGTTTATTTAGGCATACAACAGCCCAAATCTTGAGCATTTTGAGACTTGAGAGACTCTGACCAAGAGATGCCTTACACTGAGTTTGATTAATGAAAGAGAGGAAGTAGGCATTAGTTAATATTTTCCCTTGTTCAGCCCCTATTCAGGGGGTTTTCTCCTCTCATCTAGCTTAGTGTTTATCAGTCCATGGGTTGTAATGCAAAAATGGGTTGCTAGAATATTTGAAAGGGTCATGAGCAAGCTGTGTGGTTGGGCCAGTGGCACTGGGGTCGGTGCCTGTACTCACAGGGGTGGGGCGGATGGGAGATGCTGCTTGGGGGAGGGTCAGTTAGAGGGGTCTTGACCAGGCTGCCTGGTGCAGTGTGGCAGCCCCACCCCAGGGAGAGGGGGCGTGAGAAAGGCCTCCCCTCCTCCCTCCAGCCTGTGACAGGGCCAGATTTGCTTCTCCCCTACCTGCATGAGCTGGAGCCACTGCAGCCATCATTCTCTGGCCTGAGCAGGATGAAGGCAGCTGGGGGTCCCATCTAGCAGGGCTGGGGGGGCAGGGGTCTGCAGGTTGGGAAGGAAGAGGGGTACCAGCTAGGCCATGCTGTGGGTCAGCAGTGAGGGGTACCGGCAAGGCCAGGGGCTGTGGCTTGTGAATGAGGGGCAACAGCATGGGCAGGGCACAGGAATGTCAGGGTTGCTCAGTGCCACAATGCAGTGGGGGGACAGTTGCAGCTGGACCGGCATCCTGGTGAGTGAAGGTGGTAGGGAGAGCTCTGGTTTTCCATGATAAAAAAAACCAACCCCAAATCAAATGCCAGAATATATAGGTATTTAGAATTTATTTTATTATAATGATTGAGGCACTGGTAGGCTTCCAAATTGTTTTAAAATTGTAAGTATAGAAATAAAACATGATCTTAAATTGATACCTATAGATATAGATTCATAGATTCATAGATGCTAGGGTCGGAAGGGACCTCAATAGATCATCGAGTCCGACCCCCTGCATAAGCAGGAAAGAGTGCTGGGCCTACATTACCCCAGCTAGATACACATCCAACCTTCTCTTGAATACCCCCAGGGTAGGGGAGAGCACCACCTCCCTTGGGAGCCCGTTCCAGACCTTGGCCACTCGAACTGTGAAGAAGTTCCTCCTAATATCCAATCTAAATCTGCTCTCTTCTAGCTTGTGGCCATTATTTCTTGTAACCCCCAGGGGGGCCTTGGTGAATAAATACTCACCAATTCCCTTCTGTGCCCCCCTGATGAACTTATAGGCAGCCACCAGGTCGCCTCTCAACCTTCTCTTGCGGAGGCTGAAAAGGTCCAGTTTCTCTAGTCTCTCCTCGTAGGGCTTGGCCTGCAGGCCCTTAACCATACGAGTGGCCCTTCTCTGGACCCTCTCCAGATTATCCGCATCCTTCGTGAAGTGCGGCGCCCAGAATTGCACGCAGTACTCCAGCTGCGGTCTGACCAGCGCCCGATAGAGGGGAAGTATCACCTCCTTGGACCTATTTGTCATGCATCTGCTGATGCACGATAAAGTGCCATTGGCTTTTCTGATGGTTTCATCACACTGCCGACTCATGTTCATCTTGGAGTCCACTAGGACTCCAAGATCCCTTTCCACTTCTGTGCCACCCAGCAGGTCATTTCCTAGGCTGTAGGTGTGCTGGACATTTTTCCTCCCTAGATGCAGCACTTTGCATTTCTCCTTGTTGAACTGCATTCTGTTGTTTTCTGCCCACTTGTCTAACCTGTCCAGGTCTGCTTGCAGCTGCTCCCTGCCCTCCGGCGTGTCCACTTCGCCCCATAGCTTAGTGTCATCTGCAAACTTGGACAGAGTACATTTCACTCCCTCATCCAAGTCGCTGATGAAGACATTAAAGAGTATCGGTCCAAGGACCGAGCCCTGTGGGACCCCACTGCCCACACCCCTTCAGGTCGAAACCGACCCATCCACCACGACTCTCTGGGTGCGACCCTCCAGCCAATTCTCCACCCACCGGACTGTGCAGTCATCCAAGTCACAGCTCCTTAACTTGTTCACCAGTATGGGGTGGGATACCGTATCAAAGGCCTTCCTGAAGTCCAAGTATACGACATCCACCCCTCCTCCTGCGTCGAGGCGTTTTGTAACCTGGTCATAAAAAGAGACTAGATTGGTCAGGCACGATCTGCCTGCCACGAACCCGTGCTGGTTTCCCCTCAGCATAATTTGTCCTGCCGGGCTCTCACAAATGTGAGCCTTGATGATTTTTTCAAAGATTTTGCCAAGGATGGAGGTGAGACTGACTGGCCTGTAGTTACCCGGGTCCTCCTTCCTCCCCTTCTTGAAAATGGGAACCACATTGGCCCTTTTCCAGTCCTCCGGGACTTGACCCGTGGGCCACGAGCATTCAAATATTCCCGCCAGTGGCTCTGCAATGATGTCGGCCAGTGCCTTCAGTACCCTCGGATGGAGCTCATCCGGGCCTGCCGACTTAAAGGCATCCAGTTCTTCCAAGTGACCCTGCACCACCTCAGGGTCCACGCATGGAAGTCTGGTGCCTTGCTGCTGCCTCCCTACACTCCCAGTGAGAGACTTGTCATGCCTCTCACTTAGGAACACTGAGGCGAAGAACTCGTTGAGGAGTTCAGCCTTGTCCCCTCTGTCCGTCATCAATTGTTTCTGCCCATTTAGCTGGGGTCCTATTCCTCCCTGGGCCTTCCTTTTACTCCCTATATATCTAAAAAACAATTTCTTATTGTCTTTTACTTGGGTTGCCATCCTCAGCTCCATGGTAGCTTTGGCCTGTCTAACTGCCTCCCTACAAGCACAAGCAGAAGAGGTATATTCCTCTTTGGTGATCTCTCCCTGTTTCCACTTTTTATGTGCTCCCCTTTTGGCCCTTAGTCTGCCCTGGATTTCTCTGGTCAGCCAGGGAAGCCTCCTGGCCCCTTTCCCTCTTTTACCTCGCACGGGGATTGTCTCGCTTTGTGCTCGAAGGATAGCTTCCTTAAGGCACAGCCACCCTTCTTGGGCTCCCATCATTTCAAAACTACTACTCTGCAGTGCGTCCTTCACTAATCGCCTGAGTTCACTGAAATCAGCTTTCCTAAAGTCCAGCACGTTCACCCTACTGTTTACCTTACCCACTCGACGCCTTATGTTGAATTGTACTTTTAGGTGATCACTGTCCCCCAGATGGCTACCGATCTGTAGGTCCCCTACTATGTCATCCCCCGTTGCCAATACCAGATCCAGTAAGGCATTCCCCCTAGTGGGACCATGTACCTCCTGCGTCAGGTGGAGGTCCTGTACACAGGTTAGAAACCTGCGTGAGCGGTGGGACTTTGCTGTCTGTGTCTCCCAGCAGATGTCCGGGTAGTTTAGGTCCCCCATGACCACCGCCTCTTTAGCTTTTATGGTCTCCGAGAGTTGCCTCAGGAGCCCCAAATCTATTTCTTCCCCTTGATGTGGGGGTCTGTAGCAGACCCCTACCACCAAATCCTTTTCTCCTTGCCCCCCATGTAGCCTAACCCACAGTCCTTCTACTTCCTCATCCTTTGATTCTGTCTTGATGAGGGTTGATGTATATTGCTCCTTAACATACAGCAATATATAGTGGCACTTCATTTTAATCACAGAAAACCCCAGATTTTGGAGGTTTTAATCAGAGAATCTTTTTTGTTTTTTTTAATAATAGCATTTGCTGTTTTAAACAGAGAAAGCCAGGATCCCTGCTAATATAGCTACCTAAATGTGCATGTGCTACTGATTAGCCAATCAAATGCAACATTACAGTATTCTTTCTTTTGTATGGGTTTAGAAGCAAGAGCTATCGTTAGAGTTTTAATTCCAAATTCCCCAAACTAGACCAAAGCCCAGTATTACAGTATTAACATAAAGGCAGTAAGAGTTATAAGAAAATAGTGTCTGCATTAATCACAAAAAGTGTCTTTAATCCGCGAAATGGAAAAAATTTTAAATTGTCCTGTTGCAACTCCAAGTACCAGTGATAGTAGGAATTTATTACAGCCTGAGAAGAAAATCAGTTGTAGATATGACCCTGCTTGCTTAAAGTTTGGGTTTCCACTTACTGAGGATTGAAAAAGTGAACACAGGCTGGAGTGTGACATCTGATGTGAACTGTTGGCAAATGAAAGCCTAAAACCATCAAAATTATGTAGGCATTTGGAGACAAAGCACTGTAGCTATATAGACAAGCCTCTTGATTTTTTTTAACTGAAAATGCAAAAATTTGGATATGTCAGAATAAAAGACTTGAATGTGTATGTACTGTCCTGGAGCAAGCATTGTGTGCCTCTTCCCTTGTTGCACGCTGCCTTGCCATTGTAAAAAAGCTCACACTCTGGCAGAGGAGTTCATTTTACCTTCTGCTATTGTCATGTATACTGAATTGTTGGGAGAGTCAGCTGCAAAAAAATTAAAAAATAATCCCTCTCTACAATGATACAATACCAGGAAGAATATGAGATATCTTAGAAGGCATCAAACTGCAAACAATCAATCATCTTTTAGTAAGCGACTGTTTTGCTTTACAATTAGATGAATCTACAGATGTATCAAACCATGCTATTTTGCTGGTTTATGTGAGGCAAGTATGTGAAGGTGATTTTTAAGAATAGTGCTTTTTTATTATGGATTTGCCTACTTTTACTACTGCTGATGATATATTTGTTGCACTGGATAATTACTCTGAGTTGGTGGGATTGAGCTGGTCTAAGTGTGTTGGTGTTACAACTGATGGGCCACTTCAGGAGATGTTCAAAGAACCCTTTTGAAAGCATCTAATGCAACGTGGAACCACTGTTTCCTGCACAGGGAAGCATTAGCAGCTAAAGACGTGGCACCTCCACAAAACTGTGAAAGATATTGTCAAAATTGTGAATTACATCAAACAAAATGCCAAGAATTCACAATGCTTTCACATTTTCCATCAGGAAATGGGCAGTGAGCATGTACATCTGCTTTACCATGATGAGGTTTGTTGGCTGTCCCATGGCAAATGTCTTGCCTATAAGAACTTAAAAGTGAGGTCTGTGGGTGACAGATGCAACTAAAGTCTGTATTAATTAGTTTAGAGCTCAACCTTTTATACTTTGCATGAACTTTTCTACCTGCTCCAATATTTTGGTCAATCTGCTTAACTTCTAAGACTCTGCAGCATGAACACAAACATTCTCATTAAATATTGAAAGGTAGACTCTTCTCTTAATTTATTCCTGTGATATCTTTTGCCCCTATTGGGAGTTGACAGAATGTGTTGAAGTGGTAATCCCAAAAAACACTGAAGCAAGTGTTTAACTTGAATCAATGAGCATAGACTCTTTTGACTCTGGGATTAAAGACACTCTTAAGGACTTTGCTGGATCACCTTAAAATAATAAATCTTTCTCTTCCAATCTTGTCATCATCTAGAACCATGTACAGTATCCTACAGCTTATTTTATCATGCTGTAAAACAAGAGTCCTTAAAGCCATATTTGGTAAGCCAGATACAGATATGATAGCAGATGCTATTGGTGCACTCACTGTCGGCGTGCTTCTATGAACACTTTATTATGACCTTATTGCTCATAACTTTACAAAGCTTACAGTGAATAACTGTTCTGAGTATCAGGCAACTGGGTCTCCTACACTTGTGTATAGAGCAGAGTCTTCCTTGGTATGAGGAATTTTCATACTGCTTTAGGCAGAAGAGCTCTTTGATCCAGATGGAGCTGCCTACTCCTTTTCTGGAAAGCTATTGCAAGTTCTGAGGTCAAGGTCTATGTTTTGTTTTTCCAGTTCTTCATTTCCTTACTTGCACAGTGTCTGCTGAACTCCTAGGGACTATTATGAATGGGAGATAGGCTAAAGATAGCAGCCAAGTCATCTTTTACCCAGAGCTAAACTAAAAAGAGAGAGTTTAATCATTATCCATGGGGTGGAGGGAGAGACCATCCATTGAAACTCCTCACTGATACATGATTAAGAACACATTGATATGTGATAGTAGCTTCAAACTTTCTATTTTTTGGGAGCAGCAAATAAAATAATTTGAAATGTCAAGACAGTATATTTGTTATTCTCCTGGATGCCAGCAATGGCTTCATTTCAATAATGCTGTATGCACAGCATTGTAAAATACTTTGGGACTTTGCCACAAAAATGTGAGATATTGTTATCATCATTTCTGTAGTGAAAACTGAAGGCACAGTAAATCCTGGTAGTTCTTTTCAACACCCTGTCAATCTTTACTGTCTCCTGATTCCAACAAAAGCATGCAGCCAAGTCAAAGGAAATTAATTTCAAGTATCAGCTCCCTATTGAGAATATCTCCTCTCTGGCTTCTTTAGTCAAAATAAGCTCCACTTCAGTGTAGGATTACAAGTTTTCCTTGCTTTATCCAGGTTCTGTATGTGCAAGTTCACTCTTATGCGATGACCCTTTTTATACCAAAATTTTGTTTTATGCTAGGTAAATTCACTCTTATTGGTGTGGTGGAAGCCCACAGTCAGCTGCTTTGTGCGGTGCATTGTGGGAGTGACATACACTAAAATATAGTCTCCTGTGTGGATCTATGCTCCTTGCTCGCTGTCTGTGACGTGTTTCTGTCATTGCCATCCCCATTATGATAGTCCCCTGTGCTTGTTTGTACTGTCTGCTATTGGCAGCTACCAAAACTTGTCTTGTAAAAGTGGTAGAAATGGGTCTGGGGGTCAGTACAGTTGAGGTCTTGGAATGTATCCCTATTTGTAAAATATGACAATGTAAATATGCAAATATTTTATGTTTTATGCAAATATGAGTTATGCGCCATACAGCATAAAGCAAGAGAAACCTATATAGCAAAAATGCCATCCACCACCTGAAACTTCTAGCCATCTGTAGCAGGGCACTGAGGTGCCTGCTACTTGTGGACTGATAAGGAATCAGGCTGCGGGTTGCCAGGATAACCAGTGGGAGCCAGCTGACTTGGAGGGGCAGGGCCTGGCTCCCATATAACCCCAGGCTGAGGCCAGGCAGGCAGTCTCCCACCGGCAGCCAAGGGAGAAGGAACTCTGCCAGAGCAAACAGCGAGGAGAAGTCTGACTGCACGAGCCACTCTTGATCGCTGTTATGGGGTGGAGAATTGCCTGGTAGGAACTGAATGCGGTTTTAGCCGGATGGGTTAGACTTTATGTTATAGCCCAGGGGCTTGTGGTTTTTTTGTGTTCACTATTTAGATCGGAGGACCGGGTGAGGCTGTTAGGGGTTGGAGGAGGCCTTATAGGGGCTCCACGGTAGCGTGGGGACCCTGGCGCCAGAGAGGATGCAGCATTTGGGGGTGCACTGACCCCAGTCCCGAAAAGGGGAGTGAAGAATCTGAGGCCAGGCAAGGCTGAGGCTGCCTGAGCCCGGCAGGGGGTTCGAGACCCCAAGAGGGAGATTTGGGGCCAGGTACAGCTACAGCCACCTGAGTCCCAGGGCAGCGTGAGAAGTCCCAAATCAAGGGGACAGCGATTGATGAGTGCCAGGGGGCCACAGTTGCGAGAGACAAGCCAGAGTGCCTGTGTGGTGCCAGTTACAAGAGACAAGCCAGAGCACCGGTGAGGCACAGACTGTGAGACAAGCCAGGGCACCGGTGGGGTGCAGGTTGCAAGAGTGGAACAGACCCAAACAACGTCAAGTACACCTGCAAGGCTTGGGCTGCGGTGTAAGGGGAGGAAAGGAGCTGCAGATAGCGCCCCAGGCATTGGGACAGAAAATGGGCAGCCTCCCGCTTAATTAACATCCTCTAATTAAGCAAGTAACAACAAGGCATGGCAGATGAGAAGGCCCATAATAGGTGTTGCAGGGTCACTAGTGGACGGACCCCGAAGAAGCACACTTGTCACACCATCACTCTCTAAAACACTGAGGAAAAGAGTGGTTTCAGATGAGTGAAATACTTATATGGACCAGCACAACACAGAGTATTTATACTAAAAAGCCCAGAAGAAACTTAAGCCCAGCTCCTGAGCAACTGGTATGAGTTTGTTGACCATAATATTGTTGAAGGTCTTGTCTGCATCCAGTCTAGACCGCTGTATGAAGTCTTCATGTGATAAGTCAGTGTTGTACTTTCTGATGTGCTCTGTGATACTTGAGTGTTGGCAGGCAAAAATGAAAAAGATCAATCAGTAACAGCCAAAGCCTTTCTTTGCTAAGTATGGTGCAGTACCTGGAATACCTTCTCCATACAGCTTGGTATCCATTTTCTTCCAAGGGAGTTAGGACAGTCACCCTCTGCAAGGAAGCTGGAAACCCTAAGCATGTTCATTCAGCAGAAAGCAAAGGCTGAGAACCAGCCCCAGCTTAAAGAAGTAATTCTGGGATGTACAGCAATTGCATTTCTCACTGTGTCCATGGTGAACGAGAAAGACAAGACCTATTCTTTCTCCGGAAATAATTTCTGCTATACAAATTCACTGCCATGGGATAATAATCTGCAGTAACATAGTAAACTCCTGAAGGTTCTTCTTCACAGTTGTCCCAACCACAAATATCTTTAATGCTAAAAACTAAGTTTTCAGCTAGCCTCATTTGGAAGGACTGGATTTGGAGAGAACAAGAGATTTATGGAGTGTTTAAAAATTTCTACTAAATATTTATATCACAGAGGGCAGGTAAGTGCTCCTGTTCACTTCCAGTGGAGTTTGGATACCTAACTGCTATTAGTGCCTTGGAAAATATATCCCCTAACATTTTGATTTAAACTTCAATGCAGTGTCTGTCAATGTGAGAGGTGTGGTTTCTTTACTACAATTGAAGGGCTTTTTAAACTTAGGTTTGAAAGACAGATCACCTTTTGTCCATGGTCCATCAAAGCCCATCAGTGAAACAACATTTAATATTAGCCCTTCTGATACGTGTGTCATATGGGAAATACTGCTCTATGTGAAGAATAAGCTTAACATAAATACTGGAGACGTGATGTATACTCTGAACACAAAACTGCCCAGTGTGAGACTAACTTACGCTGTTCCAATCAATCAGCAGGGTCTAAGCTACAAATACAGGCAATGCATAAATGCTGGATTCACATCCAGTCATTAAAATATAATTTACTGAATCAATAAATTGATTCACAAGTAATCTTGTTAAGAATAATTTACAGAGGATTAGATAATGTTCAGCATATTGTTCATGACTTAGATTAATGTTTGATTCATTGACCTGCATGGATTTTGCTGCTGTTAGACTGCAATCTCCAATTTAAGTGCCAGTTAAGTACTTATATTTCTATGTATGCAGTGCTTGTGTAAATGATAAATCAGAGAGCAAGAAATCATCAAGAGAAAAGAACATAAAAACCACATTTCAAATTTATACACCTCAAGCAGCAGGAGAGCAAATCCAGTACCTGGGTGCTCACATCAGCACTTAGATACCTACCTAATTTTTTTCTTCCAGCATGAAGTTTCTTGTTTGGCCACCCCATTGTCCCAGATTACACAGTTCTACAAATATGTTAGGTGTTACAGTACTTTTGATCTTTTTAAGAGCTATGATTTGGAGGTATTGCTTTTCTGGAAGGAATTTGTGCACCAGAAAAAGATAACATGGATTTCCAGAGCAATTACAAGTATTTATATCAGGATGGGAAAGATCTACAGTTTTTCTGCTTCACTGAAGGCCAGTTTTGGGACTTGTCTGAAAGCAGCAGGTTTCTATAACAAGGATTATGATAGTGGGATTAGGCAGGTATTTTTGCATGAAATGTGTGCATGTACGCAGATGCTTCCACTTATTGTGTAAAATAGTTACTGTCTTTCAAGCACATCCTCAAAGTTGCTATCTGCTGCTTTCTAACAGATAGAGCCAGCATCTCTTTGTAGCTCAGAACTACTGAGACCCTGCAAGAGTATCCCTTTACTGAATGCACCTTATGTCCTTTCATTTTTTTTAATCCCAATGATGCTCTTAATAAAGTTAGTTGTACTTCTTTCCCAGGAGAGTTATAAAGATAAGTATGTATCAGTATCATTTTTAGTAAGATGCTGGTTTAAATGTGTGTTGTCTTGTCTGTTTGGCCTTGCTGCTAAAGCATATACAATAGACAAGACAATGCTGAAAGTGTATACTAAAGAGTAGCTGCAGTGGTGAGACTCCCCACTGTGTGATTTCAAACACACAGAGCTGTTGACTTCCAGAGGTTTTAGACCAAGACACTTATTATAAAAAATCAGGCAGTAATTATCTAAACAGAGTATAACAAGCCAGTTAGGCTGCTTCTGGGCTGGAAGAAAAATAGGATTACATGAAATTCACCAGCTACTTTGAACAAGATAATGAAAAAAATGCTGGAGCTTTGCTTATTGTTGCTACTACTGTTCTTGCCTGGTAGAGCTGAGCTAACGGTTAACCAGAGGTCTGCCTTTTCCTCTCCTGAATGAGTTCTTTTAGCACAGTATTCTTTCACTGCAGTGTGACAGAGCGGTGTACTCGATATCCCTCCCTTCTCACTCACCTAATATGCTGTGGGATGTCTCTCACCTGGGATGTGCTCTGCCTGTTGCTTATGACACTCTCCTAGCCCCTGCATGCCTTCTGGAAGAATGGGAACAGTACACTGGGTAAGGGGCTCTTCCCCCCACCAGTGGAAACCCTCCTAGGGCTCCAGGAGGGCTTCTGCTGCAGGAGAATGGTCTTCAGGCCCCTCCTGCCATTCAGCTGATGGGTGGGATGGGTGGGGTGGGCATTTTCCTGAGCCTGGAACCCTAGGAAGGCTCCAGTCATGGCTACACCTGCCTCCTGCTGCTCACTTCTCCAGGTTGAGCCAGGGAAGTGCCACAGTTGCAGACCTCCTGGAGCTCTGGGAGTGTCCCTGCCTCAGGAGGATATCCCTCCCTCTCCCACCAGGGAGCTGATGGGGGTAGGGTCTCCGCAGGGCTCTTCCACCTCTAGGCAGGGTGTCAGAGAGCCAGTGGTCTCCCTCCCATCTCTCCTTTGGATGAAGTGTTCGGCCATTTATCCCTCTCTCTTTGTATGTTTTATACACATGGAGTTAATTGACATTTTCTTCTATGGATAGGTCTTCTCAGACTTCTCAGGCACACCGTATATCAAGAGCAGCCTCCATTCAGTACTGTTAGGACAACATGAGATTTATTTGTCTGGGGTAAGTAAATATTAGTGTTTTTTTTTTTCACTGAAGCAGATTTCAAACTCAGGTCATGTAGGACTCCACTCCATAAAGCTGCAGGGATGTTAGAAGTGTTGGGTCACTGGATTGATTCCTCAGAAAGAAAGTGTGCCTAAACTTACTCAGGCAGGTCTTAGAGCTGTGTACCTGTAAGACTCAAGTTGACTATTAGTATTTAGTCAGACTACTACAATATTTCCTATATATATCCCATATACATATCTATATCTCTATATATATATCCATGGGCATATTCTCTGCTTAGAGGAAATAACTCTTACAAATATTAGTCAGAAGCTCTACATAGCCAGATGCTCTAGTCTGCCCTGGGATGACTGATTGTCCTGTCTCTGGCACACAGTGGTAATAGATTATATTTATTAAGACATGTAATATTTTGTGAAGTGAAATATACAAATGGAATTGGAGACCAAAGTTTAGGGAACCAGATGAATCTTTCTTTCTAATTTGATAAACCCACTCACTGTAACTTGATATTCCTCTACATGCAATTTTTTCTTTCTTTTTTTTGAAGATCCAGATGGGTTGATCCTGAAACTTCCAGTTCTGGTTTGCTTCAGTGGGCTAAAATCAAGCTGCAAGTCATCTCTAGCTGTATAAATAAGTAATGTGTATATGTGTGTGTGTATATATATATATATAGATCATATTTTCATCCAGCGCCCTTTGTGAGTTATGTGTTTACAAGCAAGTGACCTGTTGCAGTATTTTACTGTCTGGAGACTTTACTCCATGTGACATACCAAGAAATGATAAGTAAACATTTGCCAATCAAAATCTATTTAGCAAATGTCTCCACAGACTACCTTTTAACATGTGGAAGATTACTTTTAAGAAAGCCCTGAAATCTGTATATTAAAACATAATGATCCTTGTTTAATGGTGTCTCCTTTTGGTTAAAAAGACTTCTGTGGTTATGCGGTATGTCATTTTGACTTTCAAAAGCAAGTTTCTTTTGTTCTATAAACACAAACTGTCCAAAATAAAGACTCCATTATGGCTGTTAGTGGGTATTTTTGGTCTTGAATTTGAAAAAGGTCATGTTTTATGGTTTTGCTATTGATTGACATGGACTGTAGGGTATTTTGGATCTCTTGAACATATTTTAACAACTATCTCCTGTTCTAGCAGTGGCAGGGCATCCATAGTGTCCTAATGCCCACATTTTAACTATGGCAATTTAAGGTGCTTTTGATGTTCAGGCACTGTGTCTGCTAATTGTGAGGCATTTACAAAGCTTTGTCATTTGCAAAGTTTTTAAGAAAAGGTAGACAAACGTGTGTATTGGATAATTTCAGGGACGGATCCGAGGTGGGTACAGTGGAACGGTTGCATCCTGTTTTTGACTTCTGCTTCACCCAAAGTTTAAAACCAACTGCCCAGTAGCTCTGACCGCATTTCTCCTGCAGGCATTAGAGGGACTCAATTGACTTTACGGACTATTATAAACTACTTGATTACTGCTAATTGCCCTTGATACCACAGGTGTTAATGATCCTCTCTCCTCTTCAAAGGTTTTGATCTTCCACTAATCAAGGCAGCTTTGTTTTGTAATCTTGCTGTTTGTTAACTACATCTAGTCTCTCTTTTCCTGTTTTACAGTTCTGCAGACTATTTTTAGCTTCAGCTAAAAACATTAACTCAGATATGAAAAGACTTATTCAGGTGAACATTAACTTGTATATGGAAGTAAGTGTCAGTGAAGTGTTGGAAACACTGTCACAACACTCAAGAAGGCTAGATTATTTTAACAATTCTGAATAAAAGATGTATATTTAATTCTAATGACTACAGGACTAAAGAAACACATTTTTTGATTATTTGTTGTTAAACTGCATAATATTGCCCTAGGCACCTAGCATAAAGGTTCTGGTTTTTTTAATCTGGAGAAAAATATGCGTTGTGTTGGGTTTGATTCTGCACCACACTACCTGCATCATCTTTTTTAAAATCCTAGATCCACCTGTGGATGTTTTAGATAGTGATGATTCTGCCTTGAGCAGGGCTTGGACTAGATGACCTCATTGGGTTCCTTCCATCCCTACCTTTCTATGATTCCATGGGCATTTATAGACATGCTCTGGGAGGCAGGAGAGGGAAGGGCACTTTAATTAGCAAAGCTTTGAGAGTCCCACTAATTAAAAGCACCCAGAGTATCACATATGTGACATATGATAGTGTTCCCATGCTGAAAAATGGCGGCGGGGCACTTTGAACAATAGCTTGTTGAATTAGCTTATTTTAAAGGGTTCCACTACCATTTTTCCAGTCAGACCTCTGGTGGTGATGCTGATACACGTGATGTTAGAGTCTGCTGTAACAGAGTAAATTCCACGCTCCACCAGACTGGATTGAGTCTGTTCTGACTTGGAGCAGGCTCCCCATGTGCGTAAAGTACCCCACGATTCTATATATAGACCTTTGTATTTCCCATGCTTTAGATTGTGTGTTAACCATCCTCTCTCTCTTTACACTGCTTGAGTGCCTCCTAGGGACCATATAAATGCCAGGAAGTTAAAATGTTAGTTGGAGTAGTGACATGGCGTAAAATTCTTTCCTGTACACAATAACAGTGCAAGGCATGCACATCATTTAACTCTCTCTCCAGCTATCACAACTAGGCCTTATGATGCTAGTGGGCTTTGGATAAGCATCAGTCTAGCAAATTGCTTAAGCATATGTTTATCTTTAAGCATGTTAAGTAGTCTCATTGGCTTGAGCATGATTACCTAATGTCAAGCATGTACTTTAGTGCTTTGATAGAAAAGGGGGCTATATTACACCAGGAACAGCAGGGATGACATAAACTAAAGAACTAGGGGGCATGGGAGAAAAGGAACCATAGGATTGATAGTGATGAACTCCTTATTAAAAGTGTATACGTTTGTCAGTGTTTTTGTTTAGATTTGGAGACAGCAGTCGGACTGAAGCTCAGTAACAACCAAAAATTAATCCAAAACAGTGAAGCCTGAAGCACATGTATGGGGTCATGTATGATATACTGCACCATAACAGATGTTCCTGGTATACATAAACATCACAAAGTTGTTATGAAAATGTTGTATTGAGGTTTCATTCTGCAGCATATTTTAGAAATTCCATAGGTGGAAAGTTACTCCTGTGCAATGCCTGCAGTCTGTTATAAATAATCAGATAGCCTATAGCTGTCCAATTAAATCTAAATCAATCATAGTTTGGAAACCTTGTTTTAAAGCTCTCCCATTTCCAGCCAACTTAATCACCCCTTTGTTCTACTGATATTTTAGAGAGCAATTTTGTGTTGGACCTTTGCCTTAGCACACACTATCTTCTCCCATTGAAATCAATTGAGTAATTGTTTTTCTGATGTCTTTTTTGAGTAGGTTACTGAATGAGACCTCTGCTGTAACCTGAGTTGTTATGTTTTGTTTCCTTTGTTGTTAAATCCTCTTTTGTTTTATGAGCACAATTATAATATCTTGCAATATATTACACTAATGATTCTTAAATGGCCAAAACAAAAACATCCATTTAACCACTTGGAATTAGTGCAAAACAGCCAGTGTTCTTGTTGGGATATTGGCACTTGATATGTTTTCAAATCTCCTGTGTCATATATGCTCCAGAATGTGCTAACTACTTAAGTGGCAAGAGGAAAAACATGCTGGTTTCAGCTTGGAAAGATTATTCCCTAAAGTGATGGCTAGAAAATGGTATTTAGATGTTGCTTTTGGGAACTGGCTTGTAGGTGAAGTAGGTATGTATTAGAAAAATGGTCCAGGGTAATGGCAAGGGTTAATTGATTTCTAAAAGCCTGTTTGTGTCTGACTCAGGCTTATTGTGTTTGACACAGGAAAGCAGCAAGCTGACATACAGGCTGGGAAATTGAAGACATATACCACACTGTTCCATAACATTACATAAGGTGGCATTAGGTGAAAAAGAAAAAGACCAGTTAGCATTTGGCTTTGACATTTTAAGGATGGGAGCTAATGCTGTCACTTGCAAGAGAGTCTTGCTCTTCCACTCAGGGTTGTACCTATCATCAAATTTGGGGATCAGAAAGGAATTTATTCCTTAGATCAGACTAGCAAGAATGGTGGCGTTTTGCCTTCCTTTGTAGTGTAGGATACAGTCCTCTGCCTAGGATCTTCTAAGCATTATGTAGTTTCTCACATATAGTACAACTCCAAATACCATACACACCTTGTTTTTGAAGGCAGAATGATAGAAAGGAAAAAAAAGATTTTTCCAGAATTATGGCTGTATAGAGTAGAGACATGGAGTAATCGTCAGATGACTTGCCTTTTCTGCTTAATTAAAGCTGAAACCCTATCTGCTGCTGAAGGTTGATCTCTATAGGTAAATCTATAATTTTGAAAAGAGCTAAAGAGTTTCTAGGGCTTTGAAATAGGAAGAGAGGGGCTGTGAAAGAGGAAGAGAGAGACCAGGAGCAGCTAGCAGACAATAAAATTGCCCTGGGACCATTAAAAAAAAGGATAGATGATCATTAATACCTATGGAGTGAAGAATAATTAACCATTAAGTCAATTGACTCTTTTAGCTGTCATGTTGTGTACAAGAAAATATGGTACATATATTGTGTACAAGAAAATATGGCATATTGACCAAATGTATCTTGGTCAGTGCATTTGCAGGGCATTAGTAGTGCCCTCATTTTCCTTGATTTCATCTGTAGCATACTGTAGGGTAGGCGTGGACATTTATTTCAGCTAGAGGGCCACTTAATGACTTCTGGTGAGCTGTCAAGGGCCACAAGGGTAGCCCTACTCCTTGACAGGTGTCCCACTCCCTAATCACCATCTTAGGTGTCCCACTCCCTATTTACCACCTTGGGACCAGAAGTCCCACCCCTAACCCTTGACCTTTGCCACTGGAAGTCCTTCCCCTTGCCCCCAGAAGTACTTCTTTTGGGAGGGGGGGGTTGCCATCTTGGAACTGGAAAAAAACCCAAGTCATATACTAAAAATGCACTATAATATCTTTTAATTTTATTTTAAAAATATTTTTGTTCTGATTTATGTGTGTTTGTGTAGTGTCTACAGAGGTGTTTGCATAATAGCTCAAAATAGAGCACATCTACACATGCAGTTAAGTGCAATTAAATTTAATGCTGATTAAGCAATTTTTGGCAGGTGTCAAGAGCTGAAGTTGGTGCCAAGTCCCTGCAGCCCTACCAGGTGCCCTTAGTGACTGGGCAGACCTGGCACTAAAGTTAGTGCCAGGTTGTGTCTATATGTGCATTAATATGCTTTAACTAGTTGCACCTAAATTTGATAACTGCATTTACAGGTATCAAATTTAGGTGCAATTAGCCTAATTTCACTATTTTAATGTACATTAAGGGCGTGCACATGTAGATGTGTGCCCATAATGTGTATTTCTATTTGTCCTAGAAATTAGAAATGTGTACTGAATAAGACTGAGGGATCCGTAGGAAGAAAAAGGTTGATTTCATGAGTCAGATGGTTGGGTGCTGCTGTGGGAAATTAGATTCTATCATTTTCTCTCTGAAAGAGTTCCTAACTGATGCTGAGCAAGTGCCTTATCCCAAACTTTTCAGAGGTGGCACCTGAGTAGTCTTCATTTTTGGGGGTACAACTTTAGGCTCACTGGGCCAGATTTATGGAAATTCTAAGCAACCACAACTGCACCTGGGATGGTTAGGAGCAGTGGTATGAACACATATGGCCCATCTACACACGCAAGCACATGCACTTGCAGCAGTTCAAATAGAAGCAGTGCAAATTTGAGCCAGGGCTTTTTGCTTTAGCACACATGCTTGGACATGCACTTTGATGTGGAGCAAATTGTGCCACTTGAGGCAAAATAACACTGCCTGGCCCCCCTTCTCCCCCGATCTGCAGCCAGGGGGAGCTAGAACCTGGGGCCAGCACCTGTGCTGTCCCCAGCAGTATAAAAAGCTGCCCTGTCCTGGCCTCAGCAGTATAAAAAGCTGCCCTGGCAAGTAGCTCAGGGCTACTAGCTCTCAGGAGCTTCTGGGGCCCAGTCAATTGGTACCTGGGGACACTACCCCTTGTGTCAGCTAGACTGCTGAAGCAACATCCCAAATTCACTTTTTAAAATACCCCCAAATCCACATTCTTTCACAATTAGAACAAAAAAGATAGAGAAAAGGGGATTGATCAGATGGGCAATATTTTATTACTATATTTACAATGTTAAAGAAGTTTGGAAGCCTACCAGTGTCTCTAGCATCATAATAAAATAAATCCTAAATATCTATATATTTTAATGTTTGCTTTGAGTTTCCTTATCACATGGTGTGCGTGTGATGGAGAGATGTGGGGTTTGCAAGAGAGGGTGGGAAGGGGGGTGGGAGATGTGGGGGTGTGTGGAGGGATGAGAGTCACTATGTGGGTAGGTGTGGGGGGACTGTGGGTGTGGGGGCTGCTTAGGAGGGGGGATCCCCTGCATGAATGCTGTGTGCCCCTGGCACCTGGCGGGGCATGACGGCACTGGCGGCGGCGGGAGTGTGGTGGCAGTGGTAAGTGGGGAGCTCCTGCAGACACTGCCAGCACTGTCAGCAGCAGGGGGAGGGGTGGTGAGTGGTGAGCACCCACAGACACCACCAGTAGCGACAGTGGTGGTCAGCGGTGTTCAATGACTGCCCACAGACACCACTGGTGGCAGGGGTGGGTAGTGGCAAGCAGCAACCACCTACAGGCACCACTGACAATGACGGCAGTGCCTTTTTTGTGGGGGTGCACCACCATGCTCAGAAGGTGCATGTGCACCCCCTACACATCAGCAATGGTCCCCTGCCCCCCCCACAAGGCAGAACTCCCCCCACAACACATGGGCTACCCTGCCTGCAGGGTCCCGGGCTCCCCCCAGGGGCTACAGCTCCCCCCCGACTTGTCTCCAGCCCCCTGCTCATTCCCCTGCTCTTCTCCAGCTTCTGGTGACTGGAGACAAGCAGGAGAACAAGCAGGAGGCTGGAGAGAATAGGAGAATGAACAGGAGGCTTGTTCCCTCCACCCCTGTTGGTTCCCCCAGCTCCCCATTCATTCCCCCATCCACTGTTCATTCCCTCTGCCACCGTTCATTTCTCCTGCTACCCATTCATTCTCCCTGTTCATCCCCCTGCTCCCCACTCATTCCCCCTGCCCCCGTTCATTCCCCCCATGTCCTGTTCATTACCCCCACCCTCTGTTCATTCCCCCAGCTCCCCACTTGCTCTCCCAGGCCCCCCACACTCACTGGCAGTAGCAGAGAATTAGCAGGAGGCTGGAGAGAGTTGGGGAAGTCTCCAGCTTATCTCTAGGGCCTTGTCTCCAGCCTCCTGCTGGTGTCTAGCCCTCTTGCTCCTTCTCCTGTTTGTTTCCAGCCCCTGGAGAAAAGGCTGGAAACAAGTAGGGGAAGGAGCAGGGGGCTGGAGACAGCAGGGGAATGTCTCTGGGACTGTCTCCAGCCTCCTGCTTATTCTCTGGTACTGTCAGTGAGTGTGTGTACGGGGGGCGGGAGGGGGAGGGAGAGGCTGGGAGAGCCATCAGGGAGATGAGGGAACAAACATGGGGCAAGGGGAACTAACCAGGGGTGGGGGTAATGAACTGGGAGTGGGGAGAGAAACTGGGGAGGGGTACAGGGAATGAATGGGGTATTGGGGGAAGTGGTCTCTCCCCTTCTCCAGCCCCCCAACCCCCTGCTTACCTGGCAAAAGCCAGGTCCAGGTCCCTGGAGCTTGCACGACTGCCTTCCCAACATGGGCAGGCAGCATGCTTCAGGACTGGGGAAAGGGCCAATTGCAGAGACACTGCCAGAGTATCTCTGGAGGACTGAGCCTCTAGTTGCCTCAGGGAGCCCTGACCCATTTTTCCCCCTGGGTTTTTGTTTGACCCCTGGATATCCAGGGGTCTATTTTTGCTCTCCTGCTGCAAATTTGCAGCGGCGGAACATTTTTTTTGTTCCCGCAGGTGCCTCTTGCAGTGTCTCAAAGGGGTTTGAGATGCTGCAAGAGGCATGTGCTGGCTTGTCTGGACATGCCCATAATGTCTTGTGAAAATGCTAAATATTTCTGAACAGCAAGTCTTCAGTGTCTCATGTTGGGCACCCAGCATTAGTGGACATATTTTAAGGTTTCTATAATCTCTTTGCTTTAGCTTCCCATCTGAAGAAGCAGAAATAATAATATCACTTCACCTCACAAGGGAGTTATAAAGATACATTCATTAAGGTTTATGAGACAATCAGATACTACCATGATAAGCACCACAGGAAAGCCGATAAGGAAATTGCTAATTCAATCTTCAGCAGAGAGGTTGAATAGTATAAGAGAAATAAGGATGAGGATAAAAAGAAGGTGAATAGCTACCTATCTAGTGATTTTTATCCACCCTGTAAATAGAATGACATGGGGTTGGGTTGCTGTGGAAAAATGCTATACAATCATATAGTCAAGACTGGATCGGAATGCACTTGCAAAAGAAAGCTTAACAAAGGTTATACAGAAAGCTTTATTATTTTCCAACTTTTAAGGACTTGACTTTACGACCGTAATAACATACTTTTTAGTGGAATATATAACTTTATTATATTAGCTCTGACTGCATTTCATGGGAGGGCATAATATCAAGAGCTACAGGCTCACATTGCTAAGTATGGGACTAGCAACAACCATTTCTGGCAGAATGAGCAACAAACAACGATAGTCATGAGTGATGTCAAGCTTTAGCATGTGGTGGTTAAAGCAGAGAAGGAGAAAGTAAGACAATGGCAACATGGAGCCTGGAATAAATTCCTCTATCAGAAAGTGACAAAGAACAGTGAGTGGATGTACAAACCGAGAAGCGTCAGCCCAATACTTAGGAAGATGTCAGAGTGGTGGGAAAACGTCAGCTCTCTAAGTTCTTTGAAGTACTAGTAAAGATTTTCCTACACTAGCAATTCAGGATTTTTACAGCAAAGCTGGAGTTATTTAACACACTAGAAAAGTTAATGTTGTATGAAACTTGCTGTTGCCTTAGGATTTTCCTATTAAAGTAGCATAAAGAGACTGTTCCATCATTTTAACAAAATGAGTGTATGTTGGGCCAACTCATTTTCAATAATTGATGCTAACTCTTCCTGAGGATTATAGATAAAGAAGACATTATTTCATAAAAACTGTCTGGTATAGTTAGAGACTAGTGATGGTGTTTATAAACAGAGCCTCTTCTATTCAGCCTACGAGGGGGCAGTTGCCAACCTGTCCTTTCAGGCTTGCTTGGAGTTTGACCTTGAGCTCTGTGAGGGAGCCTGTTATATTGGCACAATTTTTCATAGTTATCTGCACTCAGCTATTTTTGAGACTTCTGTTTGTGTCCCTGCAGCTTGTTAACTGGAGAAAATCCAGATACTGATGTCATATAAGAAATAAGGTATTTCTAGAGGAATGGTGTGTGGGTCCCAGTTGCCATGAATCCATCTACATGATTCTATTGTCTGAGCAGAACCTCAGTTTGTAAACAGTGTCCTCTTGGCTAAGTAAGTCAGTTTTTGAGTCTGGGTACTGATTCACTCTCAGGCATGAGTTCACAGTCCAGCTAATATTATTTTCCTTTAATCTCTTTTGGATTCTTTCTCTCTTGTGGAACTCACTGCCACAGGATGTTGCAGAGGCCAATAGTATAACTGGGTTCAAAGCGGGATTAGATACATTTCTGGAGAATGGGTCCATTGGGAGCTATTTTTCTAATGCTCAGGAATGTAATCTGAGTTTCAGGATGCCTCCAATCCTTTGACTGTTGGTGAGTGAGAATGAGACAAGTCCTATTTTTTATTTCCTGTAGAAGCTGATTATCCACTGAAGAGGATCATAGAGCATCCTCTGTTGCCATAGTTGAAGAGAGAATAGTGGACCAATAGACCTTGGTCCTGATTTGGTATGGCAGTTCTTATATTCTTATGATACTCTGTATTTCAAAGCCACCCTTGCCCTGGCAGCCTTCTAAACTTTCTTCTAATAATAATTGATTGTAAAAACAATTATAACAACAACAACAATAATAATTTTCTATATAGTATTCAGTCTCAAAGCACTGTACAAAGGGGTGTTTCATTATCCTAACTTTATAGACAGGGAGACTGAATCACAGAATGAGCAAATAACTTGCCAAAAGTCACACAGTTTCTTAACATTACCTAGGTCTTGTATATGAGGTTTTCCATCAGTAGATCTCAATGTTTTACAGAGGAAAGCGGCATGTCTCCTGACTCCCATTTGGTGTCCCATCTCCTATGGGCACTTTATTAAACCTTTTCTTTTCTGGGTTTCTGAGGTTGGAAAAAATGCAGTCCTGCTATGATTTTCCATTTAAACTACACTTTCATTTATCAGTATTTTGATATCAACAGATAATGTTTATTTTGTGCATAGCAATACACATCACCTGTGCCTGGCAGCTGTGAGGGCATAGAAGCAGAGCAGTAAAAGGATCTTGTTATGGCTCCAGAAGCATAAATTCCAACCCTGCTTGGGACTTGTGTGCAAGGCTTTCCACAACTAACCCATCTTCAGATTAGCACCTGTTCATTTAGGCTAAACAAGGGGTGGGCAATTATTTTGGGTGGAGGACTGCTTACCCAGCTTTGGCAGGCTGTTGAGGGCTGCATGGGTAGGCCTGCTCCTTGACAGGTTCCCCGTCCCTTGGTCACCAATGTCCCAGAGCCAGCACCGGTGGGGCCCAAAGCAGGGCACAGGCTGGCAGGGGTCTGTGGAGCTAGGCTGGGCTGCACCAGCAGGGAGAGTGGGGAGCTGGCCTGGCTCCATAGAGCCCCTGCCGGCTGGGACCCTGTGGTCCTGCCACCCCACCACTGGCCCTGGGACACAGGTGCAGGCCCAATGTTCCTGCTGGCTCCCATGCCCACTCACTCCCAGTGCCCCCCAGCTTCATGGTATAGGAAGGCAGCGCACAGCCCTGACCCCCTGCTTGCTGGCAGGGAAGAAGCTGGTGCTGAGTCCAGGAAAAAGCAGCCCCTCACCCGCCACATGGCCGGCACTCCCTGCTGCAGAAGCTCGCAGCCCATGTGGGGCTGTCTGGAGCAGGCACAGGCAGCCCCACGTGGGCTGCAAATGGCTACAGTGTGGAGCACTGGCCATGGGGCAAATGAGGGGCCGCTTTTCCCCACACTCAGCATCAGCTTGTAACCCGGCCCTGCTGCCAGCCTGGGCTCCAAGCTGGCTCCTGGCTCACCTGTCAGCAGCAGTAGCTGCAGCCCCCTTGCTTGCCGTGCCGGGCAGTGTTGGCTGCTCCTGCCCACCTGGAACTTGTGTGCTGGGCAGCCCAGAGGCAGTGGTGGCAAACGCTGCCCAGCGCGGCAAGCCAGGGGGCCGCAGCTGCTGTCGCCATGCACAGCCCTGACAGGGCTGGGTTACAAGGTGGTGCTGAGCGCAGGGGGGGGAATTGGTCCCTCCCTACCCCGTGCCTGGCACCCCACGCTGCAGACACTTGCAGCCTGCCTGGGGCTGCCTGTGCCTGCTCTAGACAGCCCTGCGCAGGCTGTGAGTGGCTGCAGCGCAGGGTGCCAGCCATGGGGTGGGCGAGGGGCCACTTTCCTCCGCGCTGGGAAGGAGCCCGGGGAAAAGCTGAGCACGGGGAAAGTGACCCCTCCCCCTCCATTGAATGAAATGGAGGGGTTCAGTGGAGATCCTCTTCCTGGGGCCCCTGGGGACAGTAGTACTCACTGTCTAGGTGTGATGTTGCACGGCGCTCTGCCTTCCCTACACCCTTCCCACTTGCCAACCGAATGGGTGCCACCTGTGTGGTTTGATCATGCTCAATCAACCCCTTTCACTGGGGAAACCAACATCAGCTTGGTCCTGGTGGGATTAGCTTGGCTGTCTCGATGGCTAGTGTCTCCGCCTCGGACGCTGACAGGCTGGGCTTTGACACCTCTGGACGGATGCCTCTAATTTTGTTCATTTACTCCCCCAAAAAATGAACTACTGGAGAGGAGAGGGGTGTAGGATTGCCTCTTCCCTCCCAGCCTGCTACAGGGGCTCAACTTCCCCCTGGTTAGGATGCCAGCACTGAGCCTGCTGCACCACTCCTGCCTGCCAGAGCAAGAGCCTCAGCACGTCTGGCATGCTCTATGCTGGTGTGCTCCCTCACACTCCTCCCCCCACAAGTCCCGGTGGGGCTTTTAAATCTTCCCGCGGTGGCTGTTCCAGCCCCTGTGATTGATCCGGCTTTTCCCCACTCAAGGAACAGCTGATTAAACAGCCGGTGTAATGCCAGCTTGCACGGATGCAGCCGCGGTTCCTGTTCTGGCTGTGCCCTTGGAGGTGAGTTTCCCTGGCAGGGGTGCTGCTTGTGCATCTTGGGGCCTGTGGGGACTGCCCTCTCCCCTTTGGGAGCCTGTGGGGGCGCCTCGCCGCCACACCTAGCAACCTTGGTGATGTCATTTCTGAGCATTTCAGTTTTTCAGTGACATCTTTTGTTTTGTTTTTTGGCTTGTTTTGTGCTCCTGGTTGTGGTATATGATGAAGATATCATCCTCCGAGGTAAGCACTCTGTATAGGTTTTAGATCAGTATGGTTTCAGCAAACCGCTCTAGAATTTATTTTAAAAGGAAATACATTTCACTCTTACGCTTATATGACAGACATCTTAATCACTGTCTCCTTCCACTTTCTCAGGGAAAGTGTTCTTTTGAGGCTTGATACAACCCCTCATTGAAGTCTATGAGAGTCCCTAGAATGACTGCTAGTGGATTTGAATTTGACTTGTTGAATGGATTTTCCAAGTTATTGCACAATTCATTTAATTAATTAAAAAAATAATTTGGCCAATGTTAGAGTTAGTTCTTCAGTGTATGCAGTTTACAGAAAGTAGTCCATTTATGTTTAGTGTCACCTGTCACAAACAAATTTGTCACCAAGTGCTTCACCCAGCAGTGGCCTAAAATGTCACTGTCTTGCCATTTATTCAATCTTGTTCAGTACTCATAAAAACATTTCCTCTTCTAACTGATTTTAAAAGTACAGCTGCTTATGTATCCCATATTTTTCTCCCAGCTGATGTTTTAATTAGGCTGCAGTTTCATGAACTGTAAATGACTTTTTAAAAAGATTAGTATAAGAATTAAAGTTTTCCATGTTCATTTAAATAAAGCCCTCTTTTATACCAAGCATGACCATTTAACATTTGTCTGAAGGCTTTACTTCTGTTTTTTTTCTCCTCCTGTGGATCTAATCCACAAAGATTTTCTACGAATAAATAAGAACTCTTTCAACCAGTCCTAATCAGTCCCAACTGTATCTTTCACCCCTATTGCCAAATACTCTGTTGTATAGGGGAAAAGTACGCACTTGCATTTTTATAACTAACCTTAGCATTTTAAACAGAGAAGTGTTCACCAAGGAATGAAAGAATTCACACTGTTTCTGTTGTGCTCCTAGATAACTCTTTGTATAGCAGTCTCCTTTTTAGCAGGCCAACCAGTTCCTTCTCCCAGCTTTGTGACGGCCAGAACCAGAGGGATTAATAAGCAATAAATATGTGCTTCTTGGAGGCATTTGGTATTTTTCCTAAACAGGTAATATTAGCTAATACAAAGCTTGTAAGTTCGTAACCTGCAAATGTAACTTGTCTGTCATAAGTTTAACCAAAATGATAAATTAACTGTTCGTGGAACTGACTGGGCCCCATAGGCAAAGCTGTAGCTGCAAGATTAGCTGACTGAACTTTTTTTGCTCAGGGTTCAGCCTTGATGATAAACACTGGATCCAACTGCTTGGCACACCCAACACATTCCAGGAAAGCACATCTGAAGAAAGCATATTCAGAGAAACCTAAAAGGGGTTGGGCTTAGGCGGAGCAATGTCAATGTCAAACCTAAAGGTGCTGCATTGTAATTTGCTTATTGGATACACCTGGGTCTAACTTTTTATGATAAATTTTAACACCTTTCAATCCCATAGGGTAACAGCTATAGGGCAAGATTGTGAGTGGCTCTAAAGCCAACAGATTAGCATAAGACTAGGTATAAAAAGTGCGTGTATAAGGTGACCAGCAGGAAGGAGGGAACAGAACGGTCATTGCTGTTCTACACCTGGACTCCTGGTGTGAATGAGGATTGGATCCTGATCAAGGGATCTTCTCTGGTAATCCCTCCGACAGCGTTGATCGGGGATGCCTGACTTTGCTGGAATCACTTGATGTGCACCTGGCATTGAGGGACTATCGATAAGTTGCCAACCCATGTCTGTCTATCTGTTGTTTTGAACAGCCCAGTGGCTGATACCCTCTCGGTGCCCAGCTGGCCTGCGGCAGATTGATCTAGCTATCTGTTGTTATTATCTGTTGTTATTATTTACTATTAGCTTTTTAGTACTGCATTATCTGCTTATCACATTTATCTTTCTGTTAACTGTTGTGTGTGTGTATAAGCTATAATAAATTTGTCATCACTTTACTCCCAATTCTTCCTCCTCAATCTTGAATCAAACAGCCCAGTGGCTGATACAGTTGCAGCACCCAGTCAGCCTTCAACTAAATTGATACACTCACAGTGCCCAGCTGGCCTGTGACACAGCTTATATACAAGTACATGGGAAGTCAAGTGTAACTACTTGCTTCCTATTTCACCTAAGCACTCCTAGCCAACAGGAACACAGGTGGCTTTTGTACTGTTTCTTAGCAGCATAATGAGGCAGCCAGGTGCGTAGGGCAGTGGTGACTTACAGCTGCTACCATGAGTGGGAGTGCAGAGGCATCAGTCAACAAACAAAACTAAGTCTACAAAGTCATTGTGTTGCCAATCCTGGTATATGCATATGAAGCCTGGATGGTGTTCATATGCTATATTATAAAGCTGAACCACCTTCACATGGGCTGTCTGAGGAAACTGATGAGGATAAGATGGCAAGAGAAGGTCCCAGACACTGAAGTTCTTACTCTGGCAAGCATTCCAAGCATCCATACTCTGTTGATGAAATCACAGATGAGATCAGCTGGCCATGTCACCAGGATGTTAGAAGAGTGACTGCCAAAGAAGATCCTTTACAGTGAGCTAAAGGCAGGAAAGTGCTTTTAGGGAGACCAGAAGAAACAATTCAAGGACTCCCTCAAGTCATCCTTGAAACATTTCAACACTGACCTGAAGTCCTGGGAAGATCTTGCTCATGATCATTCCACCTGGTAACGCCTCATCCATTCTGGAGTTACCATCTATGCATGGAGAAGAACTGCTGAGGCAGAGCAGAAGCACAAACAGCACAAATCTCGGAACAACAGCATGTCCGCCATTGATCAAGCAACCCAAAGTGGCATCTCTTGCTCTGTACGCCATAGATGGGCCAAAGTACAAATTAGCCTGATCAGCCATTCATGTGTTCACAAAAACCAAACCAACCAGTGATGGTCATCTTCAAATTCAAAGGACAAACAACACCATGCCATCAGTACAATTGTATGGCTATGGTGGTAGATGTTAGTTTTGTGTATGTCTCCCAAGTTGGCACCTGGAGCTGCTGCCTGGTCACCTTGCCTTAGTTATGCTGCTGATGGTAGGTAGGTGCATACATGCTAAGCCAATATATCTTTTGGTGGTTTGACTTCAGACATCAACCAGACCCAGTGGAACATTCTGACTGTTTTGCAAATGCTCTGGTCATTCAGAACAGCTCTAATCTACCGTAACAAACCATTATACAGGGCTGTTGGTTGGAAGAGTGGATAACAGGTATAGTATACCAGTGAATAGGGCTTCATGCATTCAGTATCCTTGAGGCCATCTGTTTTCAGGGAGCCTAGTCAATAGTTGGAAGGGTGTTAATCATTTTTCCTGGTTGTGCCACTATTTTTCCAGGCTTACAAAATATGGAGACCTAGGACCCACAATCAGCTTGAGTTTTACTAGGGATATTTTGCTCAGATCAATTCTCCTGGTTTTTTTTTCCTTGATCTTATATTATTTTCAAGGCAGCAGCATACCTGTTTGTATTTCATAGTCCAGATGTTTGTTCCCCATTTCATAGATTAGACATTTTTCATCTTTTTTAAGTGTACAAGCTACAGAGCATCTGTTCAACTTTCACTTCTGATTCAATCCTTTCTCCTTGATAGCAGAAATCAGATTTTTCTTGAAACAAATTAGATTTTTTGCTTGACAATCGATAAATAAAACTTCTAATTGAACAAACAATTTCAAGCCAAATGAAGTTGGAGGGGTTGAAAAACATGTCCTATTTACAGCCATCTTGTTGGAAATCAAAAAAAAGAATGGTTAAAATCGAGACAAAATTTAAACGATAAAGACAGCTTTGCTGAATCAGGCAAGTGCCCAGTTCATTGTTTACATGGAAGCATGGTGCTGTGCTCACCTGCCACATACAATTTATAATTCCAGCAGGATTCCTGCCTGATCCTACCATCACTCCAGCTGATTCTACATATTTACTTGGAGGGAGTGGAGGGTTGACACCACACATTTTTTATGAATTCAGGTTGAAGTCCGGGAGGAGATAACCATCCCTGTCAACTTCAAGTTTGTCAGCTCTCTCATGCAGTTACTTAATTTTCTCACTTGGAAAGGTACTTTAGCTAGGACCTATTGAAGTGGCTATCTGGGCTGGAAATTTCTTTCCATGTACGAGCTGAGAGCTGAGCGGTAAGAAGAATTTTTAAGGCAAGAACCCAGGAGTTCCTTCTGTTCAATAGCTATTGGATTTATGATTGGTAACACAGAATTTGGGGGATGATGTGGGGCCCTGAGGCTCATCTAGGTCTGTTGAGCTGTCTTCCAAAAGATGACTGATGCGTTTTGTCTTGTGAATTCAGTCTCTAAATAGTGCTGGAATGGCAAAACTGAAGGCTGAACTCTAACTCCAAAACATACAAAACAAAGCCATTGGCAGTGTAAATTTCTTATTACCCAGCCACCAGTCTGCCTCACTTCAGACAGGGAGTAAATGCCTCTCAGGATAGAGGTATAATTAAGACCCTTTTTTTACTACCCTTTTAAGCACGTGAGAAAACCTGTAAATGACGTGGTCCTAACCTAGACCTGGATGTGTTTATGCTGGTGCAACCTGCCCTTGCACTGATGTACACAAGGAATGGTCACACACTATACAGCCCTATATCCGTGCAACATTTTAGAATCCAGTGAACAGTTACCCAGAACGGGGCTAGCTGCCCAGCTGACAACCTGTGGACTGCGTGCAGCCTCTGAGGAACCAGCACTTCATGCAGCTTGTTAGCAGTTAACATGTGACATGCGGGCCTCTGCAGCTGCCTCTCCCAATGTTGTGCAGAGGGCAAGGGCCTGTGTGGGTATAAGTGTTGCTGCCATAGCCCTTGTAGTGGGAGATAGGGCACTGTATGCTGCCAGAGAGGGACAGGTGGGAGCTAAATGCTACCCCTGCCTACGGAGTAGAGAGCTGCCCACTGCTGGCACTGCCTGTACGACACTGATAGAACCAGGGGGGAATTCCCTGTGGTTACTTGATGCGGTCATATCTGTAGTATAGACATGTAGTCTGACTGTTCAGTCTTTGGCCAACCTGCCTAGGATGCCAGCGAAGTTGGCAGTTATTGCAATGTTGTGAATAACTCTCCACTAGGAGTTGGGTTGAAACAATAGACATTTCCTATAGATGATTGAAAATGCGATATAAGACTTTAGTCCATCTTGCCAAGTTCCCCTTTGCTAGGCTGATAGCAAAAAAGGAATAAAATCAAAACCTACAAAAAATCCCCTCCTCAAAATATTGCTGGTAAAACTTGTTTCTTCTGCAGCATCCAGTCTTTTCAGCTACATAATCTAATTTATCTGTTTGACTTATAGTTGACCAGAGATTTTCTTCAGGAATGAAACTAACATAATTGTCCCATGGAAGGAGGTTCATACATGTTGCAAACATCATGCTTAACTGAGCTTGATGGATGCCCTAGGTGCAGTCTTCCTCTGCAGAGTACATCTGACAATGGCAAAAGCAAACAGCAGGAGGTACGTGAGAGAGATTTATGAAGCTGAACATGAACTGAATGCATAATCCCTTTAAAGCTAGAGAACTTGGAGAGCAGAGTAGCAGGTCCTTGGACTTTGAGGACTGTTTTAAAAGATGTTTCAAATGAAGTAAAAGGGGCCTGCTGAAGCATTTCACCCACTCATGCCATTCACGAATTAGGGTGATTGAAATTAGGAATGTGAATGGAGGTAGACGAGACTGAATGCAATATTGGCAGGAGAAGTGATGGGTGAAGGAGGAATATTTAAAAGTAAAAAAAAAAAAATCAAAATGTATTTACTATATCATTTGCACCTTTAAATTTAAAGTGTATTTCTAACTTTGGCATGTCCAGTCCATGACAGTCACCTCCAGAGAATCTGGAAGAAAACTCTCTACCCCTAGTTTATGATTTTGATTCACAGGACATGTGGGCGCATGCATGTGTAATTACAAGAGGACTGGAGGCCCATATGGGAAGAGATCCTTTTGGCAGCCTAACTTTTTTTCTGGGAAGTGATCCAGGACAAATTCTAGAGGCATTCTTAGGGACAAATAAAATGGAGCAGAACAAGAGATTGGTAAATAGAATAAAGATATACTGGACTGCTGCAAGTGATGAATTCCTGATCATCCCTGAAACTTGGCAGGAGTCTGTAGTGTTCTAATGTAGGAGTTAACAATTTACCATCGGCCATAGAATTACAGACCTCAGACCCTGCTGCACATTTCACTGGATACAAAGACAGCAGATAACATAAATGGAGCATGAAGAATAATATTATCTTATTGCTTAAGTTTCTGTTGACAGGGTTAGAGAGTGACAGATAGTCCATCATCCCTGTGTCTCAGAAATACTGCTGTCAAAACCATATGTGTTTTGCTTCACTAAGGTAGTTCCAGAGGCTTTGGGGTAGAGGGAATAACACTTGTGCTTGATACAGTGGAAGAAAGAGAGCCAGAGAAGGAATACCAAGCAGAGGTCATTTTTGCCATAGTAATGGGTAAGAAGAATGTTTATGGCAGGTGTATTGTGAATCTGAGTGGCCTAGTTGGGTGTTCTGGTTCACTGAACAGAGAGTAAAAAATACTCCACAAATCTTAGAAATGAAATGGAAGAAGTGCCAAGATGTGGACACAGTCTAGATGTACAAGGGAGGTGTCAGAGTAGACTCAAAGATGGCTTCCAAGTTGAGGCCTGAGTGACATGTAGGTTTGTAATTAAGCCCACGGTGATGGAGAAGGGCTTAATGTAGGAAGGTCTGTGTGAAACAAAAAATCAAGACTTTAGTTCTGGCCATGTTAAATTTAAGTTGATATTGATACCTCCAGGAGGCTGGGTCAGAAAGATGGGCAGAGATGTGGGCCTGGAGAGGGTTAAGCAGGATAAGTTAGCCTGAAGAACTCTGTACAGTACTGGTTCCAGTAGATTGCTTTAGGTATCAAGCTGTGAGGGTTTGGTTGGGACATAGACAGCTGGGCCTGTGGACAGGCCCTGAGAGACAACTAGGGGGTTAGCAGGACTGGGGCACAAGTTTCTAGATGGTTGAGTTGGGGCCTGGGTCAGCGGAGCAGAGAGCTTGGGAGCCAGTTCCAGGGGGCCAAGGAGGGAGATTAAAGAGACATAATCTGAGTCATAAGAAGAGTTCAGGAGCCAAAGGTGAGAAAGCAGGTGCCAAGTTCTCGAGATAATCCAAGATCAGAGTCAAGGAAGGCAAGTCACATCAGGATGCCAGAGAAACCAGAGAGACCAGAGCCAGCACTGAGTTTCAGGGGAGATCCATGATCAGGAACAGGAAAGCCAAAGCTGGGGTCAGAAGTCAGGAGAACCAAGCTTGTTGGAACAGATTGAGGCTGTAACAAGGCATGTCTGCAGCCTAAGGCAGCAGGTAAATTTATGAGGGTTTTGTTGCACTTTCAGAAGCCAATCTAGCTGCAGAGGACTGGAGTTGCCAGGGATTTAGAGGCAGGTGAGTTAGCTCAGATGCTTGGCCCAGCCAGGTGGGCTTGATCAGAGGCCCTGAAGCAAGCTACGTTGGGCATCTATATGTGATGCTGACGTGCAGATGTTCCCTACATCTTCCCTTTGACCTTCTCTTTATGTTAACGGCATGCCACAGTCTGTCCTTATATCAGTTATGCTAGCTGAAGCCACATGAGCAATGCAGTATGTGATAATGGATGTTATCTTTGGGAATGGGAGTAGCTTGTGTTTGGTACAGGGGTAGCATCCCATGTCTGCCTATATCACTCTGGTTAGCTCTGTAGAGGTTTCCCAGTTCCCCCTCTCTAAATCTAGCATTTCAGTTAACCCATATCTTACCTGTAATGAGGCACCAAAGTGATTTGATTTTGGTTTGTATGCCAATTATCATTAGTTGGAAGAATTAAAACCGAGCAAAGTTAGTCTGATTTTTAAAGTGACAAGATTGACATGTATACATTTTTCATACTTTTTTTTTCAGTTATGTCTGATGTATCCATTATTAAAACAAATTTACTTCATTTTGTGCCACAGATGGGCCCTTGCAATATAGAGATCTTATTAACAATATGGAGATCCAACCAGCAAGTCTCTGACCTACCTTCTTGGCGTAGGCTGACTGAATAAATGCTTTTCTGTTTTGGATGCTTTCCTGTTCACCTGGCCTTTTCCCACTTCTCACTAATTTTGCTGTGGAAGTAGGCTTGCAGTAGCATTATGTTACATTGCAATATTTCAGTGGTGTTCCTAGACCTTATGGCACTGAAATACCAATATTTGGCAGATGGATATCAATAATATTAAGGATCATTTAAGCCAAATGCAAAGTACAGATAGGTCAGTTGAGTTCTATGCAAATGGCTTACTTGGGTATATAGTTGTATTTGAAATAGTTGTGTGGGGGCATAGCAGAAGAGTGCAATTGGAACAGAAGCCATTTTTTAATTTGTGAGAGTGTGCTTTATGGCTTGTAATCTGTCTCATGGATGTGTTGGTGTACAGAGATGTGACATCCATGGAAGCTAATATGGTGTTAGCTGGAAGCTTGGCAATGGAGACCAGATTCTGTAAGGAATCTGTGGTGTCTTTCAAATAGCTCACAGCTCCAGTGGCATATGAGACCAAGATAGAATTCACACAGCCAGAAACACCCACTCTGATGGTTGTCAGGTTTGTGGATTTTGGGTATTAAGTAAAAGTTGCCTGGCCTAGGCTCTTTGGAGGTGGAAGCAATAATTTTCTCTTGTGTTTTCTGAGGTAGGTCCTGTAAGGGTTTATCCTATTCCTTCTGAAATTTTGCCATGGGATTGCATTCAGTGTGTCACTTGGGGAATGCCATGAGCCTGATTCCCAAACGCTTTTCATGTTGTGTGGCCATTTACAGTTGTGCATGCAAAGGGTAGCAATTCTGATCCAGCAGCATTTTAAATCCACTTGCATGATTGTACATATGTATACAGAGCTCAAAAAAAGTGTGAAATTAGGTCTTATATTCCAGCCTGTTATTTATGTATGCATGTTTGGCTACAGGATGAAGCCACCTTGAAAAGACTAAGGTTTGCCTACCAGCAGGATACAGTAGGAAAGTACATTTCTTTTTCCAGGACTGAGTGTGGCTAGGAGAATGGCATTTAGTGTGGATGTGTCTACACAAGACACTATGTTGCCGTAGTAGAGTGCTGCAGTGACATAGCATTGGCAGGCATGAACCATGACATCGATGCTACTGCACAGTAGTGTTGGAAATGATCCCTGTGGCACTGGGACTGTGTAATAACAGCAGTTACTGCTCAGTCCGGCGCATGTGTAGATGCACCCTGTCTACTTTGGGCAAGGGAATTTGTATTACTTCTCAAGTTTGTACTGGTTTCTGTAATAGACAGTGCCCCAAAACAATGACAAAAACTCATATGCAGCACACATCTCATAATAGCCTGTGACCCATCCACTCAAGAGGAATGCTATTTGGGCATATGTGACATATGAATCTGGTAATTAAGAACTTCATATTCCCTGGGGTTTGTTTTTTTCCTGTGTTCTGAATTGCGACCCTGAGATAATTGTGCCAGACCAGGAAGTGTTGCATTATGGAAAAATCATTCACACACAATTTATCCTGTGTCTATTGTCTCAAGCATATGAAATGCATTTGACTTCTTTTCAAATTGTGTGGCTGTTTTGCTATGTGTATTAAAGTAATTTCATCTACTTTTTGATTTAATTAAAATACATTTTGAAAAAGTTAATCTGTATTCATATTCCTTTCCAAAACATCTTCTACTGCATAGGGAACTTTGGTCATTGGCAAATTACCAGTGCATTGGGCTTCTAGTAAACTCTGTTTTTCCAAATATCATTTCTGTCGCACATAAAATGATTTGGATGTCCTAATGATTTTATGGAAGAAAGATTTAGCCAAAGTGAAGAATGAGTATAATTTCTGTTATGGATTCAAGTATGCAAATATCTCATTTAAATAAGGTTCTGTACTCCAAAGGGAACTATCGGATTACACTCACCCATGAGTACACAGCATAACACATAATGGTTAAACAAAATGAGTCAAAAATTGAGCTGCTTGACAATCTGAAGGAAGCTGCTCTCATTTACTAAGCGGTGTGACCAGATTCTCAGCAGGTATAAGTTTGAACAGTTTCATTTGAAGTAAAAGAAGCAAGATGATTATCATCAGCCCAGCACAGTCTTGCATGTGTTATATTTTGTTTTGCCTCGTGCACATTTTAGGGTGAAACATAGTCTGTTCTTTGCATCTTAAAAGGGACATGAAGCATATAAACCAATTACATAATGATACAGCATCAGAATGATGTCTAAGAACATAAGAAGTGCCATATTGGGTCAGACCATGGGTCCATCTAGACCAGTACTCTTTCTTAGATAGTAGCATCAAACCAAGAATCTTTAAAGTTAGCTATCCCCTATTCAGTACCTTTTTACTCCTGTATTTCATGTGCTTTCATACTTCCATTTAGCTTTTCTTTTCATTTCAATCTACCTTCCCAAATCTTATTTACATACATGGGAAAAGTAAAATGATAGCTCATTTACAAGAAGGAGTAGTGACTCATTTTCTCATGACTGTTTAACTTGTGAATTATAGTCCTACCCTTCATTGTTGAGTCAATGAAGAAAATGTCTCATTGGCACTTGTCAATCTACATGTATATGTGTTTCCATCTGTGTTTATGTTTGTGTGTGTGTGTGTGTGTGTGTGTGTGTGCGTGTGCGTGCGCACATTGTTGCAGATAGTAATGTGTATTGGCAGCTTCGCAGCCTGTGAGAAATTTGAAACTTTGACGTTTGTACCTGGAAACCTTAACACTTGAGGAAGGAGAAGGCTACATAGTTATGGGATTGCATAAGAGTGGATTCTGTGCATATAAATTTCTTGCCTTTGATTTACTAATGTGGAATAATTGGAATAATGCTAATTTGGATAATTCTCTGGAATAAAATACAGTTCTTCTACCTCACTTTGCATGGCTGTAATCAATTTTGTTTTTGGTTAGTGTCTTTCATACTCAAAAAGGGCTTTGAACTATCTTAAAAAAAAATAGGTTACATGCTAATGGTTCAGTGACCAAGTAGATAAATGCAGAAGCTGTTAATTGGTCACACCTCATTTTGTACATTAGCACCTATTCAAGTAAGTGGATATTAATATCATTCTCTCATTTTTTACAAAAAAAATAAAATAGCCTTCACTTGAACTGCAATCAGGAATCCTCAAACAGGGCATAATATCTGTACAGTATACTTCATCTATATGCACAGTGGACTTCATCTAACTGCATAACATGACTCTGGTCCCAGTGTTGTGCCTACTGCTTATATTCTACAGCAAACACTGATGATTTGTAGATGGGTTAAATGCATAAACTGCTCAGGTACATAGGAATTCTTTGCTCCATTGTTTACTTTGTAACACTAGTATACTCAATTTCTAGATTTTTAAAGCAGCTGAGTAGGTTCTGTCAGAGGCATATGGCTGTCTCAGAAACAAGGTGAAGAGCTTTAATGAGGTCTGCAAAGTTTAGTGCAAGCTGTTCCTGTAGCTAATGAGCACTGTTTACATTAGGTCGTCTTAAGCACATTCCCTGGGTAAGTGCATAACCTTTTTCAGTCCCAAGGCTCTACATTTAGAGGGATTTCACTCTATGCTTTTTCCTAGTTAGAAAATGGAATCTATTAGTATAGATAGCTATGCCAACCACCATGTTACAAAAGGATTGCCTATGTGTATCAGTTCTGATTACAGAAATGTGGCTTATTCATAAGGGTACCGTTCTTCTTAACTCATGCCTTGAATCCATAACTAGTTTGACTTTAATACTGAGTATGAACCCAGTAGAAAACCACAGCATAAGAAATTTCAAAATTGTGAAACTTTCAGTTTTGCAGGACTTTAGACCCAGTTTCTATCTTTGTAACCATATCATAGAAAACTAAATCAATGTGTTTCACAAAACAGTGTTTGAAATCAATGTAATTTTTAACCAAAGATTACATTTTTAGTAATGGAAATTGTTCAATATTTTGAATGTAGTTTTGATACCTGATTACAAAATAGTAATGAAAATGTTACAGATTTTTTAGAAAAATTGACTATATTGACAATATTGCAATTTCCTTTTAAAAGTAATTTTTTATCAGAAAAACTTTATGTGCCTATATTTGCATTCATGTACAGATATACTGAGTAGGTATAATATATGCATCAGTGGGCCCATCCACACAAGACACTACTGCTCAGTAGCAATGAGTTTATTACTGCGCAGTAGCTCGTTGTTACTGTGCAGTAGGGTTGGAGGGCAGTAACAGTGATGCAACACTTCTGTGCAGTAGTAATGCGCGACTGCACAGTACCTCATTGGTACTGCACAGTAGTATATGAAAGAAACCATGCAGGGATGGGACTCATTGCTACTGTGCAGTCCACATGTTGTGTAGACACACCCAGTGGGTCTTAATAATTTGCCAATTGACTTTGATAATTGTGACCCTGCTCCTGAACACAGGTTACAACCTGAATTAAGAAATATTAGTAAAGTCAATGGACTATTCATGTCCTTAAATGTACTTATTTGGGAAAAGGTTTGTAATATAACATAACATTTTGTTGCAAATATAGTTATGCTCAGTTTTCAGTGTTCAAAGTATTCTGCATGCTAAATATAGGGTAGTACAAAGCGAAAATATGTACTGAGGTAATCTTAGCTATTACTTTGGCAAAATCAGCCCTATGCTGTTTTCTAATATTTAATTTAAATATTTTTGTTTTCATATTTTATGCTGTTTCTGCGAGTATTTCATAAGCTCTCATACCTCTAGTATATCAGTCCAGCTTTTTGTTTTGGATTATGATGAAATGACAGATGTTCAGATCAGACTCTGAATACAGAGTTATGGCTAAAAAAATCTAGTGACTATCTTCCCACGATTATTACATTTTAAGCTGTTTATGACAGTGTCTGACATATATTAGACATAACAAAGAGGCTAATAAATGTTATTAATGAAATCACTGCTGAAGATAGGTCAAAACATTGGGAAGAGGCAAACACTGTTAATTATAGCTGGAAAGCTAAATTCTGAAAGTGCTGGGGGGTTTATTTTAAGGATCTTTATTTTCAGTAGGTTATGAAGAAGTCAAAACAGCACATAGATATCATCAAATATGTATGAATGAAATTTAGAAATAACTATCCATTATACTCTTTTTTCTAGTTATCAAGAAAAATAAGATACCATGGTCTTAGCTTAAATCTTTATTGACATGGTGTTTTTCTGTTTTCTTCCTCAAGTTTTTTTTTTCCCCACTAAGCGGAAATGATTTTTTCCCTCTTTTATGCCCAACTTAAATCAAATGGGCCTCTAAACTGTTTCTAGTTTTCCACTGATCATTGCTACTTTATAGCTGTGTAATGAAAAAAAATCTCCTCTCAAGTGTAAAGAACACAATCTTCTACAGAAACTCCACATGATTACTCTTAGCATTATTTGGTCTCCCTTGCCACAACTTACTTTTCTTTTCTATAAAGTACTTCAGAGCTTTAGGAATTATAAGGATTTTTTAAATGTTCTTCATTGCATGTTCATTTAATATTTGCCCATCCTGTGGTAACTTCTCCTTGGCCAAAGGATTGGTTTTATTTTGATTAGCTGTTGTGTAGCCCCCAGGTTTGTGATGATGAGTTTTCATATATAAAATAGTACTTTAGTATTCTGGTAATAGTTATATAGTAGTTCTCCATCAAGAAGAATGACCGTTCAGTAAATGTAAAACAGTAAATTGCCTTACACTAAGGGTAAGTGTTCTGGGAAATATCTGCTTCATTTCATACTTGGAAACTTTTTCATCAGACTGTTCTTGCACTAAATAATATCCCGACTCTGAAGTAATCCTCTTAGCTTTTTCTTATGTTACCTATTGACACTAGCTTTTGGATGCAATACTGTTGTATGACCATAGGAAAGTAGGGCTGGATGAGGGAGGAAGGAGGACCCAGGAAACTATAGGCCCATTAGTCTTACCTCGGTCCTGGAGCACATCTGCACGGGACCAGCAGGGGAGATTATGCTTAGAGGTAACCAACACGGGTTCATTAGAGGCAGTCCTGTCACACCAACCTGGTGGCCTTCTATGACCAGGTCATAAAATCCTTGGACGTAGGTGTCGCAGTGGACGTAGTCTTTCTGGACTTTAGGAAGGCCTTCAACACTGTCTCTCACTCCATTCTCATTAAGAAATTAGGTGACTGTGGCGTTGATGCCTATACAATCAGATGGGTTGCAAATTGGCTGGAGGGCTGCACTCAGAATGGTGGTGGACAGGCCTTATTCGACCTGGAGGGATGTGGGCAGTGGGGTCCCCCAGGGCTCTGTCCTGGGCCTGCACTGTTCAACATCTTCATCAGTGACTTGGATGAGGGGGTGAAAAGCACCTTGTTCAAATCTGTGCATGACACTAAATTGTGGGGAGAAGTGGGCACACTGGAGGAGAAGGACAGGCTGCAACTAGATCTAGACAGGTTACAGGGGTGGGTGGGTGAGAATAGGATGGGATTCAACACTGACAAGTGCAAAGTGATGCACCTGGGGAGGAAGAACCAGCACCATACCTACAGGTTGGGGAACTCCCTTCTTTGTCAGTGCGGAGGCAGAAAAAGATCTTGGTGTCATTATTGACTCCAAGATGAACATGGGCCGCCAATGTGGGGACGCAGTCAGGAAGGCTAACCGCACCTTGTTAGGTGCATCACTAGCAGGTCCAAGGAGGTGATGCTCCCCCTCTACGGGGCACTGATCAGGCCGCAGCTGGAGTGCTGCATCCAGTTCTGGGCGCCGCACTTCAGGAGGGATGTGGACAACATGGAGGGGTCCAGAGGAGGGCCACTCGCATGATCAGGGGGCAGCAGGGCAGACCCTATGAGGAAAGGCTACGAGACCTGAACCTGTTCAGCCTCCACAAGAGAAGGCTGAGGGTGGGATCTGGAGGCTGTCTACAGATTGGCCAAGGGGGCCCTGTTTCTCCGAGCACTACCAGGAGTTACAAGGAATAATGGCCATAAGTTGACTGAGAGTAGATTCAGGCTAGATATCAGGAGGTGCTACTTCACAGTCGGGTTGGCTAGGATCTGAAACCAACTTCCAAGGAAAGTGGTGCTTGCCTCTACCCTGGGGGTCTTCAAAAGGAAGCTAGATAATCACTTAGCCAGGGTCGCTTGACCCCAGTAGTGTCTCCTGCCATGGCAGGGGGTCAAACTTGATGATCTGCTCAGGTCCCTTCCGACCCTACCAACTATGAAACTATGGAAGGGATCTTACGAGATCATCTAATCCAGCCCCCAAGGCAGGATTGTCCTTGTCTAAAACCTGACTAAATTGCACTGCGAAAATGTTATGGGTGTGTAGTGGGTTGACACTTCCTTAGGCAGAATCAGAATCTGATTCCCTCATAAAAGCCAGTCAGTCTGCTTATTATACATGCAGAAACCTATGCACCATAGGAAACAACAAATAAGTATGGATGCAAAGAACAAACACAAAACCAAACCTCTGGTCTTTTTTCAGACCTGAAGAAGTGACACAGGGCCTGTGCTTCTCCCTAACACCAGCCTCCTCTCCCCTCCCTCAGTTTCCCTTCCTGGGACCTTTTAACTTTCTCTGAGCCCAGCCAAGCATCTGGCTGACCCAGTGTTTTTTAAGCTCGTAGGCTATTATCCCTTAATGCCTGCATCTGGGCTCCAGCCCCTGACCCATGCACAGGTCTAACTCAGAGACAACAATAGAGACATAAATGAAGACCTGATATATAGTTGAATACTCACCCAGAAAAGCAAAGTATTTCTGTGCCATATGCTCTTATGTCTGATAAGAAAACAATATTGAGAGAATGGGAATACAAAAAAAAAAAGATTAAAAGAGAAAAAAGAGATAAAATGCAACCCTCTGCTGGCTTTACATAGGGCAGTTCCAGAGGCGGGGTGTAGTGTTGCCGTCATGCCCCGCACCCTTTTGGCTGTGTGCTGCAGGTGCAGTGAGTTCTCAGAGCTTGCGGGCATATCAGTGGCGTTTCTCCTGAAGGGTACCAGTGGCCAGCAGTGGCACTCATCCACTGCTTTCAGGAAGTTTGGAGGCTCCTCTCTGCTCACTTCTTGTTCCTCTACTTCCTTTAGCTTGATGCTGAATTCGGGGGATGTGGTAGAGCAAGGAGGGAGGGGAAGAGAGAACAGCAGCAGGCTCCAGAGCTGCTTGAAAGTAGGGACTCTGGGCAGAAGACCCCTGTAAGAATGACCAGCCAGTAAGCTCATAGAGCTCACAGTATACACGCAGCTCTCTGCAGGAGCTGTGTAGACAGGTCAGTAAGCTCTGAGAAGATCCAGGATCACAGGGAGGGGTTTTGACCATGCCTGCTTCAGCAGTGTGGCATGTGCATAATGAACTTTCTTTACTGTGCATGAGCCATCCAGCAGAAGGGATGCAAATCCTCATTGCCGTGATCCTGAATCTGCCCATGTACACAGAACCCATTAAAATATAGGGGATAGCTAGCATGGCTAAAAACCATTGTAAATTGCACATTTATGTGAAGTTGAGAGGATATGTAGAAGAAGGGTGGAAATTCCCAGTTATTTTTACAGACAGTTTGAGTGCTTTGCAGGTTAGTGCAAACCATGTATGAGGCTAAGGAAAGAGCTGTGTCATGTATGTCCAAGGGCTGATCAGACATCCACATCTGCAAGAACTGTAGTACAAACCTGAAGAGTGAAAGTATATTTCAGCATAATTTTCAGTACTTGCTGAACACAGTGTTTATGCAATGCTTGGTGGCTACAACTGTATACTGTGGACACTTGGGTCCTAGTTCTCTCCAAAATACCAGGTAAGGAAATATAGTCTAGTTCAGTGGTTCTCAACCATTTTAGACTAAGGCACCACTCAGGAAATGCCAGTTTATAGCATTCACTCATTTTTTTCAACTAAGGAAAAATGCTAGAACAATTCTTCTCTTGCAAACAATTCAGAATATTTTTGATGCTATGGCTTCCTATTTGACATCTCTGGGCTCATCTTGTGAATCATGTGTAGATGTTTGCACAGCTTACAGTGCTAATATTGTGTGGCTCCCTGCAGTGCCCTTAAAAGGATCTCCTGGCATCACAGATCCTTCCATTTTCAAGGGGAAGCTTTCCCTTGAGACTCCCCAAGAAGAAGCCTTTTCTCTCTCTTCCAAAGGACTTCTAAGACATACTAAGACTTCTGACATATTAAGACTGGTGACAAATCAAAGCTTCTGTTGAGCCCTGCCTTGAGACCTTTGCTACAGACACCTGAGTGAATCTTTACTGCACTCTCCTCCTCTCTATCTCAGAAGAGGCATAGACAGCATGTTTTAGCAAAAGTTACTTAGATATAGAAGTTTTAAAAACCATTGAGCCCAGTTATGACTAGTGACATTTCCTTCTCTTATTTAGGTGATTTGTGTAGATCCATATATTGGTTGTGCTATATATAAATAGGACAACCAATCATGTCATGTACATGTGACATGACAGTTGTCAAGATATCGAAATTCATTATTTTATCCAACTGTAGGGGAAAATGCATGAATCTCACAGGGAATAGAATCAAGTAAGTTACCATAAGGGATTCTCTATAACAAATCCTCTTTTTTAATCCTATACAATTAAAATATTTACCATAATATAGTTTCTCTAAATTACCTCTGTATATAAGCTAAAGAATGTGGGACAGATACAAAACATATATTTCCTGTAATTGGAAAATGGCCTGGGAACAGTATCATTTTCTGTATGATTAAGACAATATAAATTACTATTCTGGTGGTGCTGGTATTATAGGTGATACCAGTCATACCCCCCCATTATTAAAATTGACTAAAATTTCCTATCATAAAATCCTGTTTTCAGTAGCTGATAAATGTGTCAAATGTTAATTCAGTTTGGGCTGAAATTGTCCCTGCTGGGTCTCTTCCTTAGGCTGATTTTTTTTTCCCAAGGGGGAGCATTTTTAGTCAAATCATTCAGCTGCCACTGGCCATGTCTACACATGTGGTAGACTGTGCAGATGTTACTGCGCAGTCATTTAGTACTTAGTACTGGCGTTACTGCTCAGTACCATCACTACATGTTTTTTTTGTGATGCTGCTGTTCAGTAGCAATTAGCTACTGCACAATAGTTCATTACTACTGTGCAGTAGTGTCACCTCACAATTAGTACCCAGGAATGCTACTGCAGTGTAGCGCATTGTATTGGTCTGAGTGCCTCTCCTGATAACCTACCAACTTTGGAGGCAGAAGCTGCCTGATTCAAATGCAAAGAGAGCAGATAGAAGTGGAGGGATCTGGATGAGTGCATTGAGACAATCAGCTTGGGGGTGAGATTGGGGATGGAAACTAGTGGGGAGAAACAGGCATAGGGAGTCAGAGCAGAGACAAAGGAGATTGGGTGCTGGGGTAAAATGTAGGGGACTGGACACAGAGACTGGGACTGGGAAATGGGAGGTGAAGGCTTGGACTTGGAATCAGGGGAGGAAAGAGACTGGGACTAACTATGTAAGGAAACCAGAAGTGGAAGTAGGGGTGAGACATGAGGGAGATGTTTGGGAAACAGTGAGGTCCACAGGTAGAAAACATTATAATGTTTCAATGTATATACAAAGTGTGATGAAAATACTGCATTTTCCTCCTAAACATTTTGCTATGGACTAAGCAAAACTAAGTTACTGCCAATTTGAAGCACATTTGAAGGTTTGAGTGAGGAATATTCTTTCTTGACCCCACTGACATTCACCATAGTTGCCTGGCTAAATCACCTCTTTATGTCTTTTTTCACCAGGTGGTGACTGTTGTTCTTCAGAGTCTTGGCACAGTGAACAGGGCCTCAGAACATCTTGCAAAGTCTTCCTAGGAGACTGACATTAATTTTAGTTCATTGAGTTTACTGTTACTTGAAAGTAATTGGCCATTGACAATATCTAACAGTAAGTGAAGTGAGAATTACTGAAGAGCCATTTAAACTTTTAAACACTTTTCATATAATTTATTTCTTCTTATAGTCCATTCTTCTGGTACTTTATTCACAAAATATTATGCATGGTCTAGACTAATGTTACTCGATTGTGACTACAGCATTTCTATTTTCGTGCTGCATTGGGCCAATAGGAAGGAAAACCTGACAGATTACTTGCTCAGTTAGCCTGATCAACCCTAATCGAACTAAATGTAAAGATCCTCATTCACTATCCAGTCCCAGACCACTGTGAATATATTGTAACCTGCTCCTGTATTTAGGAATGTATCTACCTTTCTTAGAGTTAACATATGTTTCAAGTGTATTCCCTCCTCTTCCATATAACTTCTCAGTGGCTAATGCAGGGGAGGATAACTATTTTGGCCTGGTGGGCTACTTAATGAGTTTTCATGAGCTGTCAAAGAGTGCACATATGAAATCTTTCGGAAGATATCATTTTAACAAATTATAGATAAAGTAAGTATATACTAAAGATCAAATATTTATTGTGACATATTTAAATTTGATTTCAAAAAATAATTTTGTCTTGATTGATGTGTGTTTGAGTAGCGTATATAGAAACCCTTACATAACAACCCAAAATAAAATCTTACTTTGGTATATTGTGAGAGTGTGGGGAAAATGTGTGCGTGGGGGAGCTGTGTGCACATACATGTAGGGGGCTGCCCACACCTAAGTCCCAGGAGCTAGCTGGGAGTAGGAGAAGGGAGGAAGGAGACAGGGGACTTGTGCAGCAGAGCTCGCCTAGGCAGTGCAGTGTAAGTGCAGTCTGCTCCCTCCATATGGCCTGTACCTGTCTCTGTGGCACTCCACTTGGGGCCAAGTCCCACATACTCCTACTTGGGGCAGCCTGCGCTGCACTCCCACCTGTGCCTGCCAGTGGTCCTGGCCCTGGCCAGCATGCACAGCTTCCTGGCAAGGCTGCTCCCAGTGCAGCTGCAGCTGCCTGGGTATTGTCCAGCTTTCTGCCACCTCCAGTAGCTCTTCCTCCTCCTTCTCCTGCCCCTGCTGCATCAGTCTGGGCAGAAGGTAGCACGGGGAATGGGTGGCTTCCTTCCATGCTATCACACACTCAGCCAGAAGAGGGGGAAGCTACAGCTGGGTGACTCCTGCCACAGCGTGTGGGACTCCAGCTCCAGATACCAGCCACCTTCCACCCATTCTATGCACCCAGCGTGATGAGCAGCCATTTGTGGGTAGCCAAGTGGGTGGAAGGTGGCTGGGAGCTGGAGCTGAAGCCCTGCATGCTGGGACAGGAGCCACCCAGTTGCAGCTTTCCCCCATCTAGCTGGGTGCGTGGAGCCCAGCATAGATCCCCATCGCTACCTTGCTTCCCCCTGCTACCTGCTGTCCAGAGTGGTACAGCAAGGGCAGGAGGAGGAGCCACTGGAGGTGGAGGGATCTGAGCAGTACCTGAGCAGCTGCAGCGGCACTGGGAGCAGCCCCCCCATGGGAAGCTGTACCTGCTGGCCAGGACCAGGACAATTGGCAGGCAGGAGGGTGGTGGGGGCTCCCCTGGACAGGAGAAGGCAGAGCTTGGCCCCATGCAGAGTGCCTTGGGGAGAGCCATGGGCCAGATAGCATCTATTGTTGGGTGCATGCCCGTGGGCCAGTTCCAATCAGTTGGTGGGCTGGATCCAGCCTGTGGGCTGTGTTTTTCCCACCCCTGGGCTACTGTCAAGTGTAGGGCAGGGTACGGCAGGTAGGGGTGGGCTTGTTCTGTTCCACACAATACAACTATAGAAAGGAACTAGCAACCCTTAAGACCCGGGACGAGGTCTTCTAATTCAGTGGTTCTCAATCTTTTTCCTCCTGGGACCCATTTGCAAAGATCCATGGCCTGTCCCAACCCGCACTCCCTGGCCCTGCCAGTGCCCAACTCCCAGTCCCCTGCCCCCCAGGCCATGCTGGTGTCCCTCACTCCTGACCCGCAGACCCCTCCCCACTTCAAGCCCTGTTGGAGGGTCCCCCAGCTGCCCCCATCCTGCTTGGACCAGAGCATAGTGGCTGAGGTGGCTCTGGCTCATGTGGGTGGCAGTGGATTGAGTCTGGCCCCAGCATGGATTGAAGGGAGGAGGAAGAGAGGCTTGTGGCACCCCACTGCCTTGGGCTGGGGCTGCCGCACCATGCCAGGCTGCCTGGTCATAGCTCTTCCTGCCCACTGAGCAGCGTCTCCCGGCTGCTCTGCCCCCATGAGTGTAGCCATGCCAGCCGGGCCATGCAGCTTTCCTCCATCCCCTTCCCCCACTGGAAGGAGCAGGTACCTTTCTGCTACCCTTCTGCTCTGCCACAGCTCATGACCCTTTGAAACTTGCAACCTGCTTTTGGGTTGTGACCCATGAGTTGAGAAATGCTGTTCTAATTAATGTATTTGTTCATGAATCCCACGGTTCTGTTAGCAAGAAGCAGGATCTAACTGAACCCTAAATGCTTGTATGGATGCACAGAGTACTTCTGTCAGGGTGACTGGGCTGGACTACAATCAATTCATTTTTACAGTGTTTACTGAGGCAACTAAATAATCTTTCTGAGAGTAGAAGATTATTGCCTCCTGTGACAGGGGTCTGGCTCCAGCATCATGTGCTGTTTGTATAACAACTAGATTAAGCTGTCAAAGGCCAACCCAGGTTCTTAAATTTAAATTACAAGCTGCCAAGAAATAAACATAAAATTGAATGGCTTACATCTTAAAACAGTGCTCCTCTGTCAGAAATCAGCATAAAATGGGACATCTAATGCAATGCTTAAAATGGGGAAAAGGATTTACAAGCTAGGAAGAAGAACTATTAATCTCCTAAATTAGTATGTTAATGGACTATATTAAAAATGGACATGTAAAAATATATTCTTGTGTTTATAATATTGGTTTACCATGTCATTTGGATATATTCAATTATTTCATCTGATTATTTAACATGTTTACATCTCACAATTGGTAACTATTTGTAAACCAAGACATTCTTTTTAAAAATGCATTTCTTTAAGAATCTGTCATGGCTTTGACTTTTACCTAAAACAGGGGCGGCAAACCTGCAGCACATGTGCTACAAGTGGCAAGGGCAGCAGACCAGGAAGGGGACAGGTGGCAGTGCAGTTGATAGGTCAGGAAACAAAAAGCAGAGCAGGCAGGGAGCTGAGGGTGGGAGGGAGAAAGCAGAGCAACAGATTGGGCAGGGAAGGGGATTGGAGTAGCACTTGGAGAGTGTATCGGGCTACTTTGTGGCACACCTGCCAGCCCCCACTGGCCTAAAGCGTGATGAGGGTGGCTAAAACCAGAGATATTTGTGGTCTGCAGTACTGTAATCCTCACTTTTGCTGGGAGTCTGTTGCTGAAGCTCTGAAATAGGAACAGGCTATTGGAGGAGCTATAGTATTTAAAAAGTATTAGATACAGCTTTGCTAATTGTCCTGGTGGGGATTGACAAAAAGCCATTTCCCGTAGTATATCCTGGTAATGTCTCTGATGGCTAAGAGCTCCTGAATCGACAAAGATACCAAAGCACACAAAATAAAGATATGGACAACGTTTCTGTTATGTGAACAAAATGAGGTCCTGGTGAAGGTTTATGATCAAGGTACTGGCTAGAGCCAGGGGAGTCTGCATTTAACTTTATTTCCTTTTTTTTTTCCTTCTTGTCTTTCCATCAGTTTCTGAGGAAGTCACTGTTTCCTGGAACCAAACACAGTTGCTGGTCTTGGGTGAGGCTTCTCCATGTTACCATAATTCAAAGTAAAAAACATCTTGGGGCAAGCCTGGAAGAAAACATGTCAGGTACAATTTCAAAGGTCAAGTCAGAGGCTGGCACAGTAAGATAGATTTAAATATTATTGACAAAAAGTTGGTAGTTGATATGATGGGTCCAATGAGATTACTAAGAGATCAGTAACGATAGAAAGTAGGGAGGTTGGAACTGGCTGTAGAGTCTGCTGTGTACAGTTATCAGTGATTTCGTAGATTTCATAGACATTAGGGCTGGAAGGGACCTCGGGAGATCATCGAGTCCAGCCCCCTGCCCAAAGGGCAGGAAGTCAGCTGGGGTCATAGGATCCCAGCAAGAGAAGCATCCAATTTACTCTTGAAGGTGTTCAGTGTAGGTGCTTGAACCACCTCCGCTGGCAGACTGTTCCAGACCTTGGGGGCTCGGAAATAAAGAAATTCTTCCTTATGTCCAGCCTAAAATGGTCTTGTAGGAGTTTATGACCGTTAGACCTCATCATCCCTTGGGGCGCTCTGGTGAACAGACGTTCCCCCAGATCCTGGTGGTCACCCGTGATAAACTTATAGGTGGCCATCAGATCACCCCTGAGCCTGCGCTTTTCCAGGCTAAAGAGTCCCATGGCTCTCAGCCTGTCATCGTAAGATCTGTTTTCCTGACCTCTGATCATGCGCGTGGCTCTCCTCTGGACTCTCTCAAGCTTCTCCACATCCTTTTTGAATTGTGGAGCCCAAAACTGGACGCAGTACTCCAGCTGCGGCCTCACCAAGGCTGAGTACAAGGGGAGAATGACGTCCCAGGATTTGCTCGAGAAGCATCTATGGATGCAAGCCAGTGTTTTGGTCGCTTTATTAGCCGCAGCATCGCATTGCAGGCTCATGTTCATCTTGTGGTCAATGATGACCCCCAAGTCTCTTTCTTCTGTAGTGCTATCCAACGTAGCATTGCCGAGCCTATAAGGGTGCTGCAGGTTTTTCCTCCCAAGGTGGAGAACCTTGCATTTGTCAGTGGTAAACACCATGAGGTTCTCGTCTGCCCATTTGCTGAGCTTGTCCAGGTCAGCCTGGATCACCTGCCTATCTTCTGGTGTGGATGCTTTGCCCCAAAGTTTGGTGTCATCGGCGAACTTGGCCAGTCCACTCCTGACTTCAATGTCCACATCGTTAATGAAGATGTTGAACAGGATGGGTCCCAGGACAGAGCCTTGAGGGACCCCACTGGTCACAGGGCACCACAATGAGTGACTGCCATCAATCACAACCCTCTAGGTCCGACCACGGAGCCAATTTCCCAGCCAGTGGATTGTGGTGGAGCCAAGGCCACAACTGGCCAGTTTGGCCAAGAGGTGATCATGGGATACCAGATCAAAAGCTTTTTTGAAGTCAAGATATATGACATCAATCTCTTCTCCCTTGTCCAGGTGATAGGTCACCTGGTCATAGAAGGAAATGAGATTGGTCAAACAAGACCTACCCGCAACAAACCCGTGCTGGCTATCCCTTAGAATGTTAGCCTGGGCCAGTCCCTCAAGGATGGCCTCCTTAATAAACTTTTCTAAGATCTTCCCCAGGATAGAAGTCAGGCTAATGGGCCTGTAGTTAGCCGGATCCACTCTCCTCCCTTTCTTGAAGATCGGCACCACATTGGCCTTCTTCCAGTCTTCGTTGGTCTTCTTCCAGTCTTCGATAAATATATTTAATGAGAATACTGATTTAGCCAGTCACTTAAAGACACTACACTTAGTTCAGAAAGTTACATATGCAGCCTATACCAGTAGAAAGCAGAAGAAGGTCAGTTGTGAAAGCTGTAGAAAATGGAGTAAAATAGAAAGATGGTGAAACTCCTATGACATATTTATTTTGCAAATAAACTGAGAAGAGAGTTTATTGCCTTTTTGGCATATGTCTTCAGTTTGATCCCTGTCGACTAATTTTGCCTGTCAACAGTGGAGGATTCAGCCCATCAGTTCCATAAATTGGTGACCATGTATGCTACCTAATATAATGGGAAGGCTTCTGTGCTGATGAGATTTTTGTATTTGTAAGGAGTGCCTTACTCCTAAGGCAACACAAAACGTTCTTGAGCAGGGACAGGCAAAATATGTCCTGTGGGCCAGACCCAGCCCACCAGACAATTTCATCTGGCCCATGGGTGCCCACTAATTAATTGCACCCCGCCCAGCCCAGATGCCTTGCTCCCATGCTCATGTGTAGAAGGGCCCAGACCAGCCAGCACGCACAGTTTCTGCCACTGCTGCAGCTGCTGGGGGACCTGGTAGGCTTCCCCATCATCCTGTGGCTCCTCCTCCTGTCTGTGCTGCAGTGCTCACTCTGGGCATCACATAAGGAAGCAGCAGGGGAGGGAGGGAGGGAAGGGGAAGCTGCAGCTGGATGGGAATGTGGGGCTGGCGGGAGCACAGACCCTGGAGCTCTCTCCCAGGGGGGTGGCAGGAGAACACAGCTTGGATAGGCAGAGGGTGGGTTTTTGGGGTCTGGGGACCTCCCCATACATTTTCCCATCATAATGCAGAGATCCCACCACCAGCAGTAGCAGTCGGTGGCAGGCCCTCAGAGGGCCCATGGCTCATGCAGGTGCTGCCATCTGGCAAAGCATGGCTCCAGCTGAATGTGGCAGCAAGGAGTGGAACTAGGCTGGCCTGTTTCTATCACACGGGACTCTCTGTGGTGCACATACAGCTTCCAATACTTGCATGCCACTGTGGGGGGTTGGAGGGAAGGGGGAAGTCAGTGCCAGCAGGCTTTCCCTCAGTGGTGCGTGAGTGCTGGGAGCGGCACATGTGCTGCGGGGAGCCCCGTGTGTGCTAGAGGTGGGATGGCCTGGCTGCACTCCTTGCCACCATGTTCAGCTCCCAAAACTGGCTGGAGCTGCATGCTACCAGGTGGCAGTGCTGCATGGGCCATGGGCACCCTGAAGGCCTGCTGCTGCTGCCAGCAGCGGGCACTATGGGCCATGGGCAGGTGTGTATGGGGAGGTTCTCTTACCTCCCACACCCTCACACCCCAAAAGACCCACACACCCACCTCCTCTTTTACCACCCTCCACATATACAACCCCTCGCAACATACCCCTCCCACAGCCATACCTCCTTACAAACCCCCCACACCCACACCCCCCATACCTCACAATACACACATACCCACCCCTCAACCACACTTGACATACACAATATACAAGAAGAAGACTATTTTTGAGCTATTATGCAATCAACTCTATATACACTATGCAAACCCAAATAATGACACAAATATTTTAAAAAATAAAATTAAAATATGTTGTAGTAGATGTTTGACTTTTATTATATGATTTTTTTTTTTTTTTGGATCCAGGATGGCAAGCCCTGCTCCCAAAGGAATATGTCTGGGGGTAAGGGGAGGAACTTCCAGTGGCAAAGGTCAGGGGTTGGGGTGGGACTTCTGGTGCCAAGATGACGAACAGGGGGTGGGGCACCTGTGAAGGGGCGGGGCTACCCTCGTGGCCCTTGACTGCTCACCAAAACTCATTAAATGGCCCTCCAGCCAAAATAATTGCCCACCCAGTTCTTGAGTATGGAAACCTTTAAAAACCACAGAAAGATGATACTTCTCCAAGTTGCCATTGCTTAACTGCAGCCCCTCTCCCATCCATCATTGTTGTGCAAGCATCTTAAATTAGAACAATTTATTTCAACAGTACAGCTTGGATGTGTTATGAAATAACAGACTCCCAGTTGGGTGGTCCCAGCATGGAACTAGCACTTACCCTGCTTTTCAATAGCAGGTGGATTTTGACTCTGTATAGACTATATTTCTATCCATTTTGGGAAAATAAGGTGACCTAAAAAGCTAAACAGCTATGAAGTTAATAGTGCTGAATTTGACTCATCTATTCAGCTGAAATGTACATTGGTTATGTTTTTGGAAACACGCATGCACATATATTAGAGTTGCATATTGTTTCTCCCAGTTCTTTGCACTGAAACTTGCTTTCTTAATGGGTATGTTTTTATTCTAATTTTATTGTACCAGTGTATAAGTATGATAAAAATGTACCTGCAAGCTATATAAAATATTTTCATTTGTTTTTCTTTCAAATTTGTATTTCAGTTGTGTTATAGCTACACCCTACTCTTAAAAAAGCTAAATAAAATATCACAATAGAAAAGAGTTTTTAAAATTATATTTTTAAAAAGAACTTTTTTATGTTTCTAGTACTTTGTGTTTTAAAATCTTCAATTGTTAAAAGTGGAAGTTTTGTACTTCTTTTTTCATTAGCTTTTTATGTTACTAGATTTTTTCTTACTGAAAAGTTTTGCACTGAAAATGTTCATGTATACTAAAAAAGACCTAGCAAGCCTCAATAACCCCTCAACGTTGAAAGCAATACAAATACAGAACACAGAAAACAAACTGATTAGCAAATAACCTGTGCCATATTTATAACCATAGTTACTTTGTAGTATATTGAATTTCCATGAATCAAGACAGCTGAAAAATGCCTTGACTTGGTGTACTCCTTAATCAGAGTTTGTAGTTTGGGAAATTCTGTGCTAAATCAGTTTAATGTTTTTGCAAATCCCACCAGTAGAAGTTTATGTATGATTTTAGGAGCCTAAGTGTAGACTTGTATTTTGAACACTATAACCTGTGTTATATATATTAACATATTCACAATCATTTTATCAATGCATTGAAAGTCTAAGTGATTTTTCACTATTAACACTTAAGAAATTTTCTTCTGAAGTAACAAAGATAAAGAACAATATCAACTTTAGACATGTTTTTAACAAAAATACACTGTAACATTAATCCTGGAGGCTGCAAATACATATCTTTATGCTTAATTTTAAGCACCTTAGTAGTAGTAAAGAAGTCCCTGTTCACTTCTACAGTTACATACTTAGCATTAGAAGGATCAGGATCTTAATTTTCATTATTTTGTGCTTGGCCTATAGCAGTTTTATAAAATTCAGTAAGGTACCCTATCCATGGTGGCACTAGAAATCACCATTTGTAACTGAGTTTATTAAAACACTTCATCAAAAATGGCAGGGCACAAATATAGAAATTAGTTTTACAGGACTTAAACCAGGGATTTAAAATAATCCAGGGGCTGACATTAGTCATTTAAATTACATTTAAAAACTAGTCCTTGCTGCACAATAGGGCTAGGGACAGACATTACACATAAACTGGTTTAAGTGATCAGAAACTGGTTTAAACCTGCAACAGAACAGACGTTCAGTGCATATAAACCAATATAAAAATGGCCAAAGCCAGTTTAAGATAAACCTGGTTGAATGTAATATCAGACTTAACTGATTTGGGTCAAACCAATTTATGGAATGTCTGTCCCCGACCCCTTGCTGGTTTAAGTTGAATCAGACACCCCCAGCATCCCGGCATGTTCTCCAGGCTGGGCGGGGCTCTCTGTTCCACAGCAGGGCTGGCCCCTCCTCTCTGCTCCCTGGCTGCAGCTCAGCAGAGACTGCAGGCATCCCTGCTCCCCTCCTTCCCTCTCTGTCCCCTCTGCCTTACAGACACCTCTCATCATTAGCTAGCAGACCACATGCTGGCTACTGTCCATGCTGTGGTAGATGAGACAAAAGGAGAATCAACAGGTATCTGGTAAAGTTCCTCAGTTGTTTTCTTAATGAGGTGATAAACACTGAGTTAGGGGTGATAAACACTGTTATCAATTCCCTGCTGGGTTGGTCAGGGGCGGGGCGGGGGTCCCTAATTAGAGGTCTTGCCAGGGCCTGGCCACACCCCCCTTAGCTTAGGACTGTACAAGGGAAGGGAGGGCACCCCCTCAGTTTGTAGCCTGAGCCACTGCAGGCATGTGCCTGTATGTCTGGGATATCTGTGCAGTTACAAAGTGATTCAGCCTAGCCAGGTTAGACTAACCTGCAAAGATTGAATCAATTCAGGCTCAGGCTTTTTCAGTATCTGTCCCTAGCCCAAGAAATGCTAAAACTTGCACCAACACTGTGAAGGCTATAGGAGATAGAATCATAGAAAATGAGGGTTGGAAGGGACCTCAGGAGCTCATCTAGCCCAACTCCCTGCTCAAAGCAGGACCATCCCCAACTAGATCATCCCAGCCAATGCTTTGTATAGCCAGGTCTTAAAAACTTCTGGAAACTCCACAGTTTCTCTGGGTAACCTGTTACAGTGTTTTACTGCCCTCCTTGTGAGAACGTTTTTCCTAATATCTAATCTAACCTTCACTTTCTGCAACTAGATATTGTTGCTCCTTTTTTTTCATCTGCCACCACTGAGAACAGTCCAGTTCCATCCTCTTTGGAACCAATATTTAGGTAGTTGAAGGCTGCTATTAAATCTCCTCTCAGTCTTCTCTTCTCTGGACTAAATAAGCCCAGTTCCCGCAGCCTCTCCTCAGAAGTCATGTGCCCTACCCCCCTAACCATATTCACTGCCCTCCATTGGATTCTCTCCAATTTGTCCTCATCCTTTCTGTAATGAGGGGCCCAAAACTGAATGCAGTACTCCAGATGTGGCCTCACTAGTGCTGAATCACTTCCCTTGATCTGCTGGCAACACTCATGCTGCCTCCCCAGCTCATTCATTTTCAAGCTTAGTTTTCAACTTTCCCCACCTTCAGCTAACAGAGTCTACTGTGGCAGCAGACAACAAGGTGTAGCTTCGTTTCTTCCTCTTCCTGATTGCTCACTATCTCACTCCAATGATAGCAGACTGTTTTTAACTCTAGCTAGAAACACTCAGGTGTGGAAATAACTTTCAGTGAAGCCTTGGGCACACTGTCAAGATGCCCAAGAAGGCTTGATTTTGTTTTATGACTCTGAAATCAGAGAAGTACATTTAATTCTAATGATTACAGAATTAAAGAAACAACATATTTTGATTATTTTGCCTAGTTTGTCATGTTTTTCAATACATAATGTATGATATAGCAAATTAATTCACATTCCAATAAAGTTATATATTTTTGCATCAATTTAAAACTGAAGAATATAGCTCTAGGCCCCTAGCATATTAGCTTCTAGTTTCTTTTTACCTGGAAAAATGTGTGTTGTGTTGTATGTGATGATGTACCACACCATCAGCACTCTCCTTTTCAAAATCCTAGATCCACCCATAAACCCCATTAAGTTATGAAAAATAATACAGAGATTTATAGAATCTTTTTATTACTTAGATGCTGTATTCAAAGGATGAGGCTTGAAAATGAAAAAGCAGAATCTAGCTGTTCAAATGCAATCTTGAGTTCCTTCCTTCTTGTTTTCTAGTATTTAAAATAAGTCTTATTTTACGTGAGACACTGATTGCACAGTAATTTGTTACTATTGTGTAGTAGTTCGTTACTATTATGCAGTAGTCTCACATGGCATGAAGCAATAAGTCTTATTTTACGTGAGACACTGATTGCACAGTAATTTGTTACTATTGTGTAGTAGTTCGATACTATTACGCAGTAGTCTCACATGGCATGAAGCATGGCGCAACACTACTGAGCAGTAGTAACGAGCAACTGCATAGTCAGTGTCATCAAGAAACTGTTCAGGGATGCTACTGTGCAGTCATTTAGTACTTGTGTATTCAAGTACAAAATGACTGCACAGCATCTCATGTAGATGTGGCTTGTTATGTGAAAAAAGTAGAGAGCTGTGGAAGTCAAAGTCTTCTTAGAGAACTTGGGAAGCAACTCCTCTTGCCCCCAGACTGGAGAATGAATATTTTAAATATTATTCAGTTTGTTCATTGAATAATTTTGAAGTAGCTATATTTTAGATAGGTTAATTAATGTTCAAGGGTATTTGATATTTGGGGTACTTAGTATCTAAAGGGTAAATGTTATGAAGGGTTAGCCATTTGGGAATGTTGTTATTTGGGGGATGATTGGTATTTGGGATAATTGCTGGCTTGTGAATGTAATAGTTGGGGGGTTTAATAGTTGAAGGGGTAAATTAGATAAGGATTAATTATTAGATTATTAGATTAATTATTTTATTTATTTATTTACACTTTAATAAACTGTTCACTTTGTTTAGGGGAGCCATGCATTTCAACTGATAAGGTGACTGATTACAGACTAGATGGATCTGGGTTTCCACTCATTGTTTTCACCTCCAGTGTGTCCCTGAGGCCCACCCAGCCTCCTATCCAGTGACTACCAGGAGCTACCAGTGGGTAAAGGCAGTGGGAGTGTGATGCTGATCACATCATCTCCTTCTTGTCCTGAGTTTAAAGAAATAGTGGAGCACTGCCTCAGTGGCCTGTACAGTGGGATACCTTTACCTTATTCACTTTAATTTGCTTGTGAGTGAGGAAGCCGTTCCTTTAGGACCCTGGAAGTATATTGTTTTTTGGGTTTCTGGGTAGGGGTTCTAGCCAAAATCCTCCAAATTGGAACCCAGTCCTTGTACTGCTACCAGGGCCCAGCAGAGGGTTAAAGCAGTTGCAATCGTTGCCCTATCCTTGAAAAAAGCATGGCTCTGATACATTAATAGTTTTGTTTTTCTTTCCTAGTAAGGACAAGTGGACACAACCAGTGCCAGTTCCAGTTGGGTGAGCCCCAGATCTCAACCCAATAAGCAAAGTGGTGTAGAGCCAGCAAAAATCTCACATAGGTCTGGACCTTGACTTTGATCCAACAAGCTAGATGAAGTCAACCAGCAACCCTGACATAATCCTTTCCCTTTGTTTTGGATGAGCAAGCTTAAAGGTATTGAGTTAGTAAACTTCAGAGTCTATTTAGGTGGGGTGTGTGGGGTAGGAAGGCATATTTTGTACTTAGATTTTTCCAGAAAAAGTCTCTTTCTTGTGCTTGAGGAAAAACACAAAGGCTTTATTGATGGAACTGAGAATAAAGCTCATCTACCTTCTTTCCCCCCTAAAATTAAATATTCAGATATACTGTTGAATATTCAAAACAATGGTACCCAAAATATTTTAGTATTGTATTTTCAGCTTTAAAAGTACCTTTTCTTTTCATAAATATGCTACTATATTTCTTATAATTCGTTTTTTAATTTGTTCATGAAAAATAAAAGTTGACTTATTTTCAGCCTAATTTCATCAAAGTTCCTGCACAGAGTTTTGGCTATTTTCCGTATGGAATGAGTCCAGTGGATCACTGTTTACCTTTGATATTAATGCAGATTTTCAGGTATGTTGTTGTTGTGGATTTTGTTGTACTGAGGGAATATTAGCCAGAAAAGATAGGCAGGTTTGAGGCTGCCAATGAATTTAAGAACCTTTCCAAGTAAGCCTTGGGGGAAGGGAGCTTGTTCTCAGATTCTGAATTTCTGGTGAGTGGCTTGATGCAGTTCTATTAATAACTGCAGACTTTTTAATAAGGTGACAGCTGGTAGGATAATTTAATGGACAAGCCTGCAAGCTTTTTCCAGAAACAAACTGTTCAAACTGCAAATAAACACTACTGGGTACAAAATCACACATTTCTGAGATGTTAATGTAGGTTTTGCAATTTACATACTCAATTAGGAATGGCTAAATAGGTATTGTAGCTCTTATACACTTATTTCTGTAGCCTTAAAATACCTCAGATAGCTTGTTTTATTTTTCATTAGCTCTTGTAATATCACAAGGAGCATATGGACAAACTGGCACAGTTAAGGCCTTGTACAGATTTCTGAGTCTAAATATTCACTCCAGGTTGGAATTTAGTGATCAGTTTGTCCCAGGAATAAGATAACACCTCCTGAACTCATGACCAGAAAAAAATTAGTTCAGCTAATTTATGGGTTCAACTTTGACTTACTGGACCAATTAAATAAAGTATACATAAAAATAAATAATTAAGTGGCATGCACATGCACACACATACACACACGGCGTGCACTGATACATTGTTCCCATATGGGATTGGCACCGATATAAGAAAAATCGACTATATTGAAAATTGGCTTTTTTGGGGTGATGTGGCCAATAATGGCACTGATAAGTACCCTGTGCATGTGCAGCTGGTACATATTGGTCCTGCTGGTAAGTCTGTTGTGAGGGAAGAGGCACAGGAGGGAGTGGGGCTGGAGCTGGGGTAGGGGTCCAAGATGCATGGTTGGGGAGTGGGAAGGAACTGTGAGCACCTTGTCTGGGGTGCAGGGTGGGGGATGGCTCCTGCTGCTGCATGCATCCCAGGAGGGCTTGGGGGGCGTGTGCCCCCTGATGTGCATGCAGGGCAAGCGTGAGTTGCCACAGTGGGGTGGGGCTTCACTGGGTTCTTCCCAGCAGGGGGGTTGGGCTGGGGCTGCACTCAGGGTGGGTGGTGGCGGCACTGGGAGAGGTGGGGGAACTATAGCAAATTTGGGGGTGGTTGCAGCCCCCCATATCCCTTCCCAGTGCTGTCACTGCCCACCCTGAGTGCAGCCCTACCCAGCCCCCACTGGGAAGAGCTCAGTGCTGTTCCAGCAGTGGCAGCTCACCCTCACTCTGCATGGAGATTGGGGGGCACATGCCCCCCATGCCCTCCTGGGGTGTGTGCAGAGGCAGGAGCCACCCTCCCTTTGCCCCCAGACGAACCACTCATGGCTCCATCCCATGCCCCGCCCCAGCCATGCAGCACATGTCACTGCCCCTGCCACAGCCCCACTCCCTCCTTCACCATGGTTGCCTCAATCTGCGCCCCCGACACCCCTTCCCTCCCCCCTCCTCCTCCCCTCACATGGAGTGCAGCACCCAGACTTACCAGCTGGGTGCTGCACTCCATGCTACCCAGTTGCATGTTGGAATTGGATCAGTATTGACCAATATGGCTCATTAAAAATCAGCCATTGGTATCAGCCCAAAAATTCTCTATTGGTGCACTCCTAATACACACGCACGCGCGCACTTTACATGCTTTGCTGAATAAAGATATATATGCCATTTAATTACTTATGTTTATGTCTAATTAATTTAATTGGGATAAATTAACAACTAAATTCCAACCTAGAGTGAATATTTAGGCTGTCAGAAATCTGTGTGTGTGTGTATATATATATATATATACACACACACATTTCTGACATATATATACTAGCAAATTGCTTGTCAAGAATGATAAGGGGCAGGGTGAATGGGTGGGGATGGAGCCCCATGTCCCTCCCACTGTACCCCTCCACTGCTCCAGGTCTGGGCCTACTCTCCCCCCCCCCCCCAGCTGTTCTGGGTCTTGCCTTGCTCTGGGTCGGGCCCCACTCTACTCCTTTGGCCCCTGCTGCTTGGGGTCCAGTCTCACTCTATCCCCCCCACCGCTCCAGTCCAGTCTCTTTCAATTCCTCCCTGCTCTGGTCCAGCCCAGCTCCACTCCCCCATTCTGCTACTCTGGGCTAGGATGGCCCCACTCTACCCTGTCTGGCCCCACTCTACCCCCCTGGCTGCTCCAGATTTGGCTTCACTCTACCTCCCCTTCCTGCCATTCTAGGTCTGGCCCCGCTCTTCCCCTCCTCCTCGCTGCCCCAGGTCCAGCCTGGCTCAGCATCCCCCCTGCTGCTCTGCATCCATCTGGACTGTGTCTTCCTCCCTCCTTCTCTGTCCGCCACCTCTCTGTCCCTGCCAGCTGTTTTGGGTGGTGTCAAGGCTGGGCAGTGGGGAGGCTTTGCCACCATCATCCCCTCCTCACTCTCAGGCAGGGAGGCATGGGGAAGCCAAGCGGCTTGGGTGGCAGGGATGTTTTTGCCACTGTCACAAACTTCCCTGGCAGCAGCTCAAACTTGGGCCCGCACAACCCGGGCTGCACCATCAATCGCCACCTGCTTTCTTGGTGGCGCATATGTAGTTGCCCAAAAGCGTTACAGACACACAGACAGACAGACTAAGCCTTTTATTATATTAGAATATATAGATAGATATACACATGTATACATGTATGTGTGTGTGTGCGTGCGTGTGTGTGTATCTATATATAGATAGATAGAGATATATAAAATAAATTGTCATCATCATCAATCAGCAATTCAGTATTTCCATAGTGAATGACTCACTATGATCTTTAATAAGGTAGTCTTATAAAACCTATAGCAATTTAAAATTCCATCCGACCAATGACAATTGAAATTAATCTTTCCCCTTTCTGTGATACCAGTTCAGCACAGCATTTAATCATGTATCTATCTTTATATTCACCAAAGCATGTAAAGCATTTGAAGTCAGTAGGACTAATGTTAGTTTTCCAAATTAAGCAGAATCTTAAGTATCTGATACATAGGAATGTATTGTTTAACTGAGGATTTAGGAAATTAAAGTCGAATGACAGTGTGACAGAGAGCCAGGTAATGAGCAAAACTAAGTACATATGTTACACTTGAAATACAACTATCAGTAAATCCTGCTTCCATCACATTTGCAAAAGAATAAACATTGGCTCTTTTGCTTGAGGTTGCTGGCAAAAAGAATGGCAGATTATCTCATTTCAAAGTATTTTAACCAACAGGACAGGAGTATGTGAATTTACTAAAATCTTAGTGTTGATATTTTACTGCATTGCATCTGGTTTTGAGTTTTGCCCTGACCAGTCATGAGCTGCAGTAACGTTTTTATAACCATCTTGAAATTAAAGTGAGCTCTCATTAAAAACATCCTAAATCTTTCTTCTACTTTTATTCTTACTTTGCTCCTTGAACCAACAGAATCTTAAAAAAGATAGACTTATTGGAGGACAAGAATACAATTATTTGGTAAACAGATTTTTGTTTCTGGGTTTCTTTTAAGTGTCATGAAAGCTTTATGAAAGCTTTCAGATTTACAGCCCACTAGGTGAGAAAACAAAAAGTTTATAAGAACATTAAATGCATTACAATTATGTTAATCTAGTATTATGAAAGTACAGTAGTGCACTTAACAGCTAGGATATGTCAAAGTTGAGTAAATTTCATAATGATAGATGCTGGCTCCACTGGACATGACTGATTCAAGGCTGGGTGAAGTCACTGGAAGGAAATCTATTGTCTTCAGTCTTATTTGAAATTGGACTTTGGTTCAAGCCCTAAATCAGCAAGTGGAAAATGGCATGGGAAATGGAACTTCCAGAGCATGACACATTGGCCAGCTGGCCCCAAATATTCCTTTGCAACCAACAGAGTGGAGTGCCATAAATAACAAGTGAACCCAGGTTGAAGTATGAATCAGGGTGCTCACAAATGGTCTTGTAATAGTGTCCGTAAGAGCCCTGTTACACCTTACATTGTGAGCTGCACACTGTTGATAGGTGTTAGTGCTAGCTCCAGTTTGAAGCTGTCACACTTCAGGTCATCAGGGGCCTTGAGAACAGCAGGGGAGTCCTGAATAGGAGGGAGAAGGGCTTCTTACCTTTCAGTCCTCTGGTGCCCCTCAGGGTTCCCCCCTGCCTCCTCCTTTCCCCAGGGCATTACTTGTGGCTGCCTGTCCCCAAGAAGCAGACACGGAAGAGATAAGATGGTCCATGCCTTTTTGAAGAAACACCTGGAAGGAGCAACAGATGCCGATCACAATACTCCTCTACCATGTATTCAGATGTAACTCTCTATAACAGCAGCAGCTGCTTAGGAGCAGCATAACACTAGAGCATTAATATTGCCACTAAATAGTGACTGTGTTCTTGTCCTTTTGTAATCTGGACATTGGGTTAACAAAACCATAAATTGTAAGGGTGCATTGGAAGAACCATTCCCCTTTTTAGGAAAATTCATTACAGTTGTCTTAACAACATAAAGTTCAGCGGTGCCCAGAAATGAAGAGTAATTAGGAGAAGACAGTACAAAAGAAGGGATCTTTGGGGCATCAGCCTCCAACCTCCAAGGCTGCTGATAAATAAGTCAGACTGTGTATTCATTTTGCTTGCTTTTCTTGCATTAATCTTATTTGCTATCAATGGGCGTGTCTACATGAGATGCTTAACTGCACAGTAGCATAGTTGGAGGACCAGCTGAGGGACACTCAAGCCTTGAAGGTGAAGGGTGTGGCCCACCAGGACAGGTGGCAGGCAGAAGATGCCACCCATGAGGAGGCACAGGACTGTCACAAGGAGGCGCAAGACTGAGCAGACCAGGGGTTCCAGGTGCAGCTTCTGGCCCTGGAGTGTGAGTGGGTGGAGGTGCTGTGGAAGCAGAATCCCATCTTGGCCCAGACAGTGTGTGGTGGGCCAGTAGGGGGTGTTCCTGCATTGAGCCACCCCACTTACTGTGCCCAACCACCTTCCGGGCTCTGAGTGGCTCTCTGGGGGTGCCTCACATCTGGCCGACCCCCTTCCTGGAGCACACCCACAACCCTGGGGGTAGCACTGCTACCACCCAGGGTCTCATAGGTGACTGATAGGGGTGCAAGGGGGTGCATGCTTCCGTCAGATGGGGCTGGTGCCTCCTGATGGCTGACACTGATGCTGTCAGTAGAGCTGGTGCCCCCCCCACCCCAACAGGGTTGGCAGTTTCTGCGGGTGCCCCCCAGATTCAGGAGGCACCAGTCACTCATGCAGGGTCTGGACTGATCTTGGCCCTGTGCCCCCTGGGAAATACAGGCCTAGTAGTCCTTGAGGGTACTTTACCCACTACAAGAAGTTGGAGTACTTTCCTCAGTCTGAAGCACAAATAGCCATCTCCCTTAGTCAGCTGGACTAAGGGGACCCCAAGGCATAATCTAGCCCCTCTCCCAATAAGTTTCCCGTACTAAGTACAGAGGAGAACTTTATTGGTTACAAGGAGTAGGTTTGGAATAGGGTACAAGGTAGAGCAATATCAGAGAAATCCCTTAGAGCAAACAGTGGCATGGTAGCCTTTGATTACGTATCTGTGTTACTGCAAGCTATATATCTAGTTAGATCTTGAGTAGCTGACTCACAAATATCATCCAGAGGTGGATGGAGATTCCCTCTGGAGGCAAGCAGTTCTCTGAACATGAGTTTCAAGAAAGAGAGCGAGTTTTAGATGGTCTACCTTCTCTGAGAGTTCTCATTGTGGCTGCTGCCCCACCTCCTGGGCAGTCTTTAACTTATATAGACCTTATGATCTCACTTACCTGACCCAATGAAAGCCAGCCATTGTTGGCTGCCAGCGAACCAGTTTGAAATGCATCACTGGTTGCCAGGTAGACTGGCAGGGTCTCTAACACCCTCCCAGTCATGATGACTTGCTTAGAAAAATAGGGAGTTTAAGCCCCCTCACCCAGGTGTGTGAGGCCAGTCACATAGGCAGAGGGAGCAGGTTTTCAGGTCCCTCAGGAATGTATTCAGCTCAGGTTACAGCTCAGGGATACCTGAAGCCTATGGGGCCAGGGGTGTCTTCCCTCTGCAGTGACTGTGATAAACAAATTGTGAGATTGGTCATCAGCCTGATAACAGAGTTTGGGGAGAGACAGAGATGGCATTCTGCCACACAGTACAGGCTACAGACAACAACTGCCATTCTGGCCCTGGTAGTCACCATGCTGCCCACTGCCTGGCCCCTGAGCCTAGCCCTGCCTGCCCCCTGGCAGTCACTGCACAGCAGCAGGCCCCCACCTGGGCTTGGGAGGAGAGTCCAGGTCCAGTGCCACCCAGCCCCCTGCCTGGGCCTGGCCTCACTGCTTAACCCAGCTCCACTCGGGCATGTGTGCACCTGTAGGGGAGGGGGAACGAGGTCAGTGGCTGGAGTACTGACTGCTTGTCCCCAGGCTCTGCCCCCTAGTCACCCGCACCTCATGGCCTCTCACCCTGGGATGGCACACAAGGGCAATTGTATATAGTTTTCACAGGAAAGAAGAATGTTTATTGTTGGTGGGTAGGGTGAGTGGTGGAGTGGCTCTGTTTGTTGGGGAGGGAGGGAGAGGGCGGCTCTGTTTGATGTGAGGGGAATAATAACATTCTTGTGAGATGTGTCTTCAGTAAACATGGTGCTGGGGGTGAGCAGGAAGGGTGGGGAGTCCTTGGGCAGCAGTGCTGGTGGCCCAGGGTGGGAAGTGCTGGAGGAGGTGATTGGCCAGTGCCTCCACACCCAGTGCCCTGGCTCCTGCTGCAGGGTCCTTGACTTTCTTAGGACCTCAGTGCAGAGGGTGGGGGCACTGCTGCTGCTGAAGGTCATGCTTCTGCTGCCAAACATTCTCTTCATGCTGTGCCTCCTCCACCCAGGCCTCACCGAGGAGCTCACCCCAGGGCTCACAGATATTATGCAGCACACAGGCTATGACGATGACCTGGGGGAGGTTGTCCTCAGCAAACTCGAGGCAGTCAATGAGGGTATACCAGTGTCCCTTGAGGTGGCCAAAGGCACACTCCACCAGAGCACAGGTCTGGCCCAGGCACTGGTTGAAGTGGGCCTGGTGGGAATCCAGCTTCCTGGTGTAGGACTTCATGAGCCAGGGCAGGAGTGGGTAGATGGGGTCCCTGATAAGCAGGAATCCTGGTTTTCTCTGTTTAAAAATGGCAAATTCTCTGATTAAAAAATGCAAATTCTCTAATTAAAAAAACAAAATCCATGATAAAAATTAAAGGCCTCCCCATAGCCCCCACTGGTGCTGCTGCTGCCCCTTACTTCCCCACAGCTTCCTCAGGCTTCCTGATGCCCCTTGCTCCCCCACAAGACCCCCCCAGCCCCCCCCCCCAGGCACATGCCCGCATGCACAGACACTGATATCTACCCCAGCAGGTAAGTGTGTGTGGGGGAAAGGGGCGGAGCAGGGTGGGGGGAAAGGTAAGGTGATGGGAGGGCAGATCAAGAAAAGGGGGGAGTGTGTCCCATGCCCAGTCCCAGAAGTAGAGCCAGGGGGTGAGGGCAGGGCTGTGGGCCACACTCTGTGGGCTGCACACATGCCGGCCAGCCTGACGGGGGGTTCACACATGGAGGCTGCCATCTCAACTCTGCTGCTGTACCCCATGCTGCTTTTCCACGGCTGGCTACATGGCTTTGCGGGCTAGCAGTGTGGGGCACAGCAGTGGTGGTGCAGTGGTGGCCGACGCATGCAGGCTGCACACGTGCTGCCCAGCTGGGGGGTGGGCTTGCATGTGGCTGCTGCCACTGCACCGATACTTATGCCCTGTGGCCAGCTGCACAGCTCTGCTGTGGTGTGGGGTGGTGGCGGTGGTGGCTGTGTGCCTGTGGCGGGGGAGGCTTACACAGAGAGGCCACTACTGCTGCTGCTAGCTTATGGAGTTTTGCCCATGTGAAGGCAGCCACCATGCGCAAGCCCCCCTGGGTCCCACTCATTAGACAAGCAGCAGTGGTGGTGTGAGGTGGTGGTGGCTGCCTTGTGTAAAACCCACCCGCTCCCGCTGGCTTGCACTGGCACCCCCCACTCCATCAGCCCCCAGCCACCTTTCTCTCCAGCCCTGCCCCACAACTTCCAAGTTCCATTTATCTCCAGGCTCCAGGGGTGAAGGACAAAGGGCGAGCCTGAGCCTTAGCCCAGCCTTGACTGACTTAGAGTCTCAGGCCCCATCCTTCCCCCTCTCCCTAACCCTCTGGGCAGGGCTGGGGGTTTCCATGGTGGTTAGCATAGTGGGCCAGTGAAGTGGCCAGCAGGAACATGGGGCATTGGTTGTTGTTGACGGGGGTATGGGCTGGAGTAGCCATGGCATGGGGAGGCACAGGCAGTGAGTATAGTGGTGTCGCATCAAATGCACATGTAGACGTGCTCACTGTGTATCAAGAAAATTTTCCTGTTATGAAACAGAGGTGTCATAGTTGGTCAAATTTAGAAAGGGTGTACTCACCTGGAACAAGGTATCAGGACTGGTTTATAGGTCTACTGCCAACTGTGGTTAGTGACTTCCTTCTGCGGGGCACAGAGGCACCAGTTTAGATTTGGGTGCCCAGAAGATGTGTTGCCTGCCTGGAGCCTGAATTTAGAACATCACAGAGAATCCACCAAAGCTCATCCATCCTTTGGACCACTACTCCTTCCTGTTTGTCCAGGTAGGCACCAGGAGGATGGTTGCTAGCAAAAGAGGGAAGAGCATTTGGGGATGCCATTTGGCTAACCTAGTAAGAAGGGCTTTAAATTAGATTTCATGGGGGATGGTGATCATAACCCTCCAACAACAGAGCATGCAGTCCACAGGAGAAAGGACTGGAAGAAGCAAGTCAACTCTGGGAACGGGACAGAGAGCTATAGGACTTCAACAAGTGGCACAAAAAGGAAGTGAAGAGGTCAAAATGAAAAATACATCTAATGCCTGTATACAAATGTGAGAGGTGTAGAGAATAAACAAGATGAGGTGAAAGCTCTAGCTTGTGAAAAGAACTATGATCTGATTAGCATCACTGAGACCTGGTGGGACAGCTCTTGTGACTAGAATGTGAACATCAAGGGTTACACTCTGTTTTGGAAGGACAGGGGTGTGAGAAAAGGTGGTGGTGTTGCCTTGTATATCAAAAACACATACACTTGTTCCCTGGTTCAGGAGGAAGAAGACAGCAAAGCAGAATGCATTTGGGTGAAGATGAAAGTGAAAGACGAGGCACCAATACAATGGTGGTGGTGCAAAAGAAGCGTGCAAATATTGAGTCAGGGAAATTGGTATCAAGCCCAATACACAGGCAACATCGAAAAACAATAAAACCAAACATGCAATAAATAGAGCAGGTGCCACAGCTCTCTAAGCCTGGAGTTTCATGCCTTTGTACAAAGAGCTTGAATAGTACTGATGCTTTCTCTACAAATGGCTATGATGTTACATAAATGGAGGGACTATATATTGCTCTCTACAGATAGTCATCCACTCAGTGAAACAAACTCAGTCCTGTGATGTGCATCCAGATTAAAAAAACAACCCCTCCCCCCTGCAAACAAATCAAACAAACCCCATGAGAATGCAGAAGCTGGACCAACAAAGGTAAAAGTGTGTCACTGCGTTTGGTTGAACACAACCGACACACGTAGCTCTAGACAGAGCAGAGCCTCATTCAGAGAGAGCAGGGAAGTCACTGCTCGAGTTAAAAGGTTCCAGTTGAAATGATGTGTACTGGGCAGCTAAAGTTCTGGGAGCTCTATTAAGATTCCATTGCTGAATACTACTTTGTCAAGGCTGTCGCTCTGAACTTCTCTACTAATCTTTCTCAACACTTTATGCCGAGCACAGCCAGAATTGCATTTTTCTCCCCGTATACCTGGTCTAGTACTTTGACTCTCATTCTAGTTATCACACTTACTGAAAGGAGGACTGGGTCATGAACTCAGCTGTAGGGAAGTTTGTGTGCGTTCAGTAGCTAATGGTGGAGAGTTCTGATTTTTATGAGCCTTGGCATCACTGTCACTGAAAAGGAATGAGGAGATGAAGAGATGCTGTATTCTGAATGCCATTTACATGGCCTGGGTGTTAGTTATCATGAGCATAATAATACAGAGGAATTCCTTAGCCTTTTTGTGAGAAATTTCTTTTTTTGGAGGGATGTATTTCTATCTTTATTACTCTTCATTTATAGTGAGGTAGGGGAAAGAGTGAATGAATGGGGGTGATATTTCTGAGAGAACGAGTCTGTCAGCAGACAGTTCTGACCCAGATGTGATAGTCAGTGTGTGGGCTTTTCAAAAGCACTCATCATTACCTTCCATGAAAACTGATTTTAGGCAAGTGACTGGTGTGACCCTTTCAAAATGTCCTTGATTTATAGTGGATGAAGTGCTGTGTTGCTCTTCTGAGAAACACCCTGGGTGGTTCTGGGGACTGACAGAGCCTTTGTCTGAATTTAAGCAGCTTATCAGGTTGCGTCACTTATCTTAGACTACTTCCAACTGCAGCTCCACTCTGACCCTTGCAATGCCCCTATGCCAGTTTGCAAATAGGTCCTTGGAAGCCAATCTCTGGCTGTCTTATTCAGTTCCTGAATTGGCTTTGTGTTGATTTATTTTATGATCAAATGTGCCTCTCCAAAAAACTGGTTTAAGATGATGATGAAATACAAAAATCAAACATATCCTTCAGTGTAATGTTATAGTGTGTTAAAGGAGATACCCCTTTAAAAGGCTGTTTTTAATCGTGGAATGGTTTTTTTTAAAAAAAATTCAAACATGGGAGAGGGAGGATAAGGATTTGCTCACAGTCACCAGAGAGAATATTTCTGTATTTTACATGAAACAGTTATTGGAGATTTTTATATATATATAATTGGATTATACACACACACACACACACACACATATACAAACACATACTGCTTCACTGTAGGGAGTGGAACCTAGGACTCCTCTCCCACAGATGAGTCCTTTTATAAACCAAGCAGAAAATTGTTGTCCAACCCTGAAATCACACAGCATTAGCTTAACACAAGCTCTGAAATGGAGTTTATCTTTTTTTAAAAAAAGACACAAACATAAATATTTGTCAGTTTCCTCCCCAGCCATTTGAAGAACACAATATTATTTATGTCACGTAACAACAATTTATTAGGAAAAAAAATGTTTCCACTGTTAGTGGGGTTTGCACTACAAGGCTAAGTACAGATAGTCAAAAAGCCTGAGGCTGAATTAATTCAATGTTCTCAGATTGGTCTAAGCTGTGTAGTTTGAACCAATAAGTAAGTGAACAGACTTTTATTTTTGATTCTGGAAATGCAGCCTCATACCTGCATTGGCTCAGGCCAGAAGCCAGGGGGTACTAGAGCACACCTCCCTGCTCTGCTGGAGTAGACATCTTGGGCCAATGCTAGCCCACCCACACTGAAAGAGGAGTTTAGGGGGAAGTTGCAAAGCATTCTGGGAAGCTGGGGGACTGTGAATTAACTTGAATGTGAAGGGCATCTGGGACAGAAGTTCAATAAACTGATTTAACCTAAATCAGTTAAGTCTGATACTGAATCCATCCAGGTTTATCTTAAATCTGAAGACAACCCAGGGAAAAAGGAAAAATTCCTTTTTCAAATACACAGCAAGTAAGAAGAAGGGAAAAGGGAAAAGTCCTTTTTCAAATACACAGGAAGTAAGAAGGCACCGGGTAATGTGGGTCCCCTACAGGATAGGCTTGGCAATCTGGTGACTGGGGCAAATGAAAAAGGTGACCTTTTTAATGAATTTTTTGCCTCTGTATTCCTAAACAGGGACCAGGACATCTCCCCCACTAGAACTGCGGATGGACCCAGGGGAGGCACCACCATGCCTACTGTCAGGGATGACCCAGTTAGGGAAATTTGGAGGGGCTGGACATGTTTAAATCAGTAGGTCCAGATACTTTTCACCTGAAGGTGCTGAAGGAATTGGTGGGGGTCATAGCAGGGCCCCTGGCATGGCTGTATGAGCACTTGTGAGGCACTGGCCAGGTACCAGAGGATTGGAAAAGGGCCAGTGTGGTCCCCATTTACAAGAAGGGGAGAAACAAGGACCCCAGCAATTATAGGCCAGTCAGTCTTATCTCAGTCCTTGGGAAGACCTTTGAGAAAATTATCAAGAAGCACATCTCCAAGGGTGCAGCAGGGGGAGATAATGCTCAGGGGCAACCAACATGGGTTCATTGAGGGCAGGTCCTGCCTGACTAACCTGGTTTCTTTTTATGATCAGGTCACAAAGTCCCTGAATGAGGGTATTGGGGTGCTTATCATCTTCCTGGACTTCAAGAAGTCCTTTGACATGGTTTCCCACCACATTCTCTTAAAAAACTTGGTGACTGTGGCACTGATGCCTACACAGTCAGATGGGTGGCAAATTGGCTAGATGGTTGCACTCAGAGAGTGGTGGTGGATGGGTCATTTTTGACCTGGAGGGGTGTTGGCAGTGGAGTCCCCCAGGGCTCAGTCCTGGGGCCTGCACTGTTCAACATCTTTATCAGTGATCTGGATGTGGGTGTGGAATGCACGCTGTCCAAATTTGCTGACAACACCAAGTTGTGGGGTGAGATGGGCATGCTGGAGGATAGTAACAGAATCCAGCTAGATCTAGACAGGTTACAGGGGTGGGCAGATGGGAATAGGATGGAATTCAACGCAGACAAGTGCAAGGTGCTGCATCTAGGAAGAAGGAACCAGCAACACACCTATAGGCTGGGGAACACCCTTCTTGTCAACACAGTGGCAGAAAGGGATCTTGGAGTCATTGTTGACTCCAGGATGAACATGAGCCACCAATGCGAGGAAGCAGTCAATAAGGCTAACCACACCTTGTCATGCGTCTACAGATGCATCACAAACAGGTCCAGGGATGCGATCCTTCCCCTCTGCCGCATTGGTCAGGCCACAGTTGGAGTACTGCATCCAGTTCTGGGAGCTGCACTTCAAGAGGGATGTGGCTAGCATTGAGAAGGTCCAGAGGAGGGCCACTCTCATGGTCAAGGGGCAGCAGGGCAGGCCCTACGAGGAGAGGCTAAAGGGCCTGAACCTATTCAGCCTCCATAAGAGAAGGCTGAGAGGGGATCTGGTGGCCATCTACAAACTCACCAGGGGGCACCTGCTAGCTCTGCAGTAGTACTCACAGTAGCAGGTAAATCCCTAAGGACCTGTTCTCTGGCATCACATTATGAGTAGCCTTCCCTTCCTGAGGCTCTCCACGCTGCTTTTTCCCTCTTAAAGTAACGGGAGTCCTAGGCTCCTGGTTACACTTCCCTTGATCTGCAAGTAAAACTCCTGTTAGTACAACCCACTGTACTGTTGGCCTTTTTTTTGTCACAAGAGCACACTGTTGGCATATATTCAATTTATGAGGTGCTTTTCTGCAGTACTGCAGCCCAGTCAGTCATCCCCCAGTCTGTATTTGTTTTGGCAAATGCTCTTCTCCAGTGATAGAGAAAAGTTGGAATCCATGCTAATATTGTGAGATCCATCACTTGCTTCTGATGAAACTGACCATAATGCATTGCAACTCACTGGAGAACTCAGGAGTAAGTAGACAGGGCTACCTTTTAGAGACTTAACTTCTATGTCTTGTAAAGATCTTGATGTGTTGTGTAAGGCAATTGCTCTTCTGACTCAAGGGCGCTCTCTCTGTAGGTTTCTGCAGGGTTACATCTTTTCTTTATTCTTGGATGATGTATACATGGGATGATTAGAAGGATTACTAAAGAGGTGGCATGTGGTATCATTAGTATACTGGTGACATCCAGCTATGGATCTCTGTTCTGCCATACAATCAGTAACGTAAAATTTTCATTCATTTACAGGTACAGATTATGGCATAGATAGATGAACACCAGATTGCTGAAGCATAGGACCTGTCTGCCCTGCAGAACATAGTCTAAAGCTTAGATAATCATGCTCACTTTAGAAGAGCTTTAGAGGCTTCTCACTATAATAAATTAGCCCATGCAGAGCTCTGTGCTGCCACAGCTAGACTGCTTCAAGTACCTGACCTGGCTCATTTAAAGCTAGCTTGAATATCTGTACATGGCAAATATAAACTGCAGAGTAGATATACCTGGCATCTGGGTGAGATGTAGTTGATGAGGGAGGAATGGGTGAACCACCAGAAGAGGCACTAAGAAGGATTATAAACCTTCCCATTCAATTGAGAGGTTTTTCAATCATTTACTTTAAAAGGTAGAAGTATCACTAAATCAACAGTTACTATTAGATTTCACACAGGAGGAGGGGGGAAAGGGGAGTTGTTTTTATTTTACTCTACTTGTGGCAACCACGTTGTGTTACTTTCTTCAGCTTAACTCTACTGTTATGAACATGGCTTTTGTCACCTGGATTTCAGATTATTGTAGCTGGCTCTGTATGGGAGTCTGCATGCCCCAAAGTGCTTGTTCATAAGAGAGAGGAAAGGAGCTGTCACTATTTAGTGTCTGTGGCCAAAACTCTCTGTGTGGGAGATGTAGTCTATACACCGAAATGAAGATGATAGTAGGTTTGCTTTATAGCCCCGTCCTTGGATTGAGGTTCTGCATCTTCCCTCTAACATTTAGTCCTGCAGAAAATATGAGCTTTTGGAATGGGAAATACATCTCACACTGGCCCGACGTATATTGTAATTAGGATTGATATCCAAATAAAGCGTCCCAGAGGCATCTTTTTTTCATTCTGTGCATTTGGTGGTTAAGAATCTTTTAATAATATGGTTAGTCTGGCTGATTAATAAACTCTGGTAAGCATGGTATAAAGAATGGCTTTTGCTAGGTTGACTTTGAATTAAAGCTTTTTTTTTTTGGTCTTGCTTGTTCTGAAATGGAGTATTAATAAACTTGCTGGATTCTAAATCAAGTATGTAATAACTTAACTTAAAAGTTATGATGAAAAGATCAGTTTACCTGTCTCTTCAATTTCATGATCCACAACAGCTTCTTTCTGACAAACAGTACAACTGCTAATAATATAATAATGAATATAGATAGGTGCTAGGAAAATGACAGCATGGTATGTTTGCTCGCACGCTAATGAACATAGATTGTCTAGATAACTGGGTTATTTAGGAAGAGGTGGAGGGTGGAATGAAATTTGCTGAAAGCAGATGCTGTGCAAACACTGAAATTCTGAAGATGCAAACAGCAGCAGCACAGGAGAAAATTGACCTCATGATGGGTGGCAGGCAATAGTGAGCCACCAAAAGACACGCAGACGATAATTTCACAGATTATTTACAGCCATGGGGTTTTTTGGCCAACACTCCACGGTACAGGTTATTAATTGGTAGTTGCTAATAGGTTAGAAAATGATAGGACCTATTTTCTCAAATGCATTTAGACAGAACCAGTTCAAAATATGCAGAGCCAAATCTGCTCTTCTGCTTCAGTGTAAATATGGAGTAAACCCTGTGAAATTAATGGAATGGCTCCAAATTTATATCAACGTAACTGAGAGCATGATGAAGCCCAGAAACTTTCCTATTATTGGCTTACCCTTTTACTTTGGATGGGGGAGTTTACAGCAACATGTAGGTGGTGGCTGGGTGTCAGTCAGAGAAACACAAACAACATTGCTTTGAGCTGTTTTTAGTTTATATTTGGATTAATAAGCACATCTCTAGATACATTTCCACATGGGATATTTCCTTAAAATAACTCAGTTCTTCTTATTACTGAGGCGATAAGTATGGCATTATTCCTAAATTAACAAGAAAAGGCCAGCAGAGTGTGGGGTTGGCTTTAAATTCATTAATACCAAGAACAAAGCTAGGTTTTCATTTTAAGCCATCTGACCATTTTAACACCCTTATGCTGCTGGATTCTTGGCACAATGCTGTTTACACCTTTAGAACAAGTTGAGTATTTTATTACTGAAAAGAAATGAATCAATAGAGATACAATTTCTCCTCATATGTCTTAAACACTGGGGTCCGAAGGTTATGGGTTAAATCCACCACTGTGAAACAAGGCTCAAGAGGGACTTTAGTGATGCATAGAGCTCACGCTTGTTTTCTGCACAGGGCTGCATATTGACCCTATGGAAACATGGCATCTTTAGCATAGATAGGGATGCTTGCCAAGATGACCATTATGAATTTAATTGGATTTTTTTTTACTGGATTCATTTGAAGAGAGAGAAGGTCCAGACCCAAGAACCCCCAGATGAGAAGTTTACATTTACAGCAGATGTCTGTCAAGATATTTAAAAGGCTCCCTATCACCTATGATGCAAAGTGCCTACAGATAACGCATCCTGACTGACAGCGCTCTAAGATTAGACTGTGCCCTACTCATTATACCTATTTAAAAATCAGACTTGCAAAGTGCTCTTTACCTGGGTGCGCAGGCTAGATTTGATCAGATTGTTCTTTCAGCGGTGTTTTTTCTTGTCTTATAACAATAACAACATTATAATGAAGCATCGAAAAGTTGCTCTACCCACAGCAATTGCCAAAGAGCAAAGAGCCTGCTGGTTGTCAGGGCAACAGCAAGAGCACACTGAGAGCTACCAGGAAGGAAAAAAAAGGCTTTTGCTGACTCTCATCTTGCTTCATTTTAATGGGTTGTTGATGCTCAGATTAATTTTCAGGGGCTATTTAAAATGTCTTAGCTAATTGAATACATATATTTTTTAATTTGAAACAAAAAAGAATGCAAGCTCTCCAAGAATTGGAGACTACGGTATTTACTATTTTCATGGTAAATCACACTAGAAATCCAAGTTGTGCAAGGGTTTTGGGGGTTTTTTGTTGTTGTTGTAGTTTTTCAACTGGAAAACATCTTTCTGGCACTCCCGGAACATGAAAAGAGCCAAACTGAGTGTCGTTCCCCCAGCATGTTAACTATTGGAGTCATTTTTTCCTCTGCTCTCATTCAGAGGCCTGCTAGCTGATATAAGCAATGTGTGTTTATGTAACCTCCCTCTCTCAGCCTCCTCATGGCACTTCTCCATTCCTGCTTCCCTCGCATTGACACTGTGGCAACATAATTAGTGCAGCATTTTAAATGCTACTGTGTTGTAATTATTAGGGGAATGCTGACTTGCAAGTGTGACTGTTATAAACTAAGTTGGATGCGGTGCCCCTTGTCCAGGAGATGTCTAGGGCAGTGGTTTTCAACCTTTCTTCATTTGCAGTCCCCCCCCCCCCCCAAAAAAAAAAATTTAAAAAAATTGAATGAAGGTGTGGACCCATTTGGATTTTTTGAATGGAGGTGTGGACCTCTTTGAATGGTAAGTGTGGGTATCTGCATACTTTTGATTGATCACAGTCATCTTTTGTGGATCCCTTAGACACTGAAAAGCAGTGGTCCAGGGAGTCTCTGATATGCTGTAGGAAGTAGTCTGGAAGATTCACTAGGTGGCACTCTTCTCTCTTCTCAGAATAGAAAGGCTGTCTTACTGAGGGCTATGAGGCACTGTGTGGGTAGGGTACCTTAAATCACCCGCAAGCTGCACAGATGCTCCAGGTAAACATAGTTCAAGTCTTACGACTAGCATCTCTGTGGACTGATCTGGAAGCTTACTTCTTCATGACTGGTTGATGCCAAAATAAATTTTTAACACTGAGGTTCAATTTGTGCTCATAATAGAAGGCCTGATAGAGCTTTGGTTGCTGCAGACTAACATGAACAGAGCTGATGCAAGGCTTCTGAAAGCCAATACTTACAATATGTAACTTGCATTAAAGGTTAAAACCTAATCCCTCGCTGTTCCATCTCCCTGGCTAATTTTGACCAGATTCCCCTGCCTGATGTCTGCTGGCTTTGTTAGCAATAGTTTAGATGTTCAAATGCTATCAAGACAACATGTTGTATACCAACTTTGTGTGATTTAGTTGAGAGCTTCTAACTGACTTGAAGCAATAACCTCAGAGATAATAACCTTTAAACTGTCCAGGACCAGATTAGTAGAAAACATTTTTCACCTCTGAAATATGGGAACAGGTAACCTGCAAGACAGCAGTACAAAGCCTTTTCTTCTTTTCCTTTGAAGGAAATATGACTGAGTTTTGAAAACATATATGAAAGAAATCTGCCATTAAAAGTGAGCATTTAGTAATTTCTAATGCTTCAGTTGAAAGGAAGTGATGCAGAATCTTTAAAGAAATAGTATTAATTAGCCATTGAAGTTAAATAGGTGTCAGCAAAAACAAAGAATTGTAAACAATCTATTTGAAAATTTCTTCTCCTCTTAATTTTATTGAAGTTGGTAACAGGCTTGGTGGAATAACTTGAGTTGCATTGCTGGTTAGTTGCTAATAGTTATTTTGCAAGAAGCCTATAAAGACTAAGCAAAAATGTGCAAATATCATCTTATATTTTGTAAATATTTTAAACCTCTGATGTGATCATTTTAATAGCTGCTTGATAATAGTCTTATGATTTATTAAAATGAACTGTTTTGAACAAAAGTAAAAACACCAACCCATGCAGAAAACAACCACAGCTTTTCTAGGTAGGGCTCCTTGTTTCTCTTCAGAGCTGTTTTTGTAAACCTTATTTAGACATATATGAGAAAGCGCAGGAACTCCAGCTATTTTGCTGACAAAGGTTGTAAGTTATTGAGAATTAAATCTTACATACCTGTTTGTAAGTAGTTATTGAAATCACCAGATATTCTGAATCAGGAGCCACTCTAGTTGTCTTCTACTGATTTTGCTAGTTTATTATTTTTTACCTTCTATCTAGGCTCCCTTTGTGCTTTTCCAATTATGTGTGACAAATATGTTAAACATCCTTTCTGTCCTAAAACCAGAACTGTTTATCCATATTAATCATTTGACTATGTTTTGGTTTCTGTTTGATTACATGACTGGCTGCTGTGTGAAATAGCAACCCCAATGTAAGAAGAATCCTTGCATGGGCTAGAGCTCACGTTAGCTGTCAGTTTTTCCACACCTGATGGTTTATGGATGGGAATGGGATCAGCAGACATCTTATGAGTGTCTGATGCTCAAATGGTCCTGAGAACTGTGGATAGTGGGGTGCAATTTAGAGTAAACCCAAGACATCTTTGGATGCATCTACATAAGACGCTTTGCTACACAGTGATAGCATAGCAATTAGGGTGCAGAGTAGACTAATTTACTGTGCTGCCACATAGTCCCATCAGATACAAGTGGTATCTGGCAGCACAATTAATTACTGCACTTAAATGCATGTATAGACGGTGACATCAGGATTAGTTTACTTTGGCTCATATTGAGCCGGAGTATATTCAGTCACATTAATTGCACATATAGATGCACACTTCTAGGTTGGAACTAAACTCCTGCCCATTTCAGGATTGAAGTGATGGGTACTATAACATAACATTTTTCTCCACTCCGCTTGTATGCTGATCAGAACTCTGTTAAGGCAGTGAAGCTAGCCTATTATTTACATATAAAGTTAACAGGATGCTTAAATAAAGCTTGTGTCAGTATTCCTTCTGGTCCATAATTTGTAAAGTCTGTCAGAAAGTGAATAGTTTTCTCAAAGGATTGGCTGTCATGAAAATGGTACCATTGAAGAACAGGATGGCATGTGGAGTCTATATGACACAGCTGTCAAGGTTTTGCCTTTTATGTATACAAGAAATTCTATTTGTTTGATGAAGTTAATAAGCACATATCAGAAAGGCTGTACTTCTCTGAAAGGCAAAGTAAAATAGTACTTACAATGTAACCTTGGGAAGCTGTAGTCCATAAAAAAAATCTAAGTGCAGCAAAAAAGAAAAAAAGTCTCTCTATATTAAAGCATTCTCTTTAGGAAATTGAATCCTATTTGTAACACATGCTCTGTATATACACTGAATACAGGCCAGTTCCTCTCCCATGCTCAAACTACATAGGGCATTTGCTAGGTTCAGAGGAAAAGGAATGTTTCACATGCTGACAGGACAGCAAGGGGCTACAGAGCTCCTGTAGCTATTTCTATATGTCAAAAGTTCTTGTGAGAGATTCTTCAGTCCCTCAGTCTTTAATGTACAGTATTTATTAGGCCTGTGGAAGTAGGCAGCTATTTGGCTTCGGATCCGGCTGCTTCGGATGCCAGGAATTTGATCTGGAGCTCTGGACCAGATTTCTGCTTTGATTCGGCCGAAGCAGCTTCGAAGCTTCGGAGCCGCCTCAGAGGTCTGGCCATAGGGTATAATGGGGAATCAATGAAATATCTATAACTTTGTTGTTTTTTGTCTGATTTGGATGAAACTTAAAGAAGTGGTAGCCTCTGCTGAGATCATGAAACCTGCTAAGTTTCAAGAAGGTAGGTGCAGGGATTAGGGGGAAACTGCACCCCAACTTCTTGAAAGCAAAACTCCTGTCACATCTATGTGTTACACCACAGTGGAGTGAAAGCTGCAGGGTGGTGGCCCCTGGTGAGTCCTCAAAGCCTGCCAAGTTTCAAGTTGAAATGTACAGGGATTTGGGGGGAACTGTACCTTAAGCTGCTGATGGGCAAAACTCGTGACACAGATGACCCTATGTATGTTAAGGAAGGCACTGTGGACTGAAAACTGCAGGGGTGGTGGCTGCTGCTCAGGCCACAAAGCCTGCCAAGTTTCATGGAGATGAGTGCAGGTGTTTGGGGGGAACTGCACCTCAAGCTGTGGACAAGCAAAACTGTGCCATGGGTGACACTGTGTGTGTTAAGGCACAGCGGGATGAAAGCTGCAGGCCTGCTAGCCCCTACTGAGGCCACAAAGCCTGCCAGTTGCCAAGGAGATTGGTGCAGGGGGGTTCTGGGGCCCTGCACCCCTAGCTGCTGACAGGCAAAACTCGTGACATGAGTGCTTGTGCAACTGACTGTGTCTGTCTTGGGGCAGTCGATTGTCTGTATTGATTATTTCCTCTCCTTAGTCTCTGGTTTTGTAGGTGTTAATTGATGCTAGCAACTGTGTATTGAGCTCCTCCCTGAGTGAATCATGATTGATTGGTAACTGGTAACACAGTAATTTAGCAGCCAGGCCTGCAGTAGTTCCCCCCTGGCCCATAGTGGCACAAGCACCCATGTCACAAGTTTTGTCTGTCAGCAGCCAGAGGTGCAGGGCTCCAGAACCCCTGCACCGAGCTCCTTGACAGCTCGCAGGCTTCGTGGCCGCAGCAGGGGCTAGCATCCCTGCAGCGTTCACTCTGCTGTGCCTTAACACACACACGTGTCATGAGTTTTGCTTGTCCCCAGCTTGAGGTGCAAGTTTCCCCCAAACCACTGCACTTATCTCCTTGAAACCAAGCAGGCTTCATAGCCTCAGCAGGGGCCACCACTCCTGCAGTTTTCAGCCCGCTGAGCCTTAACATACACAGGGTTATCTATGTCACGAGTCTTGCCTGTCAGCAGCTTGAGGTGCAGTTCCCCCCAAATCCCTGCACCAATAGTCTTGAAACTTGGCAGCCTTTGTGGCCTCACCAGGGGCTACCAACCCTGCAGTTTTCTTCCCCCCCCATGTTGTAACACATAGACGTGACACAAGTTTTTGCTTTCAAGAATTTGGGGTACAGTTCCCCCTGAACCCCTAAACAGATCTTCTTGAAACTTGGCCTACTTCATGCTCTCAGTAGAGGCTACCACCCCTCCAAAGTTTATCCAAATCAGATGAAAAACAACAAAGTTATAGGTATTTCATTGATTCCCCATTATACCCTATGGCTGGATCTCTGAAGCTTTTCCAAAGCGCTTCGGAAGCTCTGAACTGCTTCAGAAAGCCTAACGAAGCCTGTGCTTTGATCTGGACAAGAATGGTCCGAAGCCTCGTACAGCCCTAGTATTTATCCTTATAACTCTTATAATCTTTATATCTTTATAATCCTCCCTGTGAAGTGGGGAAGTAGACTTATACCCATTTTAGAGATAGACAAAACCAGGTCTAGATCCAAAGTCTTAGGCACAGTGATACTCAGCACCACAATAGCTATAAGTGTCTGTCCCCCTGTGGTGCCTGGCAGTAGTGGAATCCACTGCCCTGGTTAGGTGCTCAGGCTCTATGTACAATGCATGGAAAGAATTAGATACTCCAGAATGGGATTCATATCCCTCTGAGTGAGAAGCCACCTAAATCAGCCAAGAGCATCTACTGAGGATAGGGCTGTACCTAAAATCATGTCCCTCTCTGGATGTTTTAATCAACCCCACCAGGAAGCGCTTCCCTTGAATTGGAATTTGCAGCTTAGAATCAAGGGTTGAAGCTGATTGGAGCCTATGCCCTCTCTTCAAAAACCAAGCAGGTTTTTCCATATGTCATTTCCTCTATTTTATACACTAGCCTCCTGGCTAAAGTACCCACCCAGGATGTAAGAGACTGGTTCAATTCCCTCTTCCATCTGAGGGAATTCCACCGCACTCCTCTCCCCCAGCAAATATCCCCTATAAAGGGAGGCACTCTTACTCAACTTTTTAAAACTGTTCCACTGTGCATACAAGAATTCAATGTTCAGTGAGTGCCAAACAGTAGTAGAGCAAGACCGGTTTAGTGATTAGGACACTTACCTAGGAGGAAGGGAAACATGGGTTCTGGTCATTTCTCCAAGTAGTTTGTTCAAGGACTGATTAATTTTAAGATACATTAATGCAACTACAAAGGATACTACTTATGATGCTTCGGGACCACTATTACAAGTTTTTGGTACTGAATGTATAATGACCTTTATCACTAGTAATTGAAGTACAGGCCACTGTGCATCTATATTTATTTCTTCCCATGTAATATTAATATTTAAAAAACAATATTTTTAAAATTGTGTGTGTGCCTGTGCAAACCCTTGTCCTAAGGGCAAACACATTCTGATTCTTTTTCTGTTTTAACTTTGTTTATTATTGGAAGCTATATGTATAGAAACATTAGTTTGTAGCGCTTGTAATGTGCAATATGGCAGTGCTTTGAATTAGACAAAAGAAAAAAAATTAAGGACAGATGGATGTTGAATAATGCCTTTTACTTTATCAATAGTGCTATTAAAATGAATGGGACTACTGAATACATTATTCAGTATGAGTACAAGCACTAGAATTTGGCTATATAACCAACATCAGGATATAATTTTAACTTACTGCCCAGTCATCATTTCAGATTTGAATAGGGAGTTCTGCAGAAAAGTTAATGTAAAGATGTAAAAACATTTAACAGTCCCTAATACAGTAAAATAGATAATAGTAATATGTCAAGAAATGGGATAAGTGTCACTGCAAGTGCTCATAGATTGGGCAGGATTGCAGTGTTTTGAGTGATATGTTCCCAATATTATGCAATTAGACAATGAATCTTTTTGCCAGCTTCTTTCAAAACAACTACAGCAATTTGAAAAAGCATCACTAGCACTGTTTTTCCTCATTCTGACTTAAATTCTGCTTGTCTAGAGGTAAAGTTACCCATTACACTTAGACCATACTAACGGCATTTACTTAAAAAGCATGCATCTCCACAAGTTAAAGCTTGTTAACTTGTACTAAGTGCCCTCTGAGTGTTTCAAAGTTATGCCACTCACTCTGGACCATGCTACCCAGCTCATGTTAAGGTAACTTCAGTTTGATCTATGGAGATGAAACAAGCAATTTGCAGTCCTTCAGCATCCCAGGATGTACTGCTCTCAGCTCCCCTCCTACACACCAAGACCAGGGAAAATGCCTAGGTGTCCTGTCTCCTAGCCATGCCCCTACTCACCAGTCCTCTAATGGCAAGTAAGAGTTGTGCAGGCAAGAAATGATATTAATCCTTAATGTGTGGCTGCTCATAGCACATTCTAGCTTTAACACAAGTTTATATTTCACATATTTACTATGGTCTAAGTGTAATATGTAACTTCACTCTAACATATCTAGGACATTTTGTCATGATTCATATCAAGTTATTCCATCTGGAGGTCTCCTGCTGTTCTGAGTGCAAAGAAATTGGTGTGGGAAGCGAGGGGGAAGAGTACTGAGAAAAAAGAAAACTAGTGCCATGTGGATTCCAGGAACTGTTTCTTCTTTCCTTCCTTGTTTTTGCAGTCCCTAACAGCTGGTCAGAGCTGTTTTTCATAGGCCTATAGGGGCATGCAGCTGGTCTTCATGACTGTGGGTGTGTCTACATGTGCATTTACAGCAGCACCAGTTTACTCACAAGTAAACAGTGTTGGGCAGGCATCTATATGTGCAGGGAAGCAAGAACAGACTTACTGTCAATCTGCTTCTGCTTCCTGGGGGCCTGTAATGGGTCCTGGCCACCACTGGGGAGATTTCATAGATTTCATAGACATTAGGGCTGGAAGGGACCTCGGGAGATCACTGAGTCCAGCCCCCTGCCCAAAGGGCAGGAAGTCAGCTGGGGTCATAGGATCCCAGCAAGAGAAGCATCCAATTTACTCTTGAAGGTGTTCAGTGTAGGTGCTTGAACCACCTCCGCTGGCAGACTGTTCCAGACCTTGGGGGCTCGGACAGTAAAGAAATTCTTCCTTATGTCCAGCCTAAAATGGTCTTGCAGGAGCTTGTGACCGTTCGACCTCATCATCCCTTGGGGCGCTCTGGTGAACAGACGTTCCCCCAGATCCTGGTGGTCACCCGTGATAAACTTATAGGTGGCCATCAGATCACCCCTGAGCCTGCGCTTTTCCAGGCTAAAGAGTCCCATGGCTCTCAGCCTGTCATCGTAAGATCTGTTTTCCTGACCTCTGATCATGCGCATGGCTCTCCTCTGGACTCTCTCAAGCTTCTCCACATCCTTTTTGAATTGTGGAGCCCAAAACTGGATGCAGTACTCCAGCTGCGGCCTCACCAAGGCCGAGTACAAGGGGAGAATGACGTCCCGGGATTTGCTCGAGAAGCATCTATGGATGCACGCCAGCGTTTTGGTCGCTTTACTAGCTGCAGCATCGCATTGCAGGCTCATGTTCATCTTGTGGTCAATGATGACCCCCAAGTCTCTTTCTTCTGTAGTGCTAACCAATGTAGCACTGCTGAGCCTATAAGGGTGATGCAAGTTTTTCCTCCCAAGGTGGAGAACCTTGCATTTTTCGGTGTTAAACACCATGAGGTTCTCGTCTGCCCATTTGCTGAGCTTGTCCAGCAGTCTGCAGCTCTCTTTAAAAGCCCACCCTGCCAGCAGTTGGCAGCTCCAGGGAGGCTATCTTGGAAGTGTGTAGTGCCCTCCAGGACATGCTGGGGGACATAATGCTCTGCATGCACTACTCCTTGGCACTGGTGGTGGGGCTTCATGCCTTGGGATTTCCCCAGTGCATCGGGGCCCTGGATGGGACTTGCATCCCTGTCACTTGCCCACCCCATGGAGATTGCCCCTTCTATAGCCAGGCCACAGCGGACCACCGTGGGGCCTTCATGCATGCCAGCTGGGTGGGCAGTGCCCATGACACCCACATCTTCTGGAACTCTGGCTTGTTGGGCCCGGTGAAGAGTGAATGCTTTGTGCTGGGGGTGCCAGACCTGCATATGGGCGGTGTGGCCATTCCTCCCCTCCTCATCAGGGACTCTGCCTACCTGCTGCTGCCCTGGCTCATGCAGCTCTATGCTGGCCACCTAGACCACCATCAGGCCCACTTTAACATATGCCTGAGCCATACCCGTGCCCTGCTGGAGAGCGCCTTTGGCCATCTCAAGGGATGCTGCCACTTCCTCAATGACCACCTTGAGTTCATTGAGGATAACCTCCCTTGGGTCATCATCACAGCCTGTGTGCTGCATAACATCTGCAAGGCCTGGGAGGAGCTTTTCCATGAGGCCTGGGTGGAGGAGGCACAGTGTGAGGAGGATGCCTGGCAGCAGAAGCACCACCTGCAGCAGCAGTGGCCCCACCGCTGAGGCACCAGGAGAGCCACACACACACACATCAGTGGGGGCCAGGGCACTGGGTGCAGGAGGTGCTGGCTGACCATTTCCTCCAGCACTCCCTGCTCTAGCCCACCTGCACTGCTGCCCATGGATCCCCCACCCCTCCCACCCAACCTGAGCATCATGCTCATTGTAGACATCTCAGAAGAACAAGTTTTTATTCCTCTTACAACAAACAGACTCTCCCTCCCCTGAAAGCAGACCCTCTTCCCTCTCCCCAAAAATACACCCCTTTCCTCTCCGTCCCCAAAAAACAGATCCCTCCTCTCCCTTCCCTCCTCAACAAACAGAGCCACCCACCTGGGGCTGGTATCTCTGGGCGCTGGCCACAGGCAGCCTGCCTCCCCTACCCCATTTGCTGGGTGGGACAGGCCAGGCTTCTGGCAGCACCTACTGCCATGGCTCCAGACCCCGCTGCCCCCCTCTGCTAGTGGAGGCCTACTGCTCTACTGCACTGCTGACCAACCTATGGTGCTCGGGCCCTGAGGGGAATGGGGTTCCTGGGTGACTGGGCCAAGGACCTGCCCATACCCCCACCCTCCCTACAGGGGTCTTCTCTAGGGAGGCACCCTGGGACCAGCTCCCCTGCACCATGGCTGTGCCCCAAGCATGCCTCTGCTGCACGTGCCCCAGGCACTAAATGAGGAGCTGTTTGCTCTAATTTTACTGAGCCCCCACAGCAAGGTGGGCATAGGCCTCACACACCAAGGAACATGTTGCTGCTGTCAGTGAAGTCTTCCTCTCTGTGTGCTGTTGGGAGGAACCCAGGGCCAGGGGACAAGTGGAGAGGGGGACAAGGGCAGGAGTGGGGGGCCAGAGTGGGGAGGGCCCTCCCCTCAGTGTGGGCCTTACCATGTGGCTGGGGCTGGTGCTGCTCGTGGCCAGTGGTGTCATGGCTGGTCACGCCTTGTGGAGGGAGCTGGGGCTGCAGATCTGGTGCAGCAGGAACTGGCCCAGGTTTCCCAAGCTGATGGTGGAGACTGGAACTTGGGCACTCAGCGGGACGGGGTCCTGGATGCCCAAGGTACTCTGTACACTGTATTCTCAATGCTTTGACCTTTATGCAGCACTTCTGTCCTGCATCTGGCCTGATCTGGCTCCAGCATCCTGCCTGATAACCCCTCATAGATGTGGGCGTTGGAATGCCCACCCCACTTGAAATTGTGCTGCACCTCTGCCTTGTCCCACAGCACCACGAGATTGCCAGTCTTCTTCTGTGACCAACTGGGGCCCAGGTGGCAGGCACAAGCCTGGGCATGGGCCACATCGACTCTCTGGACTTCCATGCAGCTGCCCTTGTGCTGCTGGGCCTGGGCAGCTGCCTGCAGCACCCAGTGCAGGGGCCCAGCTTTGGAGTGACAGCTGCACGGCTGAGGCAATGCCCTGTAGCATGTGCAGGATCAAGCCATGCTGCTGGGGGTGGGCTGTGGGTAGGTGGAGCTGGCCATGGCAGCCAGAAGCTGCCTGAAGCTGGGCCTGTGTGCTGGCAGGCCTGGCTGGAGCCTATAGCAACCTGCAGCAGCCTTCAGGTCTGGAAGGCACAGGCCTGGCAGGCACAAGACAATGCAGTGCCAGGCAGCAGCCCTGGGGTGTGGGCAAGCTGGTGAGGCTAGCCTGTGGCCTGCCCAGGGGGACACAGGGCCTAGAGTCATGTCAGGCTGCCTGCTGGTGTGCAGGCCTTTAAAAGCCTGAGACAGGGTCTGCCCTAGGGCAGGAAAGGCTCCTAGCCTGGAGCCCTGGGTCTAGCCTGAGGCCGGCCCCCTAGTGGCAGCACTGACCTGGGAGCAAATTTGCTCCTGGGTCACATCTGCATGTGCATTACTGCTCAGTAACTTAGCATGAGTAAATTTGATTCCTGTGCAGTAAACTATACTACTGCATAGTTAAGCATCTCATGTAGATGTGCACTGTGTGAGCTAACCACTCATGTGCAAGACAAGTGGTCTGGCCTCCAGAAGCTTTCTTGTGAGTGAGGAAATGAAGATGTGAGCAGAAATATCCTAAGAAAAGGGCAACAGTGAACAAAATACAGTGACCAAAAACCAAGACGGGGAGAAAAGGATGGGGATGAGACGAGAGAATGAATCATGACTCCATCAATTTGCAGAATGAAGTCTTGCAACCAGTGTCTCAGGGCAAGCAGGATTTGGTTCTTAGAGCAAAAAGCCATATAATATTTTGAATAAGGCATTTCATTTTTCAGTTCTTCCTGTCTGCAAATATTGAACAGGCTTTGCTTAATAACTGGAAAGCAGGTCCAGGATCTTAATGATTTGGCACCTATATTAATGACTAGGTGCATCACAACAAATGGATTAGCTCACTTTAGAAAATGCTGTGATCCCAGTATAATAGCAGTGCTGTTTTCTGTGTTAAAAGATAATTATTTACTGTAAATATTTAGAGCATTTCACTTCCCAGCTTTGCAGACCATATCTAGGATTCAAAATGTTAGGTAGCCAGTGGTTCATTGTATTCTGAATGTTTTTCATGCACAGTACTCCATTATTTCGTCATAAACCAGCTGTGGTTTTGTTATAAATCAGGATCCCATTAAAGAATGACTAATTGATTCACCTTTTAATCAGTCTATCTCTAATGCATGGAAGATTATTATTTATTGGTTTACTGCTGATAACTGTTTTGGCACCTTAATGAATCTGATGAGTAGCTTTGGATATGGGATAAAAATATGTTTTATTCTGCTTGATATCAGAACAGCTAAATGTTTACTAACGACAGAAAATGAAACTAATGCTTTGGGCTTTTGCTGTAGCTTTATTATATACAAATTGCTCTGTTCATTTAAAATGACAGATCAATTACATGTTAACATATTTTACTAGTCCATTCCAGTGATCAAGATCTCTGAACATTGGCTTGGCATTTTCTGTTAGTAAAGTGATTACAAGAGCTAATTCACTTACACTCTGCAGTGATATCCTTGCCTTTATAAAAATAAAAATGAATGCACAGTCATAACCTCATGAGAATTAAATGAGAATCAAATGATCCTGATCCTCCACCTCCCCACTCATTTCATAAGCAGGTCTCCTCACACTCTTCTTTTACTCTTTCATCAATGTGCTAATTATTATATTTCTTTGTAGACATATGCATGGTTTTTAGACATTTCATAAATAATGTTGCACATATTTTCCCCACTCACAAAGGTCTCAGCTGTTAGTAAGGAGGCTTAAATAGCAAGTAGGAAATGACAAGGCTAGACATATTAACAATATACTGGTATAATAAGTATTGCACTAAATATTGTGACATGAAACGATACCTAGAATAGAAACAGTGATTTTTTTTAAATAAACCAGAAAATCTTTTATTTTGTAGATTAATCCATGTAGTGGTATTCTATTAATTTTTTCAATACTGTTCTAAGGGTGTCTGTTGTTTTCCTGAATGTAATGTCTTTAAAAAACATTTCTTTCATTTAAGATAAACAAATGAAATCTAAGGCCTCACTCACAAGAAGACTCCAGGTTGTGTGGGGTTGCTCTTGGAGGCTAGACCATTTGTCTTGCCCATGAGCTGATAGCTCACACAGGATGTGTTTACATGAAATACTTAACTGTGTGAGATAATTAACATGAGATGCCAAGGTTTTCAAACCTCAGTACTTAAATCTAGGTACCTTGAATAACAGACTTGTCATAGACTTTGTGCACTTGTGTCTCCCACAAAATTCAGTGGAATATGTACCATATTTACTCACTTCCAAGACGAGGTGGTTTCCTCGATCAATATGGGGTGTGCCTTCTCTTAGATTTGAGTAACAGCTCAGGGCCTGCAGCTTGGGGCCAAAGCCAAAGATAAGCCACCACCTGCTTTGGGCCAGGGTGGCTCATGTGGTGGGGGGCATTTGGTGGGTGGATGCACAGGGAAGATCATGCAGTGGGGGTGAGGGGCACCCAGATTAGCAGGGTGCAGGGGAGACTGTGTGGGTTGGCCCCTCACCCTCCACTTGTTTTCCTCCCTCCTTTGCTGCTACTTTTCATCTCTGGCCCTGGCCCCTCCAGTCCTGACATGGCTGGGCTCAGAGCTCCCACTGCAGCTTCTGCCTAGCTGGGCCAGGGCTGAGTCTGGGGCTGGAGCTACTGCCACTTCCTTAGAGCTGGAGCCAGAGCAACCCAGAAAGTAAATGGCAGGGGGGTGCAGGTGGAGGAGGGGGTGGGGAGGGCAGGCAGTAGGAGAGGCAGGCACTGTGGGGAGGAAGGTGGAAGAGCATTAAAAACAGGGTAGGCAGAAGGGGGACAAATGGCAGGGGAGCAGGGGCAGGCAGGAGGGGACAGGCACACACATGGGGGTCAAGAGGTGGGAGGACAGACAGGAGGGCCGAAGAGTGAAGAGGGTAAGAGGCAGACACGGAGTTGCTGGAAAGTTTTCCTGTGAATTTTTTTTTGGGGGGGGGGGGGGGGGGGGGGAGGGCAAAAAAACTAGTTTCACAAAAATCCAAGTCTCAACCCAACTTTAATCAGGAAAGGTCTTTCAGGTCCACAATAGAATTTTCAGGGAGGAAGGATGAAAGGCTCCTCTTTCCTCTTAAATCAAAACATTGGTGGCCATAGGACTCATCTAGAATGTGGGTGTTCTCCTCAGTGCAAATTTGGTGGTATTGGAGTTCTTCTAGTATGGGTTGCAATTGTTTGAGGATTTTCCAAGTAGGATCCAGGGAAAGATGGTAAGTTGTAACTAATGTTAAGTGATTCATTGGGACACTATACACCACCACATACAAGAAACCCACAGACCAGCACACATATCTACACTGAACTATCAATCACCCTAAACAGACCAAGAAAGCTGTACTAGATAGCCAAGCCCTGTGACACCACCAAATTTGCCCAGCGGAATACCCCCCATAGTCACCTCGCAAATCTCCAAATGGCTTTCACTCAATATGGAAGAAAGATAGATCACACTTTTGAAAGAGCCATTTGGATACCACATGAAGAAATGTTGCAGTACAAAAAGACAATCCCCAATTCTTAAAGAGGTCTTTCCAGAACCACCCATCCTGGAAAGCTCCAAACCCTGCCAACCTCGTCATCAGAAGCAAACTTCCCAAAGCGCACCGACTGGACGCAGACCATGCCTGGACAAAAAATGTAAAACCTGCCAACACATCTCCACTACTCTCACAATAACTATGCCCCACAGTAGAATCATCACCATTCCTGGATCTTACACCTGCACCTCCAGAAATGCCGATGGAGACCACATAGGAGAAACCAAACAATAACTGTGCACCAGAATGAATACACATAAAAAAATCTATCAAAGACAAAAATACCCAATAACCTGTGGGTGCACATTTCTCAAAAAACAACCACTCTCTCTCTAGTCTCTCAGTTCTAATCCTCAAAGGGAAATTTACAAGGCACTTTTCATAGACAAGCCTACACACTTCATAAATCTACTGGATACAAAAAATCATGGACTAAATATGGACACTGGGCTTATGGTACGTTATACTGCCTGTCATCCAATAACCCCAAGTAACCTCTACATTTTACTAGCTGCATTTCATCACTGATCAACATCCCCCTCTTTCCCACTCCCCACCTACCTGTCTCACACCTATTAACTCTCATCCCCTCTGATCTTCCCTGCCAGGAATTTGCATTTTTACAGACCTGCATTTTGTATATTGCCTTAAGCTTCTATTCCACCCAGGAAAGCACACAAACACCAGCAGACTCTTCCTATTCCTGAAGATGGGCGTTTGTGCCTGAAAGCTTATATAGAACAATTTTCTCAACTGTTATTTGGTCTAATAAAAGGTAGCACATTTACCCAAAGAACCTGGTCTGCCTAAGTCCTTAGACCAACACAGCTATAACCAACACCCATGAAAACTGAGGTTCACATTCCTGGTCTGAATCAGACAGAGCTAGAACTTGAATTTGGTGCTCTCACTTCTCACGTGGGTGCCCTGGCCACTTAGGTATTGACTGTTCTGGGGTGCTCTCTCTTGTTTTTCTCAAAAGACTTCAGCAGGTTTCAATTTCACCCTGATGTGGAACAGCGACTTTTAAATTGAAAAACGAAATTATGGGCAAAGAGAACCATTTCTGTGTGACTGTTCATAGGAGCACAGATCTAGGCACCCAGATTTAAATAGGTTGGCCTAGATGAACAAACAGGAGATGGATAATGGTGTTCTGTATCTAAGATTTTCTTCTCCTGGAATACCACGCATTTCCTTCATTAGTATGTGTGGTGCCATCTGTTTTGAGATGAACACCTTCATTTCAGTAAGGACCTGTTTTTAAGAACTGATGGTATTGTACAGCACCATATATTGGATAGGGAATCTACAAAATCTTTCTGCTGTTGTTGATCACACTACAGCCATAGCTTAGCTATATTTCTTTCTTACGTGATCTGCTTAGATACTTAACCAACACTAATTTTCTCAGAAATAATGAGGATTATTAACAACTTAGAAGTAGACAGGGCCACAGCTCTCAAGTGGTGAACCTGTGTTTTAGTAAAGAGACTATTTTATACTTTCAACAGAAATCAAAACCAGGAGGATACACTTTTCAGAACTGACAGCCATGTTCAATTACTATCTATAAATGAGAGGGTAATGAATATATTCTCTGGATTACATGTGGAAATGGAAAAGTAGATAAGTAGCTTGTTTAAAAGAGGGGAGCAGTTTTCCTGGGGAGGAGAACAAACAGGAGAGAGAGGAGGTGAGAGGCAGGCTGAAGACCAGGAAAAGGATCTCCCCATGGCTGCCCCTCGGAGAGCCCCTGTTGGAGCCCTGCAGAAGTAGCAGCAAGAGGCTTCACTGAGAGTGTTGCACTGCTTCTATTCTGCTAGGGCCATGCGAAGCTTCAGTACTTGATTCGATTCGGCGGAGATTTGGCCCAATTTGGTGGCTGAATCTCCAAATCCGAATTGAATCAGAGGACCCTTTAATCTGTCCAAATCAAATCAGAACCCTCCAAATGCATTGAGAAAGACTTGGATATTTGGACATACAGACAGCTTTAAATGTTTTTTCTACATACCTCTAGGTAGCAGGTGGCTTGTGAATGCTGCAATGCTGGGGTGCATGGAGCTTCCCACAGAAGCGTGGGGGGCCCCCTAGCACACTTGGCAGCAGACCCGGAAGTGGACCAGAAGCATTTCCGGTCCACTTCTGGGTCTGTTGGGGAGTGCGCAGGACCTCTGCCTCCTGGCTCAGTGACTGGTGCCTCCTGGGTCTGGGGGGAGGCACCCAGGGTCCACCCGTGGCTGATTGCCAAGCCAGGGGGTATGGGGTGGGGGGCACACATGCTTGGAGGTGGACACATAAGTACTTGTGGTCCACTTCCAGGTTTGCTGCTGAGCACATGGAGAGCCCCCCCCGCACTACTGTGGGACACTCCATCCTCCCCAGTATCACAGAATTCACAAGCTGTGCCTGATACCTTGAGGTACGTAGAAAAAATATTTTAAAGCTGTGTCTATGGCTGAATTATTGATTCTGCAAATCGGCGCCGAATCTCCAGATTTGGATTCGGCAGAATTGAATCAGAGACAGTGATCTGAATCAATGAATCTAATCACTGTCCCTGATTTGGGCTGAATCTGAATCAAATGGGCCCTACATTGGCCCTACATTCTACCTCCTTTCCCCCTCCAGCCCTGCTGGGGCAGGCACAAGAGAGGAGCTGCCTGTGAGGAGCCTGGAAAGACCCTCCTGCAAGCCCCTGTGTGGCTGGGTGAGCACAGCAGAGGAGGGGACACAGGATCAGGGGGAGACTGCTTGAGACTGCTCTGGTGTTTCCTTGAGTGGGAAGGCCCTGGGGAGGGGCAGGCTCAGGGTGCTGGAGGGAGCCCTGGGCTAGAGGGGCAGGGACTGCTTCAGCCACCAGAAACCCCAGGCCAGGGAGGGCCTGGGGAGAGGTTACATTTGCCAGGTGCTGTGAGGCTTTGCCGGGCAGGGGAAACTGTTACAACCTGCAGCCCAGATACTGCTCCCTGCTGTGCCAGCAATGGGGGTCTGGGCAAGAATCAGCTCTCTTGCAGGGTCTGCAGGGGAGGAGACACCGCCTGCTGCACTGAGACCGCTGGAGCTTGGAGAGGGACACCAGCAGCTCCTGTTCAGGGACACAGATGCAGTCCTGCTCCCTGAGACACCCAACTAGAGGTTTATTAGTTGGAGTATCAATGTATTTATTTATTGTTTCCTTATTTATTGTGGGTAATTTGTATACCTTCCCCTAGTGTAACGTGGATCCAAGAGGCATAAACCCTTAAGCCACCATTGCCAAGTCATGCAGTGTAACAGTTGTTTTATTGCATTGGTTATATGTTACCTTGTAAACAATTACATCCTGTAAATAGTTTTATAACAGTCTGCAAGGTTGTTTGATTGTAAGGGGAGGCTCTCTGCTCAGGGATCCTGCAGCAGCTGCTCAGGGAGCTGAGCAGGACCACCAGCTACCGGGTACCCCAGGATCCCACTATTCAGGTGAGGGCATGGGTAGTGTTACAGGGTTACATACAAAATATTGTACTCTTTAAAATTCAGATGCGCTTTCTGACTTCTCATAATATTCTGCATGCTAACCTTGCATTATTTGTATTTTTGACTATAGAACCTTAAACAGAATGGGGAATACAGGCATACCTCAGAGATATTGCGGGTTCGGTTCCAGACCATCGCAATAAAGTGAGTCACACGAATTTTTTGGTTTCCCAGTGCATATAAAAGTTATGTTTACACTATACTGTAGTCTATTAAGCGTGCAATAGCATTATGTCTAAAAAACAATGTACATGCCTTAATTAAAAAATACTTTATTGCTAAAAAATTCTAACCATCATCTGAGCCAAATGGCGCCGATGGAAAAATGGTGCCGATAGACTTGCTCGATGCAGGGTTGCCACAAACCTTCAATTTGTAAAAAACGCAATATCTGCGAAGCGCAATAAGGTGAAGCGCAATAAAATGAGGTATGCCTGTATATTTGAAGACTTATTGGTGGATAATCAGATAGTATCAGAGTCTTCTCTTGAAGCATTTATCATGCTGAGAGCTCAGTCAACTAATTCGTAGGAAAGATAAATGTTTTACTAATCAGTATCCCTCTTTTGGGATGTGACAAAAATGCATTAGCAAACATACTGGATATATCTTGAAAAGTTTCCTTAGTCTTTCTACCTGCTACGCTTAATTTCAGGATAGAACTATTGTTCTAAAACTTAATCCTTCATCTAGCCACCGTTCTTTGCAATCCTAATAAAAGTGGCAAAGCATGTAGTAGGAGCTTGACTTAGAAAGCATCTTTGATATACTATGTTAAGTGTTTTTTGGTGAGCAAGCCAAAACTTCAAGCATTTCCATGTTTATTCGGCATATTTTGTCTATAGATAGTAAATGCATGAGGAAGAGCAAAGGAGTGTATTTTATACAGGACTAATTAGCATCCAAAGTTACATGCATAGGCTTTTCCTATAACAACTCACCTGCTGGCATTGTTTGTTTGCTCTGGTGTAGCCAGCTCCATTGTTCTAGTTCTGATTGCTGCAGATGTTTGGCATGGTGCCAACATTTCCAAACAGCCCTAAGTAAAAAAGGTTTTTGGCACTTCTGGCTTTCATTTAGTGTTGAGATGCACAGAGATTAGCTCCTAAGTATTAAGAGGAAGCATGCTTATGCTCATGTAGGTGTTTTGAGTGTCGTAGGTTGTTGTTCCACCAGCTCCTGCTTTTTTCCTGTGATCGTTCTGTTCTGGGTTACTTATAGAGATGAGGGTCCATGTGGCTTTCATACCAGTTAATATAATACCACATACTGATTGGGTCAGCTGTGGAATATCTCTTTTTCCTTTTACATATACCCAGCTCCCTTTTTTGTTTTCTTCCTCACTGTAGTAGTGTTTTGCTTCTAGTTAGAAAGTTGCCCAGAAACCACGGAGAACAGCTCAGTATGTAAATGACTTAAGCAACAACTCTGTGAATATGTTCTTCCTGAATTCCACTGGACTGTAAAATGGAAAAAGATTTGGACTATTCACCTCTTTCCCTTGGAGTGCTTCTTCTGCAAATCATGGAAATATAGTATTGAAAATGATGTGTGAAACAAAGCTGTAACTACTTCCTACTAATTCTATTTCTTTTTGCATTAAGTTATATCTTACCATGTGATACTGTTAATCAGCACTGTATTTCACCAGGTGCCTTATTTAATAGGGTTATGTTGCATAAACTAGAAACCAAACCCCAAATAGCTTTCTAATTAATGAGTACCCCAACATGTTGGCTATCTTAGCAAAGGGGAATTCCCTTCCCCTATCAGCATTTGGCTTTTCACAGCACTTAATTTGCCTTCCTCAGGAAAGATGCTAATTGACAATAATCCTTGCTTATCTGCAGGAATGAACTAACAGATCTGTACTGTATACCACTGAGAAGCCTATGGGTTTGGCACAAAATGCTAAGCATTTTTTATGGAGAGGAAGGTTTTATATTTCAGCAATTTTTGTTGTTTTGTTTTCCTTGCTTGCATGAAATGTCTATAGAGCATAACTATTATCTGCTATAGAGGTCAGAACCAGTTCATTTTAATCTCTTAACTCCGTTCCTTTCAAATTTTTTCTCTAGCCCTTGCTTTCTTGGACAATATGACACTATCAAAGCAGTCAATTAGTGTTCACAAGTTCCATCAGCCTTTTAGTTCTTTTCTGTTTCCCTGCAGCCTTCTCTGTTAGAGTGCCTGTGCCATAAATTGCACTGATCATGGCAGACCACATATTTATTTTACAGTATCACTTGCAAGAAATAGTAACACAGGGTTAGCAAATATAGTTCATCATGAGTGGGGAGCAAATTCGTTTGCAAGAAAGGGTTAATAATGATGAAAAATGAACTCCTAATCAAGGAACGTATTCAGAACTATTCAATATGATGGGTTAAATTCTCTGCTGCATCCAGTCTCTGCTGGTGTGGGGCTTGTCAAAAAGCCAATTACAAAGTGCTTGTACCCTGTTGCAGCAGCCTGAATTTTTCTTTGAAATGTGCTCAGCTGGCTCTGGTCCCCTAGGGATCGTACGCCAGCTTGGGATAGCTTGAGCATGTTGCACTTTGGCCATTTTCCTTCATGCTCCAGCCAGCACTGTGCACTTGGAGCTATGAGGAAAGAATTCAAGGAGACAGTAATGCTGGCTCACTCTGCCAGAATGCCTTATGCAAGTACACATACTGGAGTATTTTCAGTACAGTCCTTGTAGCACATAATAGGAAACCGTGGGCATGTCTACACATGCATTTTAATGTGCAGTAGCCTATTTTGCTGTTCATTAGAGTGGCACATAAAGAAATTAGGGCAGCCTAGTGAGCTTTAATTTAGTGCCTCACATTGGAGGTACTACATTTAATGCTCATTAAGAAAAGCACATTAATGCATGTGTAGATACCCCCAGTGACTGCTTATGTGAACAGCCTGAAGGGATAAAAACAAGGCCATGCATCTGGCTGTATATTTGTCATCAAGTTTCAGATGTTTTCATTTAATCTGCACGCTGTCCAAAGCCACTGAGTTTTACATGACATGACTCATCAGCAACCATCCAGACTCTGTAGTCCTTTATCTAGTAACATTTCCATGGGCTTCCCCATTAAAGAATGCAGACTTTGGCCCAACAGAATTGTTGATCTTAAGGATGAACACTTTATATTTCTCAGAGCTGCATTTCTTAACTGTAAAATTATATGGCATCTGCTCCAAAAGAAGCGTGCTCTAAGAGGGCATCAGCCACCTGTCTAACATCCACGAGCTTTGTAGTGCATCAGAAATGGCAATGTTGCTGAATTTCTTAGGGTGACATCTTTCATTGGACCAGCTATGTATGGGATAAAGTTAGACAAGAATGTAAGACATTTTTCCTCAGGTCTCTAATCACAGGAAGCAGGTAGTGTATAGTAAAAATAAAGCAGAGGGGAGAGGGTGAAAGAAATTCTCAGGGGGTACAGCTACACATGCAATTAATACAATGTGATAAACTCTGGTGTGCTGGAGAAACCTGTTCCTGGGTTCAATATCTGCATCAGGACTGCAGCACTTTGACCCATGGCAGAGCAGCCCCAGGCTGGCTGGGAGTCCAGAGGTTCAGTCTCAGGCGCCAGATGGCGGTGTTGGGCAGCAGAGGAGCTGGCTAGGGCACAAGAGTGCTAGAGTGCAGGGCTAGGCAGCAGGCAGCCCCTGCACTTTAGCACCCTCATGGTCCAGGTAGCCCCTGTCACCATCTACATGTGAGCTTCGGCAGAGTAAACTAGTCCACTGTAGGATAGCACTGCCCCTGACAATTAACTCCACCTATCCTACAGTGGAGTTAAGTAATTTACTGTGCCTTAATACTGGTGGATGTGTAGACTGTGACACTTTACCACTGAACTAATTAGTGAACTCTGCAGTAAAGCATAAGTGCAGATGCACTCAGGGGTAGCAGACACACAATTAGCAGAAGAAAAGAAGCTGATTACTGAGAAATCAAGGGCTATCAAAAGAGCTGGCCCCACCCCTCTGCTTCATAGCTGGAGCAGTGAGGGCTGTTTGACAAGGGGCGGAGGGCAAGCCCGGCTGGGGATGCAGCCCAGTCTGCAGGGGGGAGGGAGAACTGCCCCCTCCAGGCAAACCTCAACTGAGGTCTGGGGCTGGGGGGATAAACACTCCTTCCCCTGCTCAAACTTATTCCTGGCTGTGGCTCGGGACTACAACTCCCAGAGGCACCTGAAAGCAGGAAGTGGAAGTAATGAGCAACCCTGCAGAGTCCTGCCATTGTGATTTTGGACTGCAAATCCCAGAGACCTTGGGGCAGCAGGAAGAAGAAGTGAACACACAGCTCATGTTGGCTACATGCCAGAGAGCCGTACTCTAGCATCCCCTGGCTTCTGGCCCAAGCCACTGCAGGCATGTGGTTGCATTACCTGAATCATAGGTAAATGTCTGTTCACTTCTCTTTCAATTTAATCTCTGAAGTTTAAACTAATGTGCATGCTGAATCAATTCAGCATTGGACTTTTTGACTGTGTATATAGCCAAGGTGAGTATAGGGTGTATCTTGGTTATTCTTCTGGTCTGTTCCAGTGTGTAGCTGAGCACCAGAGGTGTGCAGTTGTAGGAAGGTTTCCTTTTGTATTGTAACAGGTTACTATGGGGTATTTGGATATGTCTTTCAAATGTACAGTCTATTTTTGCACTGGAGTGTCCTTATACAAGGGCAGATTTGGGGCTTCTCAGGTGGGTGTCATGGTTGGGGACAGAAGTTACACATAAAACGGTTTAAGTCATCAGGAACTAGTTTAAACCTGTAACAGAACAGAAATTCAGTGCACATAAACCAGTTTCAAAATGGCTGAAACTGGTTTAAGATAGACTTGGTTGACTGTAGTATCAGACTTAAATGATTTGCATAAAACTGCTTTATGAAACTTCTGCCCCAGAACCCTTCCTGGTTCAAGTTAAATCATACTTTCCATTCAAGTTAAGCATGCTTTCCAGCCCTGGGTTGGGCTCAGCTGTGCTGTTGGCTCCAGGAGAGCAGGGGGGAGGGGGCACAGGGGGCAGAAGAAGCAGGAACTGCTCTCCCCCTCCCCGGCAAACCCCAGCTGGAGTTTGGAGCCAGGGAGGGGGCTTAAACTTACCTTTCACAGAGCTGCCCTGCCTTGCCCTACTTAAAACATACTGTTGGCTACAACTGGACTATAAATCCCAGAGACACCTGGAAACAGGAAGAGGAAGTGATAAGCAGCCTTACAGAGTCCTGCTGATGAAATTCTAGACTGCAAATCTCAGAGAACTTGGGGACAGCAGGAAGAAGAAGTGAATACACAGTCCATGCTGGCTACATGCCAGAGAGCTGTACTTTAGTGCTCCACAGGTTCTGGCCTGAGCCACTGCCAGTATGTGGCTGCATTTCCTGAATCAAAACTGAATACCTGTCTAGTTTTTTCTCCATTTAATCTCTGCAGTTTAAACTAACCTGCAAAGACTGAATTGATTCAAGCTCTGGCTTTTTGACTGTCTGTAGTTAGCCCGTGAGTGCTCTCCTTAGAGCAGTTGCAGTGGGAACCATCTTCCTGAGAAGGCCATACTTGTATAGCCAGGCCCTCAGATACAGTCCCCTCTGCCCTGAGGAGGACACTCATGGTGCCCACCTGAGAAGCCTAATGCCACTGAAGAAATAGTTGCTTTGGTGAACTGATGTTCCTGGCAAGTCTTGTCTGAGTACATGGACATAGTTAATGGGTTCACTATATTTAAATATCAGAATGTTTATCTTGAAATAAAGGTTATGTGACATACTACAATATGGCATGAAGCTACCTTACAGTAATATTCATGTATGCCACAAAGAGTCCAGAAAAACAACACATCTGTGTAAGAGGAGGAGTAAATGAGAGAGAATAGAAGGACATTTGTAAATAATAAAAGGTATTTAGGGTAAGAGGAATATGTTTGGAATTTAGGGCAGATGTAATTACAAAGGCTCAGTAAGGGAGTGATTAGTTCTGTGGTAATCCACAGGAATATATTGATAGATCACATAAGATTCCTAAAGTGAATTACATAAATACTATTCATCAAAATACATATTTGTGTTTTTGCAGTTGAGGATTTAACTGTCTATATCATATTGGACACAGCTAAAAAAAATTGCTGTTGCAAAAGGATTGTGGTTCCCTTTGTGTTCTGTGCTCTGCTTTTCTGGTCTGGTCTCTTCTCATAGTTAAAGTTTACTCTTCTTCCTGACTAAAAGTAATTCTTTGCAAGGCTTTCTGGAAGGCATCGCTAGCAGTGAAGAATTGGGATGCACTGATACAGGCTATAAGATGGATCACGAAGGAGAACCAGTAAATGATAAGAGGAAAGAAGATGAAACAGGAAGCCAAATGAAAATTGGGAAAGGAGAAAACGATTAGTAGAGCTGATGGGGAGAAACATTTGGGCTTTGAAGCTGAGCAGGGTAAAAAGGCAGTGATGTGGCCCACAGATTTGTACTTCAGCTATGAATTTAGTTAACCTGAGACCTCTGGTTTAAACCACGACCCATGGCTTAGACTAAGTATCATTAATTTTTTTAGTAAGGCAGAGCAGCTCTATTAAAATGGTGCAACTATGATGTGCATACAGTTATGTATACATAACTTATTTCAAATAAAGATCCAAGTTCTTGTAGTCCAAAATAGCTGCTCTCCCTTACTAAAAAAATTAATGATGCCATATCCCACTGTGGGCTATGTGCTGGCAACCTCTGGCCCCAGTCAAAGACACTGATATACACAATTTTTCCTCTTTTTTTATTTTGTTTTGTTTTATTTATTACAAGGAAAGATGTAACAACCTGCAGGTTGGAACAAATGTTGTAGGGGGAGTGATTTGGAAAGTGACATCAGGAAGCTCCATGTCCTTGGGGAGTTTCACAATAGTACCAAGCCCGCACTGCATCTCATGGCTGCAAGCAGACACTGAGAACACTGTGTTCGCCCTTTCCTTGTAATAAATAAAACAAAATAAAACAGAGGAAAAATTGTGTGTATCAGTGTCTTTGACTGGGGCCAGAGGTTACCAGCACATAGCCCACATTGGGGATATGGCTTTTACCATCAGTCCAATGTGCAGCCTTTTAGGACTTGTAGTCATTCAAGTGTAGTGGTCATTGAACCAGTCTCACACAGCTTCAGGAGCAAGATCTGGTAGTCTCCTGTTGTGGTTTTCTTGGTGGTGATTGGCTTCATGGAGGCTACCTGTATTCCTTGCTGCACCTAACTCTCTGACATCTGGTCAGCTGATAGTCAAGGCCTGATCAGAGTTACTGGTCACTGGTCTCTTCTGGTTCCCAGATACTGCTTCTCTGCAGTTGCCTATTGTCTTTTCTTAACTGCCAACCCTCATTGGTAACTACTTCATAGGACCTTAGCCCAATTACTGAATTATTACTGAGCTATTATTGAAATGGTTGGACAGTGGTCTTTTGCCATTGTTTTGTGTGGCTGTTGAATGGCTGAATCCATACCATCTCCTCTATGTGGGGCTCCTCTATTGTAATATGCTGCCCGCCTGCCTTGATGTTCTCTGAGCAGCCTCTGTGTATTGTCTGCTTTCCCTGCATTCATTTGCAACAGGCTGTCCCTTATGAGAAGTAGCATCCTCGTTCTTTGCCCCATCAGTGTCTGGACTGGGCTGCTATCAAGTCCCTGAGAGGGGATATTCCAATGGTCCAACAAAGCTGGATAAGGATTGTGGGGTTTTGGTGGGGAGGGTTGTTTGTTCTTGCTTTTTCTGTAAGTCTTTTGGATGTCTTGACAGCTGATTATACCTTCTTATTGCTTTGTGGATACCCTGGGAAAGAAGTCTCGGATATGAATTCCTATTTTGTGCTACATTTTTTTCATTCTTCTGATGTATATTGTGTCCTATTGTCTGAATACAAGGTACTGAGTATGGCATACCTGGCAAACTGTGCCTTCAGCTTCCTAATCACTGTTCTTATAAGAGTGTCCCCTAGAAATTCCATATCCCCCAAACTAGAGTGATAATCTACTGTGACCATATCATTTCAATTTTTGAATACAAACAGGTCTGCCCCAACCATTTCCTAAGGTCGTGTTGGGATCTCATAAGGCCGTAACATACGTTATCTGTCTCCATGCTCTTTGCACATCTCACCATACTCCATGTATGTTCTCATGGAAATTCATGTCTGGCCAGTAGACATTCTCCTGGACATGCTGTAGGCATGCCTCTATTCCCAGGTGTGAAGCATATTCTTTTCATGATATCCTGTCTGACTGGCAGAGGTTACTGCTCTGTTGCCTTTAAACAAGATCTCATTTTGTGCACATAGCTCATCCCTAACCTGCTAGTAGGGAATGACTTTCTGGGATACATGTTTCTTGCAGTCTGGCCACCCTAGGAGTAGGATTCTAGAGTGAGCAATAAATAATGGTTTCTTTTCAATGCCCTTTTAAGAGGCCTTGGATCCATACAGATTCTCAATTTGCCAAATGGTTTTGCCAGGCTGCTGATTCAATCAGTGCTAATTTCCACTGGTTAAATAATGTCCCTTCTTGTTCAGCTTGTTTTAGTTCCTTTTTAAGCAGTACTACCTGGGCATACGATATCCTGCATTTCAGCAATTGTACAGTCTGTACTTGTGGGTCCATTTCTAACTTAAGCTTAACCCTCTAGATGCACATTTTCGCAAAATACATTTTTTTTGCTCCTGTAAAACATCTGACACGGACCATCCTGTGCTTCTTTCCTCCTGTCTCATGTGGAGGATATTCTGGTGTTGCACTGAAATCAGGTCTATATTTGCTCTGCTTGGCTGCCTAACAGTGGATGGCACTCTTCAGTGTAGGCCACTATGAATTCCAGGCAGCATTGCTTTCTGTTCCATGGATGTTGTACTGATCATCTGCATTGTATTGATAGTCTGCATTTACCCTCTAGTTGTTTTATTGCAAATCATATGTATTTGTTCATATCTCCCCATTCTGATATTACTGCTGAGTAGTAATCAATTCCACAGTCAAATTGGATTATGATTGATTGGGCCTTCACGAAAAATTGCCAGTATAGCTGAAGGCTGTGCAACAACTTTCTTCTGTAGTGCATGTATGTTCAAAGAATTTGGATCTGCTAAAATCACTGAGAAGATTTCACCTTCATTATAAGAAATCCTCTTCTACTGCATGTACCGTGGCTTTATTTCTCATGGCATTGTTGTGGAACTGGGATAAAATAATGGCCCTGTTTCCTATAGCTCAGGAGTCTTTGATCTTAAGGGCCATATCCACACAAGCATGGGTGTTTGTTTCCCCTGGGGACAAGTAGCAGTGGCACAAGGTGTGCCTGTGCCACCTGCCCTCTGTGCATGGCAGGTTAGCCCAGATGGGGTAGGGGAGGCTGGCCCCAGCAGGCTTACCTGAGGTCCTATGGAAGCAGCAGCCACTCGGAGCCTGGCTAGCAGCTGAAATATAGCTCTGGTTTTGGGTGGCATACACTGTGCCCATGTGCACCGCCCCACTTTTTTTCATGCTGTTTTTTTTTACCCCAGAATCTCACGGGGTCAACCCCTCCCCCCCGCTATATTTCAGGGCAGGGAACACCTGAATGTGCAGTGTGTGGTACCACAGATAGGTCTGTGGCACCACGTACCACATGGCCACACTCGTCCAGATGCGGTCAAGATAGGCATTTTTCTTTTTGTCTTTCATACTGCTTTCCGCAGTTCCAACACTGGAACCTGGGGGCAACACTCTCAGTTGGCCTATCTTCATTCTGTCATCTTGGTTCCTGTGCACTTGTTCTGCATCAGGGCTATTGTTCTGATTCTTTCCTTACATAATTCAGCTGCCAGTAAAATCTGGAGGCACTTATCTAGAATGAGATGGGCCTCTCTCAATAATGTCTCCTTAGGTTAGGATCAGGTGTCCCACAGATATTCTGTCTTCTATCTGTCCAAAACTACACATGGGTGCCAGTGTTTTTAGTTTTGTAACATAATTATGTATTCCCTCTTCTAGATCCTGACTCTGGGTGAAAAAGCAGAACCTTTCCACAGTCTCATTTTTTTTCTAGGGTCACAGCACTCATCAAAAGCCTTCATTAGCTGCTGTAATGTATTGGGCCCCTCACTTCTTCGCCCTTTGTCCCAGTGACATAATGGCAGAGGTTCACCTTTATTTTCACATCCCTGTCTGCTGTGTGTACAAGGTCAGCTCTTCCTTCCAATCCTTCCATGCTGCTGCCAGGTTCGTTTATTCTTCTTGTTCTCTTTGCTGTGTGGTGCTTCAAATCGCACACGCTTTGCTGTGTTTCTCAGTCACTGCCACCATATTTCATGCACAGAGCTCTGTGCAATAATGAATGGACTCCATCTGGACTACAAGAACTTGGATCTTTATTTTTAAGTGCCATGTGTTCAGTGCTGCTGCTTGCAGCCATGAGGTGCAGTGGGTGCTTGGAGCTGTTGCACAATTCCTCAAGAACTTGGAGTTTCCTGGTGTCACCCTCCCAAATCATCTCTCCTACAGCACTTATTCCAACCTGCAAGCAACCTGCAGGCTATTACAATGGATTTACAGGCCTTTACACTCATAATGCAATATTGCTAATGCTCAGAGCTATACCACAGTAATAGTACCAGATTCTGTATGATTACAGTGTTGCAAAAAGTGGGGTGTAGGCCCCCCTGGAGTTTCATCAGGTATAGTTTATGCAGTTGTGTGATTAGCTATGATTTACTCTTTTTTTTTATCTTAAAGAGATCTCAGAGTCATAAAAAGAATTTGTAAATACACAAGAACATCAAACAAAAGCAAAAAAGGGAAGCATTTACGTATACAAGACCCCATTTCTTCTGCTTTTGCCAGTAGAGTGCTATGTTCAAAATAAATGAGGCTTGTTGGGCTGGACACCCTATTGGATTTGACTCTGATTGGGGTGAGGGGAGTGAGATAATTGGAGGTATCTTCCAAAGCCATCCACCTACAGTATCAAAATATACTGTCACTTCAGCGAGTAACAGTATATTTTGGTGCCACAGGTGAATAGACAGTAGCATAACAAGCAGAGCTGGTATGCAGGGCAAACCCTATGGGTTGGGTGGGGGGGGTGGGGGCGTTATATAATTGTGAGAGGAGGCAAGAGAGCAGCAGTCTTACCCAGGCTGCTACTGCAGATTGTCTACCCTGTCTGGCTGTTGTCCTTAAAGCAGCAGTAGCCAGCGACTGTTTTGGAGTTCCCAGCATGGGTATGTTGCTGGGGTGTGGACTTTGCGGGGGTGGGAGGGATTCTGGCACCCAGGCAGGAACACCTCAACCACGAAGTTATGCTACTGTGGATGGAGTTGGGAGATAGATCACTATTTTCCTCCCTTTTCCATACTGCTATGTACTGATGCAGTCCTGGATCTGTGTGTCTGGGGAATCATACAGAATTTCAATCTAGCTTTGTTCAAGTCTTGCAGTTTCTTTTTCCTATTGATTTGATGTGATTCTACCTCCTGGAGAAAAACAGCCAATCTGAGCCACTGGCGCGGGCAGGCAGAGCTCCCTTCTTGTACTCATGGGCTGACAAAGTCTTGGACTGGAGGGAGCAGCTGATGCCATTTTCAAAGTTGGGAAAGGAGGGAATAAAGAGTCAAAGTGGCTGGACTGGCTCTGATACTTTCTTTCTCTTCCATCTTTCTGGTGTTAAGGGCCAGGGAAGCAGGTTAGCCGTATTGCTACCAGCTGTCCCTAGTCACCTGAGTTGGCTTGGTTGCTGAACTACCCACACCTGGCCTCAGCTGCTTGCTGGCCATGGCTGTCTGCCTTTCAGCAGCAGCCCTGTTAGTACTCAGCAGGATATTCAACAGGACAGACACCCCCTTGTCTAACCCTGGGCTTCTGATTTCCTGTGTCCAGTTGCCTGTACCTGACTTTGTCTTGGTTCCTGCCTATCTGTTCCTGGTTCCAGACTTTAGCCTGGACCACTTGATCCTCCAGGCTGCCTTGCTGGCTCCTTGGCCCCTTGTGCCGCCAGGCTCTTGTTCTCTGGAGTCAACTTCTGGCTTGTGGCTTAGCTAGGGGATTGTCCATGTTCCAGTCCTGCATGGCTCTAGCTGCCTGCTCCAGGGCCCTTGGATAATGCCAGTCCAGATCTCAACCCCCTGTTTCTTACCACTGTCTGCCCTTTGTACTGTGGGTGATTGAACCCTGGGTTACCCAGGGTGATTGCCTGTCATGATCCCTTCTAGACCTCAGCCTCCTGATCCACCTTCTTCTGATTGTTTGACTCTGGCCTCCAGTCTGAAACTTTACTTCCCTGACTTTGCCTGCTTCTGCTTCCTTGGACTACAACCTGCTAGAGTCAAGCCCTAACTGTTTATGCCTCAGGTTGTAGTTATATGTTACAATTGGCATGTGCTAACTTTAAAGGGGTGATAGGCTGTGTTAAAATTAGCATGTGCTGTGAGCAGCAGTCATACTTTAAGGTTTAATACTTGCTGTAGGGTGTACTGGTCTGAAGTCAGGTGGGGTCATAGGATCCCAGCAAGATAAGCATCCAATGTGCTCTTGAAGGTGTTCAGTGTAGGTGCTTGAACCACCTCTGATGGCAGGCTGTTCCAGACCTTGGGGGCTTAGACAGTAAAGAAATTCTTCCTTATGTCCAGCCTGAAACGGTCTTGCAGGAGTTTATAACTGTTTGACCTCGTCATCCCTTGGAGTGCTCTGGTGAACAAATGTTCTCCCAGATACTGGTGGTCACCCCTGATAAACTTATAGGGGGCCATCAGGTCACCCCTGAGCCTGTGCTTTTCCAGGCTAAAAAGCCCCACAGCTCTCAGCCTGTCATCGTAAGATCTGTTTTCCTGACCTCTGATCATGTGCATGGCTCTTCTCTGGACTCTCTCAAGCTTCTCCACATCCTTTTTGAATTGTGGAGCCCAAAACTGGATGCAGTACTCCAGCTGCAGCCTCACCAAGGCCGAGTACAAGGGGAGAATGACGTCCCGGGATTTGCTTGAGAAGCATCTATGGATGCACGCCAGCATTTTGGTCGTTTTACTAGCCACAGCATCGCATTGCAGGCTCATGTTCAGCGGATGGAGAAGCACTGTCCCTTTAAGGCCAAAGTCCTCATGTTCAGCCCTGCAGGGCAGTTTTGTAGCACTGGGGCCTCCCTGTTCTCTGCCAAGAGGAGCCAGGGGCATTCTTGGTTCCACTCCCTCCACAGGACAGGACTGGGTCAAGTCAGAGGCAAAGCTGGTATAAGATCTGCCTACATCTACTGGTGCAAATGTTAAGATCCACTTTGGGTATGATTTCAGAGAATTGTAATAATAAATGACTGAATGGTTCAACACAGCAGTGTCCAGAGTGCTGTTGCTGAACTCACAAATATCAGTCCCCCACTCATCCCAGGTTCCCACTCATGTTCCCACCCTTGCAGCTCCCCACTCATCTGTCTGCTGGTGTTGTCCCAGGGGGAGCTGGCAGGGAAGGGGAATCTGCCATTAGGGTAGTGTGAAGCGGGCCCTATTAGATTCAGATTCGGCCCAAATCAGGGACAGTGATTTGATTTGTTGATTCAGATCGCTGTCCCTGATTCGATTTGGCCAAATCCGAATCCAAAGATTCAATGCTGATTTGGACATAGACACAGCTTGAAAAGTTTTTTCTACATACCTTTAGGTTAAGGGTTCATGATAGCTGCAATGCTGGGGTACATGAAGCATCCCACAGGAGTGTAGGGGGCCCTCCACATGCTCAGTGGCAAACCCAGAAATGCTGCTGGTCCACTTCTGGGTCTGCTGCCAAGCACACTGGGGAGCCCCCTGTGCTTCTGTGGGACACTCCATGCACCCCAGCATTGCAGCATTCACAAGCCTCCTGCTACCTAGAGGTATGTAGAAAAAACATTTAAAGCTGGCTCAGCCCATACAGTGGCAGCAGCTGTAGTGGTAGGTGGGTGTATTCTCCTTCCCTGCCTTCTTCCCAGGACTGCTCCAACATCACAGGTAACAGGACCCAAGGGACACTGGCGAGGGGGAAGAGGGGGGAGCCCCAAGGGATCGGGGGAAAGATGGGAGAGCCCTGGGGTGAGGATGAGCTTGGTATGGGAGTGCAGGGGAGTGGAATTTTTACCTTTAGGTCTGTCTTGGCTGCCCCTGTTGTCACTCTAGGGGAAGGTAAAGCATCCACCAGGGGAAGGCTGGGAGCAGTCCCTCCTGGAATGCGGGCGGACTACACCTAACTCATCTTGGCTCTGTGGAGCAGTCCACTGTAATTGCAATATGAGCTGCCTAAGATGAGCTAGAGATGATCCTTTCTGGAAGCAGATTATCTCTGAGATGCTCAGAGAGCACTTAGCTGGTGTTTTCCTGCCCTAAGGTGCAGAATCTCCTCTTTTAAGAGCCCTTAATACACCCTGAAGGTAATATGTAACAACACCCTCAGTTGTACCCCTGACATTGGAGAAGGGTGAGTAAAGGACGATCACTGGAACTGTCCAGGTTCAAGACAGGAAAGCATCTTCATAGCTTTTGGGGGGCTAAAGCGGGGGGGGGGCAGGAGGAACACAAAAGTAATTGATCTGGTTCTAGAGGTAGGGGCTTGATGTACAGGCACAAAGTTAATTTGTATGTACAATACTGAAATGGGGCTAGCCTGGTACATGATTCATTACAGCAGGCCTAGAGAATGGGAAGATCCATCACTAGTTGTTGGGGGAGGACAGACAAATAACAGAATTATTAACTGGTATTTTAGGGTTTGGGGAGAAGCAGGAGTCTTTGTCCCCTCCAGCAGTGCTCTGTACAAGTTTCTGGAATTTGATTGCAGTCAGGTTCTCCAGCAAGAGCTCCTGTGGCAGAATCATATTCCTCACTATAAATTTGGGATTCCTGGTAACCTTGTAATTGTCACACGAGAGAGAGCAGAGGGCAATCAAAACTCAAATGACAAACTAAAACCATGACTTGATCCTTATCCCCTAAATTAGGTGATTTTTTTAAAAATCTCTTGTGATTTTTCTTTGGCAGTCTGGGCTTCTTCAGTTGACAATGCAAACAGTGAAATATGGATAATGATCCTAGAAAAATCCATAGAGATACAGAGAGGATAATGGCTTCAGACCTGTATTGCTGCTACGACCACATGTTATATCCTGTCAACAGGACTGTGGGAAGCTACTGCTGTGGGCACTGTGCACGCTCTCATCAGTCTGCCTTGGGGACAGTGCTTGACAGTCCTGCTGCTAAGGCATGGCTTCTTTCCCCTTGAAGCCAAGGCCTAGCCATTAGTGCATTTTTTCCTCTCACTCTTTGTGGAAATACAGTTTAGAGTCACTTCTTGGCAAAGACATTGTATTCTAGGTTTCAGCCTGGAGCTAACTTGTTGCAGTAAGTTTTGAACTACTAAAAATAGGGATTCATGGAGAAAACTCCAACACCAGCTTAAGAAGTATATTGCAGCGTTAATGGTTAACTGTTAATGGTTAAGTGTTAATGGTTAAATATCAAGCTACTTCTGTCTGTGCCTTAGAAGCACATAATACTATCCCATTTACATAAGGGTGGGGGAGAAATTCAACGTTCTGCAAATGTATATACAAGGAAACTGATATTTGCCAAAGTCCTTATTAACTGTTCATTTTGCCAATATGCAAATGAAAACCTGTACTTACAGGTTTTGTGAGTGATACCCAAGTCCCCTTTGTGAAACTAGCCTTTTTTTCTTATTGATTTTTATTTTAAAACCTATGTGTAGCACCCCATTATTCTTTTTTGCACATAGCTAAACATTTGGTTTGGTTTCTCCTTTGACCTGAAATGCATTTGTTTTATTTATTTTTTAAACTGTCAGCACTTATTCACACAGCTCTACTCATAAGTAGCATAAAGAGAGTTTTCTCTCGCACTGCAGTAGACTGCAGCATGCTGCAGCTAATCTACATCCCCAATACGTTGTCATCTTGCAGTGTATTGCCATGTTCTATGGAAGTGGATTTTTTTCTGGGCAGTTCAATGTATTTTAAAGCTATTTTTCTCAACTGGTATCTCTAATAATAGCTTTCTTTGATGCTGTACACAAAATGAACAAGACAACTCAAGACTTCATCTTCCTATGCTATGTAAATTATCTTTGAAGTCTCGGTGAGCCATGTTAAACACGGTCTATTCCAGAATGTCTAATGCAGACCCTGTCAACAGCTGCTGAGTGTGAAGAGTATTCCCAGAAGATGCTCTACCTAGTGTTGCATTTATACTGAATTCCACAGATGAAGAGCCTCTGGGATGCTCTCGTCTGAGCTGCACTCTTCTCCCGCATTGCACTGCTCTGACCTAAAGCATCTCTAAAGCAAGTACATCTGTCCTCCTGAGCAGTGGTTTTCAACCTTTTTGCACCAGAACCCACTTGTAAACATTGAGAGCCATTCCCGCACCAGTGCCTCTCAACCCCAGCCCATTGCCCCCCACCCCTATGCCCCAACCCCCACTTTCTGGGGTGGGGGTGGGGCCTGAGCAGCAAGGGAAAAACCAAGGTTTTCCAAGTTTTTCTCCTTTTAAAGGATAATCCATTCTGTTAATCAGTTTTTATAGTCTGTTTGTGACCTTTTCATATATTCTTGTGACCCACTTTTGGGTCCTGACCCACAGGTTGAGAAACACTGCTCTTGAGGATTCCCTCTGCCTATGGGATTTCTTGCATGGTATAGATCCACTGTAGCATTGGGGAACAGCCTAGTATCTGGCAGTCTCAAGATTTGGGGGAGCTTAAAGGTGGCTTAAAGATGGCTTAAAGGCATCTTTGCCTGCCCCCAAATCTTCATCTGTGTTCAGGTTGGCTGGATTAGAAAAGCTTAGGGTTTGTTCATGGACTGAATACTAGAGCTATGTAAGCACCTATAAATTGAATTTGAAATGCACCAAAATATTTTATAGGGGTGTAGGTTGTAGCCATGTTGGTCTAAGGACATAGGCAGACAAGGGTCTTTGGGTGAATCCGCTATCTTTTATTAGAGATATTTTTGCCTTCCATCATGACCGAGATGGATGGGTTTGCAAGTCCTTTCGCCTGATAGGGGTTGGCCATATATTGAGCCTGTGTTTTTCATGTTTATGATTCATTGTGAATTCCAGAGGCACAGTTAAGTCTTGTCTACATGGGGAAATAACCATTATGAAATTCACACCCGATTGTATTTCACAATAGCTTCCTTCTGTGTAGACATGCCTTTAATTAAGTTTTGAATTGCCAGTGGATTCAGAGTGCATGGGCTTCCTCATGGAATCAGTTTTATCATGTCAAGTCCTAGACTGCAAGATATATTGGCTACGTGTCTTTGTATTTTTTGTGCAGACCTGCTGCACCTTGTAGAACTTAGAGAGGTTTTGCCTCAAAGACTGCAGGGAGTAACTAAAATCATACCTCTGGCATAGCACGATAATCTGGGAAGGAAAGAGCTTCACTGACAACTGCCATTGCAGATGTGACTTGTGCTTGTATACAGCCTAGCTCTTTAAAGGGTGATACTAGTGATAAATGCTGTTTATACAAAAGACTTTTTTCCTGTTTTCCCAGTTAGCAATGCTCAGAGAGAAGATTCAAGTTAAGTTCTGTGATGCCATTGCTAAGACTGCATAATATTTTGCATAATATCTTGTTGCAGCTTGAGGCAGAGAGTTCAGTTTGCATTTCAGATTAACTGTTCTCAGTTTAATCCTCCCCCCACCCCAAAATTTCAGGACAGCTATGACAGCTATGCTCTGTGTATTAAGTCATATCACCTTACTGTAGTGACAGATGAATGTTTACTACTTTTGAACTCCTGCTATATTCTGTGAAATTAATACAAATATGGAAGATCGCGCTGCATGCTGTTAATTATTTTGTGTGCCAACAACAGAATTAACTGTTGCAAAAAATTTCAAACCAAGTGGACATTTTTTCCTTCCAGAAACCTAAGCACCTATCCTTATCAAAGAAATGATAACATTATGGTGCTGAGCCTCTACAGAAAATAGGGTTGCTTCTATATAGATGCCAAACTGTGAACATTGGGCATTCAGACTTGCCTAAGTCATAACTGCCAATATTTTTTTACTCTTTGGGATACTGCCAGAACCAGAAAATTCCTGGCTTGCCTTTGGATACAAGGATAAGGATTTTTTTTTTTTTTACGTATTCACGAAGAGGGGGAAAAAAGCTGTCTTTTGGGAAAACAGGCAACCTTGAAATAGAGTAAAAAAATAACAATCATAGAAACCTATAGTGCCTTTTGATTGTGCCTTTTCTTACAGAAGGATAAGAATTTTTCTTTTACATTGGTTCAGAATCTCACCCCTTTCTTGAAGCTTGCTGGTAATCAATACAACAAAGCAATCTGGATCCTGAACTTTTTTTAAAGCCTTTTAAAATAGTGGTGCTCTGCTCAACCTTTGTCCCCAGTGGGCCGGATGGGCAGTGCTTGGTCTGACCGTAGGTTGGATGGTGGTCCCAATCTAGCGCCTGGTGCTGGCATAGTGGGCACCATTCAGCCACATGGAAGAGGGTTGGGGGGCAGCCTGGCTGGAGCCTGGTCTCAGCCTGGTCCTGCAGTGTGGGGAAGAAGGCATTTTCTGGCCCTGTGGGAGGAGATGAGGAGGGATGTGACCCAGCCTGGAGGGTGAAGGGGGCATAGCTTATCCCCAAACTGGCCCTGTGGGGGAGGGGGGAACTGGCCCCGTGGGGGAGGGAAGAGGGTATGACCAGGCCTATGGGGGAAAAGTGTGTGTTGCCTGACCCCACAGGGAGTAAGGGGCATGGCTCAGCCCCAACTCAACCCTGCAGGAAGGAAGGGGTCACAGCCTGGCTCCAACCAGGCATGCAGAGCTTGAGGTTTGGGAATTTAGAAGTATTTGGCTTTCTCAAGAGCCACTGCTCCCCTTCTCCCAAATTTCCCGACCCATGGGGATCCCTGTAGGCCAGATGCAATGGCTCTGTGGGCTGCATTTGGTTTGTGGGCTGGAAGTTGAGTACCCCTGTTTTAAAACATTAACCATTGTCTATGGAAACCAGCTTCATTTCCTCTTGGAATTTTTGGACTTATGGTCTGATAGTAAATTGTTGATGCAAAAATTACTTTAGAGCTGTCTGATTTAGATGCTTCTAATTTATATGGTTTAATGAAATGTCAAGTTTTACTGAAATGAGAGTACAATAACAACAACTTTTCCCTATCCTCCTGTCCCTCTCCTGTGACACTAGTATCAGAGATTAATGCTGCATACACATATTGACTTTGCACCACCATAAAAAAGATGTTATCCTGACACAGAACCTGAGTGAAGAGACGTCTTAAGCCTTTGTCGCACCACGAATGCTTAAACTTTTGAGATGGTGGCAGTGCTATTCAAATTTGTGCCATCTTTTTGTGTCCCCCCCACTCCATGCTTGCAGATGGGAATCCACTGCAGGGGGATGTCCCTGTGCCCCGACATGGTGGGGGATGGCATCTGAAGGCAGGGTCTTCCCCTGCTTGCAGACACTTACCCCAAAATGAGGGCATGGTGCCCACGGCTGTCTTCCATCAGGATTGGGCCCCTGGTGCCTTGTAGATATCAGTGAAGTGGATCAGCTGTGTCACAACACATTGAGGCATGGGGGATCATGCTTCAAAGCAAAAGTCTATTTCCAGCGTAAGAGAAACTATTAATAAATCTTTAAAAGCAATGAATCTGAGTTTGTTCAAACACAGCCATCCAATTGGATGGCCCCTTCAAAGGTAATCCCATTCCTTTTCTCTCTGGCTGGCTTAACCTGCATTCTTCAGACAGACATTGGGCAGAAGAATTCGTTATCTCAATGATAATGGCTGCTAGATTCCTAGTGGGATTCTGAATAACAAGTGATTTAAAGACAGTATCCACATCCCAGTGGACACTCACCTTCCTTTTTTTTTTATGCAAAAAAATCCGCATGAACATAATCTCTTAATTTTTGTAGCTTGCTTTTTATTTGATTTTACAGTTCAACAAAGTGTAACATAATTTAAGAAAAACATAATGACCCTCACCTTTTGTAGTAAATGGGGAGAGAAGTACCATTTGCCATGGAGTAGCTGTTTATGTTCATAACAGTTTAGGCTGGTGCATTTAAGCCTGTCATTCAATCAAATAATTCTCTTCCAAAATTTGAGGAAAGATAACCTTTGTTGGCCACTTTTTTACATTTTCATATACTATACTATGTGTGCTTGAAGACATTAGTTTTACTTATAGTGTGCATATCTATATGCAGGTATCTCTGTACATGAGACCTATTCCTTAATCAGTTACATTTGCAGTGGTTTTAATATAGCTTTCCATACATGATCAGAAATAAAGAGCAATTTGGTACCTCAAGCCACATATTAAATGAATAGTGATAGAAGTGCTGTATACTTCTACATTTTTAAAGACTGTTGTCTAGCTTACATAGATACAAGCTACAAAATATGTATTTAAATGAAAAAAGAAAAAAACCTCCTTTAGTTTAACCTCCGCATTCATTTCCTGTCTGGGTGCCAGGGGGCACTGCACTGCAGTCTGGCACTGGGCAGGACTGCAGAGATAAGGAGAAACACATTGGAAATATGATACACCTCGGATAGGAACAGGGTTTGAATCTGAGATAAAAGATTTTGGCAGGGCTTAAGAGTAACATATGTTCCAGAGAAAATGGCAAAGGAAGTTACTGCTAGTCTAACTTGCAAACCTGCCTTAACCCATAACAGAAACTTGCCTTACTTTAGTTGATTGGACTTCTTGCGAGAAACATTCTTAGTGTTTATCAGCAATATTTTAGCATGCTTTAAACAAATCTTTCTTTCTTCCAGGCTTCTTGAATAAATTCAGTTGGGACTGATTTTGTCTTCCTTTTCCATTTATGATCCCCCCACCAAACAACTAAGCAAAGCCTGTAATCCTGATTTGACAAAGCTCCATCAGTCAGTACAGCAGTAAGGGAAATTAATCCCCTACATTAATTCATCCCTTCATAGTGTGTTAACGGTTCTGTCTGTCAGGAGCAATGCTTGTGAATACATGGTTTTGCTGGTCCCTTATGGAGCAAACCAATAATATTTATTACAGAATCATACATGTACAACAAGAATTTCTTTCTGAAAGCAGTTCTTCCACAACTGAAGTTTTTCATTCCATACCTATTTTTTCTGGCCTTTTAGAAATAGAAACCATTTAGATAATTTATTTGGTAGGGTTCTAAATTATTATTATATGCCATAATAGCAATAACATAAGCTGTGTAAACACTTTATAGGAGATTCAAATTCCTTAAAGAGCTACCCTGAAGTTTTTTTTCACATTATTTCTATTTTCAGATTGGTCTAGGGTGTCAGACTTGCCATTGCCACAAAAGCAGTGGGGTGGAGAACCATGTGTTGATTCTGTAAACAGTGTAAAATGAAATGATGCATCTGTTATGGTGTCTTTACTGCCCTATGATTCAGCCTGTGTGGATGTGAAGGTGCATCAGTAAATTATGTTTGCTAAATGTTCATTCTTAATTCTTCTTATTTCTCCTTACCAAGGACAGACCTAAAATGGATTGCAAACCTGTCACCAGTGGACCCTTTTAGTTTTATGTTCGTGAAAAAACCTGGGCATCTATTAAAGGTTTCCAACTGGATGATAAGCTCAAATACCGAGAAGAGGATGGAATGAGACCCTTCTGAGAGAAACTGATTGCACAGTTAATCTATTATTCATGCCATGAGTTGTGACACAAGCTTTGCAGATTGAATGTATTATAACATAATGCAAATGTTATTTAGAGATAACAAATATTTTGTTCTGCCCCCATTAGAACTAGATCTCCCCATAATCATGACATACCTTTTTCCAGTTCTGATAATATTGCCTTCATCTGGCAATGTACCTAGGAATGAATTCACTGGAATAATAGACTCACTGGCTTACTGTTTTTGAGAGGCCATTTATGGCAGGGTCACTTAACTTGCTGGGGAGTCTGCTGCTCCACACTGTAGTACCAACACTCTTGAGAGCTGATACGAGGACGGAGAAGAATGCTGAGTTTATCAAGCTTGCCCTGGATGCACGAAACCTAATGGAGCAAGAAGTTCTTTTTTTTTAATAAGAAGGTGGTTTTTAAAAGAAAGAATATGAAATTAGGGAATCTGGGAGGAGAGGGCATGCCTAGCAGTGTGAATATTGCTGAAAAAATGAAATGGGACAGTATTATGAGCTGTGAATGCTTGAGATGATCCGAGCTGTGTTTCCTTAAAGCTCTTCAACTGAAATCCAAGGAAAGTTTAGCTGAAGTCACTTTAAAATATGACTGCTACTGCTTTAATTTTGTCTTGAGATTGTATTCAGGAACAGGCGTATTTAAAGAGACAGAGCTAAAACAAAATGTTCTGCTTTTTCCTTCCTACTTATCCCCTGTCCACCCTTTTTCAAGCACCCATAAAATGCAGTATGGGGCTGGAGCCAGGGCTGATTTGATCTCCTAATCAGATTCTCTTGCCTTGCTCCTCTAGAGAATTTTTTGTTGTTACATTTCTAAGGCACATTTGATTAAAAACAGTCAATACTCCTCCTCCCAGGCTTCCAATTTTGACCTGGAGACAAGATGAACATCTTCCTCTCCTTGTGATTTGAAGCCTTTTTGCCCATGTCCCTGCCTCCATCCCAACTCCCTTCTCCCTTTAAAAATTGTACAGAAAAAGCCATGAACTCCCAGTGCTGCTTCTGCCTTTGCAGCAATTTTAAGTGATTGCTGTAGGGCAGGAGCATTCAAAAATGCTCTGGGAGTATGATAGCTGTCTCTGTCTCACATTGGGTTGAAGCAACCCAGTATATTGACAGAAAAGGAACAATACATGAAGACTGTAAGAGTGGGTGAACAAAGGCACATTCCTTTTCCATGTAGTCCTACAGCCAATCTTCACCAGAGCCCAGTGATCCAACTTGCTGATGCTCAAATCCCAGCCCATTTTTAATAGATTACTGAATAAAAAAAATGTAGAGGCTTGATCCTTCACTGCCTCATACCATTTACACTGTGCATGGGGGCATCTTTGAACTAGCACCTACAAAGCCAGCTGGTGTCTGCCTGGGGAGTCGTGCTGTGCAGGGCAAATTCTCAGCACTGGCAGGCAAAGATCAGTGTCCTATGTCACTACTTCTCTACTTCAGTTGAATGCGGATATAATTCCATTGATTTCGGTGGATTTGCAGTAATGCAAAATGTAGCTTAACATAGTGATGAGTTAGAACCCAGTCCCAAAAAACTGAGTCAGAAAAGGAGCATGTTTTTTTGGAGAGTTCTGCCTGAATGGACACCTGGTATAAGAATGGGAATGGTCATATGACAGTGACGCAAAATGGCCAGTCGTAAATGGCATGTTGGCCGAAGGTTGTGGACGGTGAAGGCTGTTGAAAGTTCAGAGTAGATTTTTGCGAGAATGGAATAGAGCCATTGTGGTCCAGTAGACAGAGTGGGAAGTGATGGACCTGAGGTCTGTTTCTGGTTTTGAGGGCTCACAATGTAAACTTGCACCAATGTTGTAAAAGCTGGTTGAGATCTGTGGTTGCCTTAAGCTACGTATGAACCAAATCTTTTATGAAGATCTTGAATGTATTTTTCTTCTCATCATGGTTTCAGATGACAATGTTATTAATTAATTTTTTTCTTTTGGGGCGGGGGGGCAGGGTTGGCTATTTCAGAATATGAGAACCTGTTGTCAGTAGAAAATCAAAAAACACCAAGGGATCCAGACCTTTTAAAGTGTTGTGATTTACCTACTTTCCTTCTGGCTTCAATATAACAGAGCTTCAGGGGTACTAAAACTAAAGGGCTAGTCCCAAACTACAGTGGTGACACTTAAAAAATAATCCATTCACCTTCCAAAATTGTAACTAATTCCCACTGCTCCTAATGAAATGGGTTTCCAAAATAGAACACATTTTTAAAGTATCATCACTATAGCTACAACAGTGTCTGCTGGGGTTAGTACTATTTACCCCACCATGTGATAATGTTATAGGGTGAAATGTTGCCCCCATTTACGTGATAGGAATTTTGCACTAAGAGTTATTCTGTGAGCTTCACACCTGTCACCATGCTGGGGACAGGCAATAAGGAACATGCTCTAACTCCATGCCCTGTGTCAGAGCATTATCACTGAACTAAACTTACGTGAAGAGCTCAGCAAAGATGTCAAGAACAGTCATCTAAATAAATAAAAGACCAGTACATTAAAAATAGGAATCAACGTACAGGAAAGAGCAGCATGTCTTATCTTTTTATCTAATCTGAATTTATCTGTTGCCGTTAAGGACCATAGTTTCATTTCAGGACTACAACTTTAATTTTTATGGATTGATCAGTAGCAGCAGTTCATAACAATTAATTCAGCAAACGTTATGTATATATGGATCCTAAGGTCTATAAAACAAGTATGTCAGGTGGGGGGCTACATTATGTATGTTACAAGTAGCTTTTTGCAAATTGTGTGAGGAGCTCCAAGTTCCTTATGGTCTGTCTTGGTTTATTCATCCTTTCAAGATATCCATTTCTCATCATAAAAGCAACTCTTTCATCCTTTCATTTTGGTCATCTCTTCTTTGAAATGGAAAAAGACAAGTGCCGATGTAAAGCTTCAAGACAATGTAAAGGTTTAAAATTTCTGAGTTTGCAGGTTTAGTGAATGAATGAATTTTTCTTTAACTTTGTCAACATGATAAATTACATTTAGGAATAAAATTACATATTTTTTTTGTCTTTCACTGTCCCAGACATTTTGAGACCAGATGGTGACATTTTCCTTCATTATACCCCACATTTTTCCTAAGAATCAACTACTTAAGTAAAAAGTCAAACCAATTACAATGGGTTTAGGACAGATTTTTGTTATACTTCAAACCATGTTATGTATTCATTCATTACAGAAGAATATGAATGTGAATGAAGAGTTGCGTCATTTTTTAAATGTATATTAATCTTGTCATCTCAATGGAGCTTCATGTGTAAGGAAGGTTCTTGTTGTAAGAGTAGGAGATTTTTAGCTTCATTGCTGTTGTAGTGCTTACAAATTAAAAGCTGCATAGTAATGTGCAGTAGAATTGCTATGGCTGGTTTGCCAGTGCTGCAGATTCAGTTATCTCTTCCAAGTTTGCAGTCAGGTAGCCCCACTAATGCTTGTATCTTTAGCTCCGTAGCCCTGCACTGAAGCACCCTCATGCCCGAGCCAGCCCCTCCACAACATGTTGAGCCAGGGGAGCAGCCCCAGGCTGGCGGGCTGACCCCCAGAGCTCCCTGCCAGCTGGGGCTGCTTCAACCTGCCTTAATGTGTTGTGGCTCTGGGTGCACAGGAAGATGCGGTGCCTGGGTACAATAAACTCTGTAGCAATAAGCTCCGGAGTTTATTCATGCACCTTAATTGCACATGTAAACCTGCCTAGGGGGTCTTTCAAGAGCCTATTGGCACATGCAGCACTGCACTGAGGTATCTACACTGCCCCTAGTTTGCAAAGTAGTGCGTGTGGAGTGCAGTGCGTCTGAGTACCCCATTCCCTGGTCCCATACGTATACCATATGGCTCCTCCAAGGAATTACTACTATACCAGCCTTGGGTCTGCTTGCATTATTTTCCTCCTGCATTATCAAAGTTGCTTTATTACTTTTCACCTATGTGTTTTGATTTCTTTTTCTGTCCTTTAGGCTTGATTTTCTACCACTGGTGCCATTGCCACAAAAGCAGTGGGGTGGAGAATTGTGTGTTGATTCTGTAAACAGTGTAAAATGAAATGGTGCATCTGTTATGGTGTCTTCACTGCCCTTTGATTCAGCCTATGTGGATGTGAAGGTGCATTAATAAATTACATTTATTAAATGTTCATTCTTAATTCTTATTTCTCTTTACCAAGGACAGACCTAAAATGGATTGCAGACCTATTGCCAGTGGACCCATTTAGATTTCATAGACATTAGTTAGGGCTGGAAGGGACCTCGGAAGATCATCGAGTCCAGCCCCTGCCCGAAGAGCAGGAAGTCAGCTGGGGTCATACGATCCCAGCAAGATAAGCATCCAATTTACTTTAGAAGATGTTCAATGTAGCTGCCTGAACCACCTCTGATGGCAGGCTATTCCAGACCTTGGGGGCTCAGACAGTAAAGAAATTCTTCCTTATGTCCAGCCTGAAATGGTCTTGCAGTAGTTTATAACAGTTTGGGGCACTTTGGTGAACAAATGTTCCTCCAGATACTGGTGGTGACCCCTGATAAACTTATAGGTGGCCATCAGATCACCCCTTAGCCTGCGCTTTTCCAGGCTGAAGAGCCCTATAGCTCTCAGCCTGTCATCGTAAAGTCTGTTTTCCTGACCTCTGATTATGCACATGGTTCTTTTCTGGACTCTCTCAAGCTTCTCCACGTCCTTTTTGAATTGTGGGGCCCAAAACTGAACGCAGTACTCCAGCTGCGGCCTCACCAAGGCCGAGTACAAGGGGAGAATGACATCTCGGGATTTGCTTGAGAAGCATCTATGGATGCAAGCCAGTGTTTTTGTCGCTTTACTAGCTGCAGCATCACATTGACAGCTCATGTTCATCTTGTGGTCAATGATGACCCCCAAGTCTTTTTCTTCCATAGTGCTAGCCAGTGTAGCACTGCCGAGCCTATAAGGATGCTGTGGGTTTTTCCTCCCAAGGTGGAGAACCTTGCATTTTTCAGTGTTAAACACCATCAGGTTCTCATCTGCCCATTTGCTGAGCCTGCCCAGGTCAGCCTGGATCACCCGCCTGTCTTCTGGTGTGGATGCTTTGCCCCAAAGTTTGGTGTCATTGGCGAACTTGGCCAGACCGCTTCTGACTCCAATGTCCACATCATTAATGAAGATGTTGAACAATATGGGTCCAAGGACGAAGCCTTGTGGGACCCCACTGGTCACAGGACACCATGACAATTGACTTCCGTCAATTACCACCTGCTGGGTTTCACCACTGAGCCAATTTCCCAGCCAGCGGATCGTGGTGGACCCAAGGCCACAATTGGCCAGTTTTGCCAAGAGGTGATCATGGGATACCAGATCAAAGGCTTTTTTGAAGTCAAGATATATGACATCAATCTCTTCTCCCTTGTCCAAGTGATAGGTCATCTGGTTGTAAAAGGAAATGAGATTTGTCAAGCGAGACCTACCTGCAACAAACCTTTGGTGGCTGTCCCTCAGGATCTTGGCGTTGGCCAGTCCATTAAGGATGGCCTCTTTAATAAACTTTTCTAAGACCTTCCCTGAGATAGAAGTCAGGCTGATGGGCCTATAGTTTGCCAGATCCACTTTCTTCCCTTTCTTGAAGATTGGCACCACATTGGGCTTCTTCCAATCTTTGGGCACTTCACCAGAGTGCCAGGATTTCTTGAAGATCCATGCCAGGGGCTGAACTACAATGCTTGTCAGCTCCTTGAGTACCCTGGGGTGTAGATTGTCAGGGCCGGCAATCTACTTTACTGACTTTAAGGTATCCAGCCTTTCAAAGTGTTCCTTCACGAGGTCAGCATTGATGGAGGGCAAGGGATCTCCCTCACCTGGACCTCCCTGTCCTGTAGTGGGCATGGGTGTCCCATGGGACTGATGAAAGACTTACACAAAGTACCCATTTAATAGGTTGGCTTTTTCCTGGGTGTCAGTTGTGAGTTGTCCCATCTGGTTCAACAGGGGTCCAATGTTGCCCTTGCTTTTCCTCTGGACTTTTTATTGTTCTTGATACTCGAAGCTAGTAGGAGTTCTGTTGCAGCCTTGGCTTTCCTGGTTTGCTCCCTGGAGGGCTGGACTAGTGCAGAATATTCCTCCTTGGAGGTGAATCCTATCCTCCATCCTTTGTAGGCCTCTCTTTTTAGCCTTAGGAGGTCTGCAATATCCCTGGAGAGCCAGGGGGGCTGCTGTGCCCTCTTGCTGCCTTTCCTTCAAGATGGAATAAAATTAGCTTGTGCATTAAGAATCACTCCCTTGAGGAGCAAGCAGTCTTCCTGAACTCTCCTCCCCCTGGGGTCATAGTCTCTTAGGGCGTCACTGATAAGCCTCATGAGCTTGCAAAGTCAGCTTTCCTGAAGTCAAGGACTTCCATGTTGCTGACTGACTTGCCAGCTTTACGGCGGATGGTGAAGGTGATCAGCTTGTGGTTGCTGGCACCCAGCTTCCCATCGATCACTAGGTTGCCAATTAGGTCATCCCCAGTAGCCAGTACCAGGTCAAGCAGCGCTTTGCCTCTCGTTGGCCCATAGACTTCTTGAGTCAGGTAGAGGTCATCCACGCACGAGAGGAAGCTTTGTGACTGCTCAGATTTTGCAGCTACCCATGAGATATCTGTGTAGTTGAAGTCACCCATGACAACCATGTTCCTGGAGCATGCGGCCTCAGCCAGTTCCCGGGTGAACTCCTGGTCAAGCTCTTGACTTTGGGTGGGAGGTCTGTAGTAGACTCTCACCATTGTGTCCCCTGTGCCATGTTCCCCACGGATTTTAACCCAGAGGGTCTCCAGTCATCCACCCTGGTCACCAACCTCAGCTTGCAAAAGCACATAGCTTTCCTTAACATAGAGAGCTACACCCCTGCCCCTTTTATCTACTCGATCTGTCCTGTACAAGGTATAGCCGTCTATACTCGTGGTCCAGTCATGGGTGAAGTCCCACCAGGTCTCTGTTATCCCTATGATGTCGTAATTATTTGTGTTAAGCAGGAGGACGAGTTCCTCCTTATTCCCCAACCTCCTGGCATTTGCGTACAGGCAGGCAAGTGTCCCTTTAGGGGTTCTTGTCTTGCCCACAGATTGTGCCAGGGCTGGGGCAGGGGCGGGCTCCCTTAAGTGCCTTGGCCTGCTGGCTTTGCAAGGGTTGCTCAGGAGGCCAGGAGTGGCGGTAGTCCCCCCGTCCCCCAGCAGGCTTAGTTTAAAGCCCGGTGGAGCAGTTTTATGTTAATGAATAAACTGGTTTATGTTAGTTTTATGTTCATGAAAAGGTTTCCAACTGCATGATAAGCTCAAATGCTGAAAAGAAGCTGGAATGAGACCCTTCTGAGAGAAGCTGAGGGCATAGCTAATCTATTATTCATGTCATGAGTTGTGACACAAGCTTTGCAGGTTGAATGTATTATAATATAATGCAAATGTTATTTAGAGACAACAAATATTTTGTTCTGCCCCCATTAGAACTAGATCCCCCCATAATCATGACATAACTTTCTCCAGTTTTGATAATATTGTCTTCATCTGGCAATGCACCTAGGAATGAATTCACTGAAATAATAGACTCACTGAGAGGCCATTTATAGTAGGGTCACTTTCTGAAGGTGGGTATTTGCAATGAAGCTATTACATTAATGCACCACAGCTGGTTTTCTGGTACTTTAGAATAAAAACAGATAAAGGATACTAATATTTGGGCAACTTTATTTATTAAAATTATGGAGTTAAACTCTATAAGCTGGGTAAATCTAACATAATTGGAAAATGAGATAGAAACTAGGAGTCTTTTGAAGAACTGAAATGCCACCTAGTGGAAATAATACAAGACTACTGTATTTGACCATGAAAGGACATATTGTACTGGACTTACCACTCAAGAGCAAGGTTCCCAAAAAGCATTTCTTAAAGAATGGTTTCATGGTATGTGGAGAGTAAGCATTAGGATCTGATGGTCTTTGCATGGGAGACAGGAGCTTCTGAGCTCTCCTCCTGGCTCTCACACAGAATTGCTGTACTTACTTGGGACAAGTCATGATAAGTTTGATCTCCAAGTCCTTCACAGGAGCACTTATATCATCAAGTAAGGAATGACCTCTGTTTTCTTCTACCCTTGATCTGTGAGGGGCTACTAAGAGCTGCATTCACTGATCTGGAGAGAGCACAAGAGTGAGAATTACTGCATAGTTTTGTAGTGCTGCTACCTTGGCAATCTCTATGTAGTTTACACCAACACTGGGGCTACTCTTACATGCTCCTTGGAACCATTGCATGCTCAGCGACTCTGAGATCTGAGGATTGGTACTGAGGATAAGATCCTACGTATGTAAAAAAAAGTTTAATGTTACTTTCCTCCTTGTAAGGGTACTAATTGGGTCCTGAATCAGTGTTGGTATAGTACTTTGTAGAAGCAAAGCACTATACTGTATATATACTTGGTCTTTGTTATTAATTAATAGTTATCCATGAATTAAGGGACTATAATCCTATATAGAATCCTAATGAAACCACAAGAATGAAGCTTGAGCTATTAACTCTTGAGTTGGGATGAAAAATTTGAGATATCTATATTTATATTTATATCAGACTAGTCTCATATTTTTTGCTCCTTCTTTTCCATTGTTCTTGCTCTTCCCTTGCACTTTAAATCACTGCTTGAGTGGCTGGTCTCAAAACAGTGATAGAGAGGCTGTTGTCATTATCAATCAACCAGGGCATTAAGTCTACTTTCTTGGTGAACAGAAAGAACTGGATATGATAGAACAGCCTGGTTTTGCTGTGCAGGGAATGGGAGAGGAGAGAGAGTGGCTTCTGCACTGGAGCTCCATTCTGTACTGTCCCATAAAATTTCAGAGGGTGCATTAACTGACTACACTAGAATAACCCTACTCAGAGGTTAGGCATTGTAGCACCAATATTATTGGCATTATAGCCTATATGGAACCTTGCCATCTTTGGGGTGTTGCCCTCCAGCACATTGCATTGACCTGGGTGTGCTACATCCTAAACTGGCAGCAGAGGTACTGTCTCAGGACAAATTAGTAGGGGGACAGTTTAAGTGACACAAGGTGCATCTACACATGCACTTTAATGCACATTAGCCTATTTTAACAAGCATTAAAGCATCACTAAAATATGTTATTTAGTTAATGTGCATTAAACATTACTTAAAAGGTGTGGGCACCTATACATGAACTCTCAGGGTGGAGGGTGAGGCACTTTAATTAGAGCAGCTCTGAGAGCCACTCTAATTAAAGTGCTCCTGTGTTGCATGTATCAGTGTCCCCATGCTTAAAAATTGCAGTGGGGGTGCTTGAACTAAAGCTCGTTTGACAAGCTTTAGTTTAAGTGCCCCCATTTTTAAGCACAGGGACACTGATACATGAGACACAGAAGGCAATTGCCACATTCCAGCAGATTTGATTAATCGAGTCTGTACTGATGTGCTGGAATTCCAGCACGTTGGAGCAGCCTCTGCACTTGTGTATAGGTGCCCTAATAGCCTGGTTATACTACAGCCTCCCAACACTCCCAGGGCTGAACCATGTTAACAGTGGTGTAGGCAAAATTAAAGAAGCTATCAGCACCTGCAAAATAACCAATTGCTGACACTGGCTGTCGGCAGTTGACTTTCTTTGGATTCCCTCAACTGGTGCTGAAAGAACTTTAAGTGTTTTAGAGCAGAGGTTCCCAACCACCGGGTCATGGCCTGGTACCAGGCTGTGAAGGGTTGCCTGCCAGGTTGTGACATGAGATTTAACCACTGATAGCAGCAGTTCTATGCCCAGGCCACACACATGCCATGCTGATTGGCTGGGCGAGAATGTCCTCGTTTGGCCAATGACTGTGACTTTAGCTTTTGAAATTGGACCGTGGTAACTGTGGCTAGTCACCTTCATATCAAACACAATGGCTAAGAGATGATCAAACAAACTTCAATGGATTGGGTTTTTTTGGAAAGAGTGCTTCTGCGACAAAGGGCAGCGAAGTTCTGAACGACAGAGAGGAGAACTGTGCAGAGGAAGTACAATGCCAAGAAAATGCCAAAAAACTAAAAAAAGCAACTTTCAATCATAAGTATGACTCCTCATACATAAAGCATGGGTTTATTCCACTGGGTGATTCAGAGGCTCCGAAACTGTTGTGTGTTATATTTGCAGAAGTGCTGTCCAATGAAGGAATGAAACCTTCATGGATTTCATAGACATTAGGGCTGGAAGGTACTTCAGGAGATCATCAAGTCCAGCCCCCTGCCCCAAGGGCAGGAAGTCAGCTAGGGTCAAAGGATCCCAGCAAGATAAATGTCCAAACACTTCAAAGCTTCTTGGACACTTGCAGTCCAAACACCGTGCTCTATAAGGAACACCTGTAGATTTTTTTGATGAGAAAAAAGGTGATTTTGAAGGGCAAAAACAATGACTTTGCAATACCACATATACAAATGCGGCTGCAATGAGGGCTGCATTCATTCCTAGTGGCTCACCAAATTGCCAAAGCTAAAAAGGCTATTGTAATTGGTGAAGAGCTGGTTCTTCCTGCTGCAAAAGATATCTGCCATGAGCTATTGGGGGAAATGGCATCTTGCAAGGTAGGACAATTTTCTCTTTCCAACAATACTGTTGCTAGGAGGATCAATGAAATAGCTGAGGACATTGAGGAGTAGCTGTTGGAGAGGATAAAGGGGTCTCCATGGTTTTCAATTCAGGTGTATGAATATTTAAACTGATATTTAAAACAAGGTAATGCTGTTACTATACGTGTGTTATGTTGCTGAAGACAATGTGCATGAAGATTTACTGTGCACACTTTCACTGCCTAACAACACAACAGGGGCAGAAATCTTCAGAGTTTTGGATGATTACATTTCAGGCAGGCTCAACTGGGCTTTTTGTGTAGGACTTTGTAACAGTGGTACTACCACAATGACTGGAAGGCTTTCCAGTTTTACTACCAAGGTAAAAGGAGTGGTGCCTGAATGTGAGTCTACCCACTGTGTAGTTCACCATGAAATGTTGGCACACTGAAGATTGTCTCCTGAATGACACTATGTATTGAGTGACATGATTTGTATTGTCAGTCATTCATGTTTGTATTCACTTCTGTTTGCATCAGTGTGTGAGGATACGGGCGCTGAACACAAGCACCTTTTCCAGCATACAGAAGTTCATTGGCTATCAAGAGGGAAGGCCCCGACCAGAGTCTTTGTATTAAGAGAACAGTTGCAAAGATTTGTCTCGGACAAAAAAAATCACCATTAGCTGTGCATTTCAATGGCCTGCTAAACTCGCTTATTTGAGCAACATATTCACTGTCCTGAACGAACTCAATCTCTCGATGCAAGGGACAATGATGTCTGTCTTTAAAATGGCAGATAAAATCACAGCCTTCAAAACCAAGCTGGAAACCTGGGGGAAATATGTGGACAGGGGAGTCTTTGACATGTTCCAGAATTTTGTAGATTTTTTGGGAGAAGCTGTGGGACGTTCCCAGTTAATAAGCGAGCAGGCATAGAACCACTCAATGTAAGTTAGACCTGGTCTGCCAAAATTCTTTGAGTGAGTTTGCTGGTCTGCAGTATAAAAAAAGCTAATCAGAAAAAAGGGTCTAAACTATTATCAGTGTCCTTACAGAAAACATGCTAGTTTGGTAAGCTTTCAGTAATGGTGCTGAACATTATTTCTGTCCTATTGATCTGTACAGGTGGGGGGTGGAGGGAGAGAGAGAAATTGGCACAAACCTGGTCCATAGATCATTTTTCTACCATAGATAGACTTTTCAATGTTTTCTAGTTCTCATGGTAATAGCTTTGTTTTCCTTTAAACTTGATGGTGTTTGGATTCCAGGAATCTCTTTGTGTGTAAAAGATTTTATTTACATTTCACTGTGTTCAAGCAGGAGAGGTTTTTTTATCCACCTGTTTTGTTCTTTTTTACAACAGCTCCTTATTTCCTCTTTGGATCTGGCTTTTTGTCTTTCTTCCTTTTTCATTGTTGAAGGCTGATGAATCAATGGTTAGTTTAGCCACAAGCCTTACACATGCCTTTCAGCTCATACGCAGAAACTGATCATTAACTGTGTGGGGAGGGGGTTGGAATGACAGCTAGGTAAAAAGATCAACTTTTCTGGAAGCTTTTGGTAGAAGCATGGAAAATGGTTATTGTCAACAATGTTATTATTATCCCCAAATGGAAATAGTAGAGCCATGTTATCAACATGAACAGTTTGCAAAACAACCGTCACATGCAAACACTGAGCAGCTGAAACCATGTTACTAAATCCTTCAGGTATGAAGGGTTTAAGCAGGATCCAGTCAGGTTAGAAAAAGCCATGATGACTGAGTCATTCTGAGCTCTTCAGATAAAAGCTTGTAGGAGGGAAGTACTACCAATAATAATGAGTTAAATAAAAGGGCAAAGCCACAAATTTTATTTATTTATTTATTTATTCATTTGATTTATATGCTGCCCTTCCCAGCAGTTAGACCAAACTGAAGTTTTCACAAAACAACATCTGGGACCTCAACACCTGAACTAATTCATTTTAAATGGCTGCTGATTGCTTTATGTATTTAAAGTTCAGAAGGTAGGAAGGTCCTTTTTTCCTACAAGTGACTTATTATTTAAACCTTCTCTTAGTAATGAACAGTATTTTCCAAGTAGCCTGGGTAAATATTGTTACTTTTTTTGCTTTTGTTTTGATGTAAATTAACTTGCATCCTTGATTTTGACAAGGAAGTATGCCAGTAGATACCTCAGGTATTTAGAAAAGGCTAACCTTGAATTTTGCAAGCACAATGCCAGATAGCTGGTATGAATTGTAATTTCTTCCTCATGCTCCAGAATGCCCATAAGCAGTTGTGGTGGTGTTAGAGTGATGTTGTAGCTGTGATGGTCCAGGAATTATGGGAGAGGCAAGGATTTCTTAGGTTGATATATTTTATTGGACCAACTGCATAGCTGAGATAAAGTTAGACAAACTTTTTGAATGCACTATGTTCTTCATCAGGTCTGAGCAATAAAAGCCAAGCAGCATAGTAAAAAACAGTTGGAAGAAGAGAGAGAGGGGTAGCAGAAAAACAATTAGTAGAAAAGAAGCCACCTGGAGGAGAAATTTCTAGGAAACAATACCATCAAACCTGCACTGTACCTGCATTGCAGAGACGATATTTTCATCATCTGGACTGAACACCTGGAGTCACTTACTGACTTCCACTACACATTTAACAATATCATCCCTTGATCAAACTTTCTCTGGAATACTCGGTTACACTAATATAAACTTTCTAGACACCACAACCCACATCCAGGACTCCTGGACTGGATTCAGATGTGCAGGCATGTGCAGTTTGTGGTGCCGCAACTGCATAGTTTCCCCTTAAAAACAAAACTGCAAACACCAATACCCACAGCTCTATTTCAAAGTGGTAACATACAGTTTAAAAAGTGACTTTGATTTCCTTGTTCATATTGGAATGTAAGAATATGGCTTAGAAGTGCACTTTTGGCTTGAATAGGATCTTCAATCTCCCTCCCTCAGAAAAGAAATGGGGTCCTTAAAAAAAGAAACACACACACACACACACACACACAAATCCTGTCATTTTATTTGTTCTCTGCAGGAGTTCACTGATTTCTAGGTTTATTGTGGGGAAGTGGATGGAGACTGGATTTATATCTTTTCTAGGTAAAGGGATAATTTAGCTCAGCTACTGGCCAGCAATGACCAATATAGCAGAGACTCATAAAAAGCAATCAGATTCTGATGAGATTACAAAGCCTACGTGATGCATGTAGCCTCTACCTACAGAGATTTGGTAATTCTTGGAACGCTGGCAAACTAGATATTGGTAATTTAAGAATGTTTTGTTACTCTGGAAATCTCTAGGAACCATCAGCCTGAACTTCTGAGGATAGAAATGGATGTTATTTGAAGTCTCATTTGTACTGCCTCATTTGTGCTGCCTTGGTAAGGTGGCACAAATGCTGAGCAGCTAGACATCTGTACCCTTTGTTACACCACATGACAGGAAAATCAGAGGTGCAACAAAAAGGAGTAATAGAATTTCCTGCTTTATTGAAGCAGACGTCTGTTACTTTTTGGCACTTTCCCAGCTGTCCCAGACCCACGGCATAGGTCTGGGGCAGCGGGGACTGCAAGGACATCACATTGCCCTTTGTCCTGCATCATCAAGGGTGGGACAAGGATCAATGTTTCTTTTATCCAGTGAAGTGGATGAGCTGTGTGGCAACATATCGTGGCACAGCTGATCGCCTCAATTCCACAATGTCTTATTTCTAGCTTGACAGTCTCGCTGAATAACTGAAATTCATAAAATGCTATTGCTGGCAGATGTACTTGCATACCTTTCAATGTGAAACATGCCATGTTTTTCTGTCATGGCATAAGCGTCTGTCTCTGATAAAAGGAAGCTGAGGCCTGTCGTTACAGAGCCTGTTCCAAAGTTAAGTGAAGTCAATGAAAATTTTAGCTCAGAACCATGCTTTTGGTAGCACAGCTCAGTCATGTAGTAAATTATTCTGTGAATCTGTTATTATTTCAGTTGTTAGCTATTTTAAACCAAATATACATGGTGTTTGAAATCTAATGTGTTCTGTAGTATAAAAGGACAAATAGAGTGGTGCCTACTAATGGTAGCTGGATGCTGTAAAACACTAATAGTAGAGTGAAAGTGTCAAATTGTTTTGGTGTATTGCAGCATTTAAACTTCATTGGTAGGTACAGTGAACTTTTTTCTGCAGTAATAACTCTTATGTAAAAATTAAATACCTGTAAGAATATTTCACTGTATATATAAACCTTAAAAACAAACACACAAAACAACCCCCAAGTCATCCAACCTGAGTTTTACTCCTTAAAAAATCTCTCTCTGTTTCTGGGATTTCCTGTCAAATTCAGAAGTGGTTTTAGCTTATTAACAAGTATCTAGTCACAAAATTGGCATGTGTGTATTATCTCTCTCTCTCTCTCTATATATATATATATAGATATAGATATAGATATACATGTAGATCTTTTAAATTATATCTATATCTAGATATAGATATAGATGTCTATTACATTTTTCCCCAATTTGCCCTGTAGAAGCTCCTATGAAAAAAGAGAAGTTTTGGAGCAGTATCCCTAGTCTGACTGAGAGAATACAAAGGAAAAGGGGGAAGAAAACATACTGTGGTTGCATCTACATGTGTTGCTATGGCAACATTGTTACTCTGTCATGATTTAGTATGTTTTGGAAGCACTAAATCATGGTGCTGTAAAGCCTGTACTGCGCTGTACATGTGGAGTACCGTTATTTTTAGCAGCTACTTTGCTGTAGGGCTGGGCTATACCAAGGAAGCATGTTGCTATGGTAAAACTGCAGATGTGTAGATGCCTGCAGATGATATCTCGCTGTAGCATGCTGCTACAGAGAGGTAGTGTCATGTGTAGATGCACCCTATTAGAAGCAACATATAAACAGAAGACAATACCATTGGGAATCAGACTTGAGACTGGTAGGACTCCCTGGTATAAGGTTAGGGTTTGGGCTAGTAGGGATTCCCCTGTTAGGGTTAGGATTGGTAGGATTCCCTGCCCAGCCAGGGGCTCACTACTAGCTGCACCCCGATGGGTGGGGCAGCGGGTTGGGACTTGTCTCACCCCTGAAGCTCTTTCCTAGCCCTGCACCTCGATTGCCTGATTGGGGTATGGGGCTAGGACCTGCCCCTGACTAGGACAGTTCCCAGCCCCTGCTCTGTGATCATGGGGAGCTTCTTCCTTACTTAACTCCATGATTAAGAACTGGGTGGGGAGCAGGCTGGAGAACTTGCTTCCCAGCCCTCGCCAGCAGGGAGTTCTCAGTGCCAGCTCTGCAGTTGTGGGGCCAGTGCTGGGAGATAAAGATCTCTCAGTCCCCGCTCCCCAGTCATGATCTTGGAGCAGGGGGCTTGGTGCTCCCTGCTGCCATGGCAGGGGGACATAGTCCCTGGGAGTGGAGCTCGCCCTAGCAGCAGGGAGCTCCCAGGGGCAGGGAGCAATCTTCTGGCCCCTGGTGGCCAGCTGACCAGGAGCAGATTTGCTCCCAGTCAGGTGTCTATACAAGTGCTACTATGCAGTAACTAGTCACAAGTAAATTTGTTACTTGCATTTGCAGGTAGCAAATTTACTTGCAATTAGCCAGGTTTACTAGTGTGCAGTAAGCGTTTGCACGTGCAGATGCACATGCTTACTGTGCAGTAAACTATGCTATTGCTCAGTAAAATATCTTGTCTAGATGCACCCTTGGTGAATGTTAAAATTTAGGCTTCTAGGGCTTCCTGGGCTGGTGTTCAATTTTTGTCTCAACAGGGACACCAAGCTCAAGTTAGGTTACAGGCTAGTTTGGGATTCTGGGTCCGGGTTTGGTGGTAGAGGATTCCAAGGCTGAGGCTTACAGAGCTCTTTGGGCCATAGTTTGGGGTGAGGCTGCTTTGGTTTTAGGTTATTATTAAGGCTGGTAAGTCTTTCTAGCTGGTGTTATAGCATGGATTATGAGCTTGCAAGATAGATTTAGGGGCTGTAGTTGTTACTGGCCTCCTCATTAGGGTTAGAGTTGAGACTATTAAGATCCCTATGTTTCTTGGGTCTCCCTAGGGTTGGGGCTGGAGCTGGGAGGGCCCACCTGGTTACAGTTAGAATAGGAGTAAGAGCTGGGTCCATTAGGGATTGCCAAATTAGGGTTATTGCTAAGGTATATAAGGTTTAATCACACGTTGAATATTTAGCCTGTGCTTCAGTATTTTCTTGAATCCATATTTTCCCGAGTAGATAAAAATGCCTTGTTTATGCCACCACCATACATTTTGTAAAGCAGTTACTCACTAAAGTATTTCCATTGACTATCATGAGGATACTCTGGATGAGTAACTCCTCTCCAAGGTTATTAAAGTTGGTGAAATTTGACCTATTATAATCAAGTAATATAAATATGCATCAGAATTCCCCTCATCTTTACAAAAACTCAGGATTGTGCTGTCAATTAAACTAGTGTAAATTCAGAGTAATCTATTAAAATTAGGTAATTATAGTCTGGTAATTTACTATGATAAAGTAGAATGGAATTTCAGCATCTTTGAGAAAGGAAATTGTAAATGGAAAATAAAGGAGAGAGGTCTGTTAAATATTGCTTTAGACCAGTGGTCTCCAAACTTTTTTGATCACTCACCCCTATCAGTAAAAAATTTTTGAGCGCGTACCCCCAATATATGTATATTTATATAACGCGCACCCCTATCAGTAAAAAATTTTTGAGCATTCACCCCCAATATATGTATATTTATATAAATATAAATGTACATAGAAGTTCTATTATTTTCTTTCCGCACCCAATGGATCGTCTTGCGCACCCCCCGGGGTACACACACCCCACATTGGATACCAGTGCTTTAGACCATGGAGGTGAGGAGAACTCAAGGAAAAGTTAAATTGTCCAAATATTACTAATAGGGTTCATCATAAAGGTTATAGGTAACATGTTCCAGAAATGAATGATTCCAGCCAGAAAAGATGCCATCCCCAGAATACTGTCCTGCTGTCAAGAAGGAACTGATAGAGATCAAAAAGGAAGTTAGTGATATCAAAATTAAATTAAATATAGAAAAGGGCTTGTAGTGTGCAATAACACAAGGCTGATTGATTTTAGCAAAATAAGTGAGGCTTTAAGTCAATTAGGGATTAAAATGCAAAGCACATATGAGTAAGTATTAAAACCTGTTAGTGTGGAAGAAGGATTAAGAAAGATGTAAGGCACAATATTTCAATGGAGGTCAGTCACTGAAAGACATTGAAAGACAATGGCATTTCTCATTTCTTGAATCAGTCGGTTGGATAGGGTTGCTCTGTACTCTTAAATAGTTGCTGGGTTTCACCTCTGATGTAGCACTATTTTAGAGCTGAGTGAGACTCTTTAGATTCCTTTTGGAAAAAATCTGCTATTCAAATCTATATTAGGTTATTGCAGAAGATCGTCAGCTATTGTTTTTAGAAAGGTGTCTCTTGACATGACATAAGAACAGAATTAAGAGAACTGCTGTTTCTCCATATTTCCCTTTGGCAATTCAACACCTAGGAAAGCAAAATGACCTTCAAGCACAAAACCAACAAAACAAAACCAAACCAAACCCTTGCTGATAGCATATATCAGTAACGTGGGGAGGGGCCTTACAGGAATATTTCAACAACTAGGAAGCAATTATAACATAACATTCAGAGTCAAGGTTAAACTAAAAAGAATCCAAACATTTGCAAGTATGAAAATACACAGTCAAAGCACCCAAACCACCTTAATTCTACCCCTATGGTAATGACCTGCCCAAGGAAACCAAAAACCTGAGGCGAGCTTATCTATCAGTACTTTGTGCAGCCTCTGTCTGAGTATGAGTAAAGGGGTGTAGGTTGTAGCCATGTTGGTCTCAGGACATAGGCAGACCAGGTTCTTTGGGTGAATCTGATATCTTTTATTAGACCAACTTAAATAGCTGGAAAACAATTATTAAGCAAGCTTTCGGGTTCAAAAACTCTTTGTCAGGCTAAGGAAATTTCTGCACTTGGTGTGCGCTCTTCCTGGATTAAATGAATAGTAAAGAAGCCAGAGGCTGGGCTGGTGTGCAGACAAGACAGGTAGTCAGTGAAGATGTAGATTGAGGAGTCAATGGGTGAGAGACAGGTTGGGTGGGGTGGGGAGAGAGAGAAGCGGGGTGAATAGTGGAGAGATACCTGGGGAGTCGGATGTCAGGCAGGTTATAATGTATCATAAATCCAGTGTCTATATTTAGTCCATGATTTTTAGTATCCAGGAGGCTGAAGAAGTGGAGTTCATAGGCTCTTCTCTGGGAAGTGTTTTGTAAATTCCCTTTGAGGATCAGGACTGCGAGATTGGAGAGAGAGTGGTTTTCTTGTGAGAAATGTGCCCCCACAGGTAACTGGGTAGTCTTGTCTTTGATAGATTTCCGGTGTGTGTTCATTCTGGTGCGCAGTTGTTGTTTGCACACAACGTATTTTCCTACATATTTTCCATCTATCTGGTGCACTGGATGAGATGTATAACATTTCTGGAGGTGCAGGTGTAAGATCCAGGAATGGTGATGGCTCTGTTGTGGGGTGTAGTAATTGTGGGGTGGTGGAGATGTGTTGGCAAGTTTTGCATTTCTTGTCATGGCATGGTCTGGATCCTTTTGGTGCATTCTGGGCTTGAGGAAGTTTGCTTCTGGTGATGAGGTTAGCGAGGTTTGGTGCTTGTTTGAAGGCTAGGATGGGTGACTCTGGGAAGATCTTTTTAAGAGTAGGGTCTCTTTCTAGTATGGGTTGCAATTGTCTGAACATTTTCCATACAGGGTCGAGGGAGGGGTGATATGTCATAACCAGCAGTGTGTGATTTGTGGGGGGTTTTCTTTTGTACTGCAGCAGTTCTTCACGTGGTATCCACGTGGCTCTTTCAAACGTGTGATCTATCTCTCTGGAGGAGTGTCCTTGTTGGGTGAAAGCCTTTTTAAGATTGGTGAGGTGGCAATCCAGGGTGTTCTCTTGATATACAACCAAGCCCTCAGATACCACTGAATTTGCACACCACTGGTTATGACATATCACCCCTCCCTCGAGCCCATATGGAAAATCCACGCCCTCCCCCCGTCTCTCACCCATTGACTCCTCAGTCTACATTTTCACTGACTGCCTGTCTTAGTTTCATAGTTTCTAGGGTCAGAAGGGACCTGAGCAGATCATCTAGTCCGACCCCCTGCCATGGCAGGAAAGAGTACTGGGGTCAAACGACCCCAGCAAGGTGTTCATCTAACCTCCTCTTAAAGACCCCCAGGGTAGGAGCCTGCACCACTTCTCTTGGAAGCTGGTTCCAGGCCCTAGCTGCCCTGACTGTGAAGTAACGCCTCCTGATATCTAACCTAAACCTGCCCTCTGCCAGCTTGTGACCGTTATTCCTGGTCACTCCTGGTGGTGCTCGGGGGAACGGGGACTCCCCCAATCCCTGCTGATCCCCCCTGACTAGTTTATAACAGGCCACTAGATCCCCCCTCAGCCTTCTCTTGTGGAGGCTGAACAGGTTCAGGTCCCGCAGCCTGTCCTCATAGGGCCTGCCCTGCTGTCCCCTGATCATGCGAGTGGCCATCCTCTGGACCCTCTCCATGCTGTCAACATCCCTCTTGAAGTGCGGCGCCCAGAACTGGACGCAGTACTCCAGCTGCAGCCTGACCAGTGCCGCATAGAGGGGGAGGATCACCTCTTTGGACCTGCTCGAGATGCATCTGTGGATGCATGCCAAGGTGCGGTTGGCCTTCCTGACTGTCTCCCCACACTGCCGGCCCATGTTCATCTTGGAGTCAACGATGACCCCCAGATCCCTTTCCGCCTCTGTTCTGACAAGAGGGGAGTTCCCCAACCTGTAGGTATGGTGCCGGTTGTTCCTCCCAAGGTGCATCACCTTGCACTTGTCTGTGTTGAAACCCATCCTATTCTCGTCCACCCACCCCTGTAACCTGTCTAGGTCTGATTGTAGCCTGTTGCATCCTTCCAGTGTGCCCACGTCCTCCCACATCTTAGTGTCATCAGCAAATTTGAACAGGGTGCTTTCTACCCCCTCGTCCAAATCGCTGATGAAGATGTCGAACAGTGCGGGCCCAAGGACCAAGCCCTGGGTGACCCCACTGCCCACATCCTTCCAGGTTGAAAAAGGAACACTGAGGCCCCAGTGAGACTTGAACTTGCAACCGCTGCTTTACAAGACCAGTGCTCTAACCCCTGAGCTATGGAACCAGTTTGTGTAGATACTTAGCCAGCCTCTGACTTCTTTACTTTTCATTCCATCCAGGAAGAGCACACCAAGTGCAGAAATTTCCTCAGCCTGACAAAGGGTTTTTGAACCTGAAAGCTTGCTTAATAATTGTTTTCCAGCTATTTAAGTTGGTCTAATAAAAGATATCAGATTTACCCAAAGAACCTTGTCTGAGTATGAGTAAAGCATTCCAGGATGTGTGCTCATCATATCTTTAAGGTTTTCTAACTGTGCTTTCACTCACAATTCAACCAAAGCAAATGTTGTTGTTTGGAAATTTCCTTAGTTTCTAAAATATTGCTAACATGTTTATGTTTCTAGGGTCATGCTGATGCAAGTTAGGCTTGGTTTTATTACTCCTCAGGACTTGCTACATTGGATGCTAGAGCAAATTAGGTTGTGGAAAGCTGAGTGGAGCTGAGGTGTTTCTTTGTCCAGCATTTTTTGTCTGTGGCCAGAGAAGCATCAACATGTAAAGAGGGAAACAGATCCTTCGTCTCCAGGTACCTATCTTCCTACCTGTAGCCTAGATAGACCTTTGGTAGCTCTTTAGCTGCTCCATGACCCCAACTGGCCTCTTCAACAACAACAAGCCTAGGCACTCCTTTTCTCCGACCTCTTCTTTTCATGGTCTACGTTCCTTCATGTCTTTACACTCTCACAGAGTCCTCTCTTCATTTTCCACCTTCCAATTTGGGTTTTCTCTTTTATTTTCCATAATCATAGAGAAAACCAGCAAATATGCAAGGTACTTCCTGGGATAGTGAAAAGAGTTTGTCTAACCCAATGTCTTCCTATCCTCCATGGCTGTTCTCAGGACAGATGGAAATTTCCAAATATTTCTCTCTCAGGAAAATTTTAAATCATGGGGCATTTACTAGGAGTCACATCACAGTGTGATGCAAGAAGTTTGAAAACCCACCACTGATCAGATATGTGGTCCTGGAAAAAATAGCACTTAGAAAGTATGTAAAACATAGGGAATTGGTGATCAAAGAGCAAATAAGCAACTTATACTTCCAAATTAGAAAAAGAAAACAAAATCTTCATGCCCCATTCCAAGTGTCCCAATTTGTGGACAAAGCAGTTATTCCAGGAAATAATTAAAAGGAGATTGAAATGTGCAGGACTTATAATGGATGTCTAGACTTAAATTTAACTACAGAATCTCTCCCAACACCTTGGTATTACTACATATGTACAGAAACATGATAGTCGTGCCACATCTATTCAGCAGCACATTCCACTTCATTTTTATTTGTGTTAGTGTGTGCAAAAGTGTACTAGACATTGTACAGACATTTAATTAGACAGTTCTCTGCTCTTTTTATATATTTTACTGTGAGGTGTTTCAAAAACCTAGCATGGAGGTGAAGATTTATAGGAAAAAGAAAAGAAAACATTGACCACAAAGAGTAAATTAAAGTAATAGTTTAAAAATGAACTGCTAATTCAACCACATCTTCAATGGAAAATTCAGATTAAAATGAAAACACAAGCATATTTTTCTCTCCTTTGTGAGTTTAACTTGGAAAATCACCACTACTCTAAGTTTGGACTAAAAGCAGAGAATTCTGGAGTGAGATTTTTAGCATCTGCTTTTGCTGTGGCAGCTGTACCATGAAAATGGTACATTTTGTTAAAAAAAAAAAATCAGTTAGCTCAAGTTGTTTGGCTGTAATTTTCTGACCCCCCCCCCCCCCACACACACACAAATATATCAAAGAATCATAGAGAAGTAGGGCTGGAAGGGACCTCCAGAGGTCATATAGTCCAACCCCCTGCCTGTGGCAGGATCAGCCCTATCCAAACCATCCTATACAATTCATGCTCTAAATTTCATACAAGACTACCATCAACCATAACACCTTAACCTGCCACAACTTGTGTGTGTGTGTGTAGACAATTCTATACATACACACACATGCACATATACTAAATTTTCTTTTTTTTTTGCTTAGAAGAAATTAATATTTATACTGTCTAATAAGGTAGTGTGACATGTAAAATATATTTCTATATTTTATTCTGAGATATCTAAGATATATATTTAAAGATATCAATTCAGATGACAAATATCTGACAGTTCTATCCATTTGCCTTTCTCCTTTGCATCCCAGCCATAGTACTAAGACTCACTAAGCTGATCCAGCACCTACTTCAGTTACAAGGAGTCTTATCACTGATTTCAGCAGTGAGTAAAGGTGTTAAATGATCCTGAGCAATCTTGAATGCCGGCCTGACACTGTGCTCAGTCTGTCTTAAGAAAGCCAGGGAGAGGCTCTGGGGCATGCTCAGGACTGCTTTGAACTGTATATGCTAACTGCTGCCCCTTCAAATATATTACAGGCTGATCGGTTAACTCAGTTAACTTCTAGACCTTAAAGCAATGGTCACAGGCACAGAGATTGGTGGGCTAACAGATTAACTGAGTTATGAATTCACACTATGGGCATTTTTACACATGGAGGTGGTGCACTTTAATTAGAGAGGCTGTCAGAGCCTCCCTAAATAAAGCACCCAGAGCATGTCATGTGTCAGCATCCTGGCACTTCAAAATGGCGATAGTGGCACTTTAACTACAGCTCATTTGATGAGCTTCAGATAAAGCGCCCTGCCACCATTTTGAAGCCCAGGGATGCTGATACACGAAACATAGAAACTGACTGGAGTGCAGTAATCACCAAGCTCCAGGAGATTCTATTAATCAAGTCTGCCCTTATGTGCTGTAATTACAGTCCATCAGAGCAGCCTCCAAGCTTGTGTAGGATTATATAACAAGTTGCATTGATGATCATTGTCCGGACTTTCCCAGTTAAAAAGTATCTAGACTGTTGTTCATAAGTCAAAGTATCTGTATTGATGTGTTAAACATTAAGGAGGATGTACTTCTTGAGTGAAGGTGTTAATACTAGTTGTGAATATGTGAAGTGTTTTATCAGATATCTATTTATTCCTTTGTGTTGTTGCAGTTAGAGTCTTGCTTACAGAACTCAGTGACTTTGAAGAACAAGGGTAAAGTCCTGGCTTTGTTGAAATCAGTGGGACATATGTCAATGACTTCATTAGGATCAAGGTTATGTGAGTGCAGCCCCTCCAAAATAATTTCATTATGCTTGCAAAAATGAATATCATCTTGGTTACATACAGAGTTATTGTAATTTTGTCAATAAAAGTCCTGGAGAACTTCGGTAAATTAATAAAAATGTCAATGAATTTCACTGCTAAATAACACTGGCATCAAGTATTAGCTTTCATGCTAATCCAGAAGAGGTGAATTTACAACATCCAGTGCAATTATTCACTTGGCTAATGTGTATTCAGAGTCTAGTAACAGTTTCTTTGAACTTGGGGTTAACTGCAATATATTTCCAGCAAATAGAAGAAGAGCATATCTCACTGGATAAATCACTGGAATGGGTAATCCATTTTGCAACAGTACATATCCATGAGAAAACAATGGGGTTTGTTGGAAGGAAAATAGAAAGTATAATGTTTCTTTACATTTGTGATTTGTACTAATCAGCAGGCGTTTATATGGCACCCACAGGAACTTGGCGATAGGGACATTGGTTTTAAGTATGAACAATAGAAATATTCCATTAGGAGAAATTGTTCTTGAGATAGCCAAAGTACAAATGACTGAGCTGGTTTACCAACTGTCTCAAATGTGTTTTGTGAACCAAGCTGGACTCTTCCATTGGCTTCATGACTTCTTAATAAACATCAATCATGATATAGGGGTCTAGCAGTAGCCATACACAATCCAGATCTTTCTTAGTATAAAACTAGCTTTGGGACAGCCTGTCTCACATTTCAGAGCTCTGATCATGGGGCTTAATTCTCAGCTGTGCTGCTGCTTTGGAGGAGCCAAGATCAGACAAGGTAGCAGCTAGAGCCAGTAGGCCCAGACTGAGAGGGTCAGGCCTGGACAAATATAAAAAGGTTAGAGCCAAGTGATCCAAAAGAAAACCCCATTCCAAGGCTCAGGATGCCTCCTGCATAATTGCTTGTTTCATGAAGGCATGGCAACAAGATATAGGCTGGTGGTACAGAAGAGCTGGCAGAGTTGGGGAAGGGGTTGGGGGAAGGCTAGCCAACTGCTGGGTGTTCCCGTTGCCTGGCAGGGTTAGTCCTGACACAATACCCAGAAAGGTTTCCTGTTGTCTGTATCGCTGAAGCTTTCTGCTCATATCTGTCCAAGAAAGACATCACAGGTCCCAAGAGAGAGTAAAAGAGGTAGAAATGTGTCTAACTGCAATGTGGGTAACTATTTTTTCCTTTGATTGCAACCTTTACTTCTCCTTTCATCCCTAAATGTACATTTTTAAAATCACTACTGAAGGTGGCTTCATGGTCAAAATATTTCAATTTCTTTTGTATATCTAAGATAAAACTCAATACACACAGGTGTAGGGACAGTGCATATGCAGTGATACACCATGTGACAACAATGTGGGAGAAAAGAGCTGCAGCTGAACCAAATGCTAAATGTGATTACTTCTGTCCAACAGCACAGTCTTTTCTTGTCTATCATAAATTAAATTGTATCATATCAGTTCTAGAATAAATTACACATAACTTAAAACGTGTAGTTCCCATTAAATTTAATTTTTGAAGATAACCAACATTTCTTGTGGGAGATTTCAAGGTCATAATACCAAGTACACTGCTTTATTTCCTTAGAATTGTAAACACTGATTAGATTTTGTTTCAATAAACAATCAGTATTATCAAATACATTGTAAAATCAACTCTGAACATTGCATTGTACTAAAACAATGGGAAGTGTTTTACCCTATTCTACTATCTAGATAGCAAACGCACATAGATTTTATAATTTTTATTGTAGTGCCAACAAAATCTGGAAAAAAAAATGCTGGAACAATTTGAGGCAGCGCCCCTAACAATGCAACTGCACTTTGTGTGTATGTGTTCAAACTAGTTACACATTATACATACATGCACACATTAATATACATATATATCTGTGCACGCACACAGACACACATATAATATAATATAATATAAGTGTGTGTGTGTTTTCTGTAGAAGGATAGGTACTTGGAGGTAAAGAAGCACCTCGGCTTCAGCCGACTTTCCAAATCCTGATTTTCCCTTGCATCCAATGTAGCATATCCTGAGGAGTGATAAAGCCAAGCCTAGCTTGCACCAGCAAAAATATATTTGTGCAAAAATACCCTCAGAGTATATGTATAATACACACACCATATGTCTATGGTAGAGTGTACAAATATAAAGTTGATTGGAGAACTGTAAATTGCAGACTAGGCGGGAATATTCTGTGTGTGTCATTCAAATAAACTGAAGCCTGATTCTCCTCCCCGCTTCAGCCTCCCATGATGTCTCTTTTATGATAAATTAGAAGCAGATTTAATTTACAACACTCAAAGGAAATGTTAATGGGATGTTCTTGAGTCTTGATGGACCATAAAAGAAAATGATAAGAAAGACTTGCAAGTTGAACACTGGTATAATAAGCTAAACATGATGACAGAATCAAAACCGTACATAACAATTCTTTTTGTTTTGTGTTTTAGCTGATCTCTCCACTCAGTACAGAGAGTATCTGCTTTCAGTGATGTTCTGGTTTTGAATTCACTGGGTTTGTTTGTTCGTATTTCCTTTACTGCAGCAGCTAGAAAAAAAATGAAGTAGAAATCCAAGTCTGAATTAACCATTTGAGGCTCATGCTGGAGTGATGGCAAGGAGGAGGCATCTTGTATGACTGGAGGAATGTTGCCTGTCCAGGTCAGGAGTTGGGTAGGAATAATATAATGATGTCCTGACCACTTCAAGAAAATGTTAGGGTACTTCTGCTAACCTCTATGTCCTGGCCATGTTGCAGTTGGGGTAACTACATTCTGCAAATAGAAACATTCCCTTTCCAGCCATAGACCTGCACTTTCATTTAGAGGACCTGATTCTTTTTTTAATAAGACTCTTTTACACTCCCAGAGAGGCATAAAGATTCCACACTGTAAATGAGACTAAGACCCTGCATATGTTCCTGCTTTGAACTGTTGTACAGGGTTGCTGTGCGATTTATGTTGCTTTTCACCTTATAGTAGGCTATGATTTAGAAATGGCAAATTAACTGGAATCATGTGGAGTAGAAGAAGTCTGCTCTCCAATTCTCACTTAATAATATCTTCCAGCACCTACAATGTGAACCCAGTCCCTAATACATAGTAGCTCACTGTGTAAAATACATCCATCCTCCTTTTGTCTGAAGAGTCATGTATAAATGTAAGACAATGTTACTATTATACACCACCTTGCTGTTAGGTATTGCTGGGGGTCTGGGGTCTGAGATAAGTAAGCGATCTCAGAAACAGCACTTGTCGGGTCATTCACAGATGAGTTGGCAGTTAATTTAAAACATACATAACTTACCTCCCCTTTGAAGGAAACGAGAGGTGACACAATTGGATTTGATACACAATTTAGGCTTTTGAAAAAACCCCCAGACTGTTGTTTACTTAATAGACTGTAGTGGTTTCAGACTGATAACTAGGGTTCCTGGTTTTCTCTGATTAAAAAATTGCCAGTTCTCTGATAAAAAAGATTGAAAATTCTCTGATAAAACCCCTCAAATCTGTGATTCAAATTAAAGGCCCCCCATGGCCCCTGCAGCCCTGCCAGTGTCCCTGATTCACATCCAGCCCCCCCAGCCCTGCTGGTGCCCCCTGCCTCCCTCCCCACCCCCAGCTGCCAGTGTTATGGGGTCAGGGACCCAGGTCTGCAGCTCCCTGCTCCCATCAGAAGGTAGCGGCTGCTGCAGCAGAGCACAGCCTGGCTACCCTGCTCCTTCCCTGCCTGATGCAGGCTCAGGTGGGCAGTGGGATCAGCTCCCCGACATAACACACACTCCAGGCAGGGTAGGGGGAACCCATGCCTCCCAGATCTGTGCATGAGATGGGGTTGGGACAGATGTGCACTGTGGGCTTGGGCTCCCTGCTGCCCTCCCCCAGGGCCTCCACAGCCCAGCAGGTGTGACCAGTCCTGCAGGGACAGCAAGGCAATGCAGGAAAGCTGCTTGTTACTGCAAGCTCCACACTGCCCTAGTGACGCACCCTCTGTGCATGCGGCTGCAGTGAGGGGCACAGCCCTGTACCGCCAACCCTGATGCGGGTCGTGTCGCCAGGGCAGTCCAGAGCTCACAGTGGCAAGCAGCTTTCCTGCGTGGTCCTGCTGTCCCTGCAGCACTGGGTCACACCCACTGGGCTGTGGAGGCCCAGGGGAGGGCAGCAGAGTGGAAGCCCGAGCCCCTCCCCTGCCTTCATCTTCACACTGTGCACCAAGCTGGGGGACATGGGTCCCCCTGACCTCCTGGCTTAGCAATCCTGAGCGCGCCGCTTTGGTCTGTTCCCGAATTGGTTTCACCTCCCCCTTTCGGCGACACTTTCATTGAGCAACTTATTCTCACATTATTTGGGAGAAAAGATTCTTGAAATACTAAACTATATATATTATATATTTTATTTTTTAAAAATGAAGAGAAGCCAAACGGTCTCCCTCAGAGGACATCATGTAATATGGCTTCCTCCCTATATTTCTTACCATGATTTCCTGCCTTAAACTATTGCATGCTATTAAACAAAAGCTGCGTTGCATCAGTGGTGGCTGCTTTTCAGTGATGGGCAAAGTCATTTGTGGTTTCATTAATGTAACATTCAATTGTAAATGCTGTGAAGTTAGGACATGAAAATGTGAGGGGCTTTATAACAACATTACGCTCAGTCACAGTGCATAGCCTGTATCTTGTATGCTGTACATTCAATAACAGATATATTGAGGCACAGCGAATACTGAAAACAAAGTATAATACAAATACATTACATGATGTAGTGGAGTTAATGCTAGGATAAGGTGCTTATCTTTGCTAGGCTCTCATAATGATGGTGTCTGGGCTCGGGGCAAAGCTCGCCTGAAGGGGCTGGGGAGCGGCGCATTTACCCGAGCCAGGGGAGCCTGTGTGGTGCCTGGCTCAACCCCAGGCCCTGTCCCCACCTCCTCCTTGCCTCAAGGAGGAGGTGCTGCCCACCCCACGCTGGTCTATCTCCCTGTGGGGATGCTGGTGTGGTGAGGAGTGGAGCAAAGCTGAGCGGTAACTTACCGCCGGTCCCAGTGCCTCTGCTGCGCTCTGGGTTTCTAGGAAACCTCAGTCCAGGTTTTCTCCCGCCGGGTGTGCGGCATTACAAAGTTAATGCATGGCAAGGTTTTTTTTTGTGCATGGCCATGCACATGTGCACCCTAGAGGGAACTTTGCTCCCACGCCCTGTCCCTTGGACAAGCTGCCTGCCTCCCTGTCCCACTCCCTGCTGGGACCCTTTGGCCATGCATTGCAGCCCTGGGCCCCAAGCCCCACACGCTGCCCTGCTGGGCAGCAGCCCCAGTTCCGGCCCTGCCCAACTTCCTTCTCCCTATGTGGGCATCAGTCCCCACCCACCTACCTGCCAGAGCTGCTCTCCAGGTTGCCTGGTGGCCATGTTCATGGTGCCCCCTCCTTGACTGCCCTTTTCTCACTCCCCCACCCCCTTGCAGGCTGGAACTCTGCCAGTGTAGAGAGGGCTCATTGCAAAGCTGCAAAATCTGTGTGTTTCTTTGCTAAAATGAGAAATCCACATTTTACTTTGGTAAAGGGGAAACTCCACATTATACTGTGTTTTTCCACAAGAAACAGAAAACCCGGATCCATGTTGATAACCTCAGCACATTTTTGGCATGTCTATCAATTCTGGAAAGAAATATTATTTACTGAATTTTTTTGTAGGAGCTCCTTGGAAATCACCATAGTCTCCTAGGTAAACATGAGCTTTGTAGCCCTGTGGGGAAATGCAGATTTAATAGAAGCTTCTTTAAAGGTTTGGCAGTAAAATCTCCCCTACTTTTTATAAAGATGTTATGAAATGTAGGGTTTCTACTTCATGATACATATACCAAAGTCCACAATATTGACACTTTCAATATGACACTAACTATGTTAAGGAGTCAATGCAAATTAGGAGTTATTTGGGAAAATATTGGAACTAGAAGTAAAATGTTATTCCCTACCTGATATAGTGCAAATTTCTACTGTTTAAAAAATAAGAGAGCCATATTATGCTCTGCCTTTGCTGGGAGGCAAAGCAATGAAGTGAAAAGACTGAAGGGAAGTAGCTCCAACAGCAATTAGAACAGAGAAACAAACATCTTCTTCCCTCCCCAAAGGGAACATTTTAAAAGGGTGATGTGCAAAAAAGGGAAGAACATGACAATATGTGTGGGCTTTCTAAGAAGGTTTAATGATTCACTTTTTAATATGCGTGTGTGTTATGAAAAGACTCTGTTGCCTTGATTATTTTATTACGTTGCTTTTAATGCCACAAATTGCTAGTAGTGCAATAAATCTGTGGTTCTCACTGCCTGAGGTCGATGATTTTTCTCAGCTTCCTTTCTTTTTTAAAATAAGCTAGTTTCATCTTTATAGGAGCTATGTGAAATGTTTCATTTGCAATGAAACTGAAAAGCCCTGAAAAGTTCATCTGCATTGTGACATCTTTTCAAAACAAGAATCATCTGAGCATCTTGTGAACTATTTTTTGAGCCTGAAAGCCTTTTGCCAACATGAAGTGAAATGTCTTTCCCTACCAGAAATGGTGCACATTTCTACAGTTTAAGAACATAAGAGATATCATACTGTGTCAGTATTTTGCTCTGTATTTCGTATCTCACAATGGCACATAGTAGAGGTGCTATGGGGAGGAGGATTTATGCAAGACCTATCCAGACTCATCTTTCCTTTGCTCCTCTTCCCTTTGCCAGGTCAATTATGTGGGGCCAAGGGCCACATAGGCAATTTTGATGAGCTGTCATAGGCCAGGTCAGCAGCTCTTCCCCACCCCACCATGCAACAACTTGCCAGAAACTCCCTACAGAGCTTTGGGTAGGTGGGGAGCAGTATTCAGGAGCCAGATGGGTGGGCAAGGCCAGGATCATAGGCTGAGCCATAGGGCAGACAGCTCAGGGCCACGGCCAAGCCATGCTCTGCTCCTTGCATGCTCTATGGGGGGTATGTGGGGGTGTGTGTATGGGGGGTTGCTCATGTGTGGGAGGGGGGAATAGCTGGGTGATAGGTCCTGGGAACCAGCTGGGGGTGAAGGGAGGGAGAGGGTTGCTGGGGGGTGCATGCTGTGGAGCTCACCCAGGTGGTACAGTCAATGGCTTCCCCTGTGGTGCTCTGCACAGTGCTCAGGGCTGGATAAATGCATAGGCAAACTAGGCACATGCCTAGGACCCTGAGCTGTGGAGGGGCCCAGTCCTTCCTTCCACAGCAGTGGCACGAATGGTCCCATCTGCCTCCCTTTCCCTCCCCTGCCCTCCCCTCCACCAGCCTTGCTGCCATTGTGGTCTCGCCCTAGCAACATCTCTGAGCCCCACTCCCTGCAGGCAGCCTTGACTGGCCTGGGGCACACGAGTTTTTTGTCTAGAGCCCACTAAAAGGTTACTTTGGCCCTGTGCAGGCTGCCTCTGGCCCCAGCCAGCATGCAGCTTCTGGCAGAGTTGCTCTTGGTGAGGCTGCAGCTGGCCAGGTGCTGCTCTGCTCCCCTCACCTCCAGCAGGAGCTGCCTGGCTGAAGCTCCCCCTGCCTGCCTGACCACAGTAGTACAGCAGGGGCTGGAGTGGGAGGAGGAGTGCTGGGGATGAGGGGAGCGGAGCTTCACCCAGCTGTCTGCAGCTGCACTGGGAGCAGCCCTGCCAGAAGCTGCATGTACTGGCCCAGGCCAGTGGACCTGTTTTGCTTCCTTTGCCTCCAGCAGCGGTGCCTTCTGCTTCCCCTGCTGTGCCACTGTAGGCAGCAGGAACTTCAGCCACAAGGCTCCTGCCCTATTGCATGGAGGCTCCAGTTCCAGCTCTGGCTCCTGGCTGTGTGCTATGGCAGAAGCCGCCTGGCTGAAGCTCCCCCAACCTGGGGCGTGGGCCGGTGGGCATGGACGGGAACACAGTGGGGGCTGCCCCAGCAGGAGTGAGCGGGGCTTTGCTCATGCAGAGTACTGCATGGGCAGCCATGGTACAGATCCAGTCAGTTGGAGGGCCGGATCTAGCCTGCAGACTGTATTTTGCCCACCCCTGCCTTACACCTTCCAGCATTTAGAAACCTAGCTAGTTTTAATTTGGAGGGTGCAGACCTACCTTTATGTTTAATACCCACTGAGGAACCTTGCCTGCATGAATTCGTCTAATTCTTATGACCCCGGTTAAGTTTGTCTGACACAAGATGTTGTAGAGGCTATGAGTTCCAAAGTGTAATGCATGCTGTGTTATAAAACTTCCTTTTATTTGTTTTAAACTTGCTTCCTCAGAATTTCCTTATGTCTGTAGTGTGAGAGATGGTAAATAGTAAATCTCTATTTATTTTCTCTAGAGCATTCATTATTGTGTACACCTCTATCTAATCCCCACTCAGTTGTCTTTTCTCTAAGCTGAAAAGTCCTGTCCTATTTAGTCCCTCCTTGTCTGGAAACCTCACCATTTTCCTGATCACCTTTCTGGTACTTCTCTGCATCTTTTCTAGTTCTATTACCCTTTTGAGTATGGGGGTACCAGGACCATGTGCAGCATTCAAGGTGTAAGCTTAATCTTGATTTATGCAATGTTATAATAATGACATTTTCTGTTTTGTTTTCTGTTCCCTTCTTAATAATTTCTAACACTTCATTTGTCTTTTTGGTTCCTACATGACATTGGAACAATGTATTTAAACTCCAAGATCTCTTGCTTGAGTAGTAACAACAGTCCGTCATCAGGTCTGTGTTAGGTCTGTGTTGTGTCAGGGCCAATGGTAGTCTTATGCAGAATTTAGATAATTGATTGCATAGGATGGTTTGGATAGGGATGATCCTGCCTCAGGCAGGGGCATTGGTGACGCATATGAGATTGGCTGTGCACCCCCTGGAAGTGCCAGCCACAAAGCTGTAAGTGCCAGTGGAAGTGCATTTCCAGTTTCACCAGTTTCACCACTGGTGGTTCTGGGCTTGGCGATCATCCTCTGGGGGACCACTCCCTTCCTCCCCCCATTGGCAATCTGGTGCCCCCCCCCCCCCCCCCCGGACTTGGGAGGCACCAGTCACCTATGAACGGGGGGGTGGAGTAGATGGCCTCTGGAGGTTCCTTCTAGCCCTATTTGTCTATTATTCTATGATCTTGGAGTATTTTTTTCCTGTATGCATCCCTCTGTGCTTATCAGCATTGTAGTTCATCTACTGTTTGGTTGCCCATTGACTCTAGCAGTTCTTCCTAATCAGCTTTGTATTGTACCACCCTCAATAATTTTGAGCCTCATTATTCAGCACAGGCCGAACACTGGACAGGCCAAGAAGGACCCCACTGCTTACCTCCCTCTATTGTGAAACTTGACTATTTATATATCCTCTTTGCATCCTATCTTTTAGCTAGTTACTGACCCAAGAGTCAACATTGCCTCTAATGCCATGACAGCCTAATTTCATTAAGAGGCTTTGGTACAGAAGTTTGCCAAAAGCTTTTTGATTATCTAGATATACCATATCAACTGGACCATCCTGATCTACACAGTTACTGCCACACTCTAGTAGATTTGTGAAGTATGACCTCTTTCTATAAAGTCATAGGGTATGTCCAGATAAGCGCACATGTGCCGGGGCACGCATTGCTTATGGCACAAAAAGCAATGTCACATATTTTCCTGCTACTTTTTGCCTTTGGCACACCCCTGCACATGCATTCTGGTGTGTGGCAAAATGACCTGCGTGGGTAGGGGAGGCTTTGGCCCCAGCACCCTTACCTGGAGTCCTGGGGGGCACCTAAGGCAGCAGCAGTGCTGAGCTGGCCACTTGGAGCCTGGCCCACAGTCAGAACATGGCTCTGGCTGGCCAGGTTCCATTTCTGGCAGCACATGCCTCTTCCATGTGCACCATACTGCTGTTTTTAGTGGTGGGTATTTTTGACACTGGGATCTCTCAGTGTCAAAAAACCTCACCATGCTGCAAATCAGCAGTGCAGTGAATGGGTGCGTGTGTGCTGCATGAGGTTTGAAGCACTGCAAATAGGTTTGTGATGCCTCAAACAGTACGTACATGCTCGTCAGGATGTGCCCATGGTGACTCTCTCCCAACAAGTCCTGTTCATCCTGATGGACAATCCTACTTTTATTATGGTTTCTACCAGTTTGCCAGGAACAGAATTTAGGCTTACTGATCTGTCATTTCCTGGACCCCCTGTGGAGCCCGCTTTAAAAATTAGCATTACATCAGCGAAATTCAAAGGAAGGTTAAATTAACTGAAACCTATAAGAATTTCCATTTAAGTCTTATAGGCCTGCATCAGACATTTGTTGGCTTGCAGTACTGCTTCTGTAATGAATTAGCTTAAGATTTAATGACTTGTTAGGCCAGTTCACCTATCCAGCTCAAGGGAGTGTCATGTCCTAACTTGCTGAATTTCTAAGAACAGGTAGGTGTGATTGCACACTTGTCTTCCAAAATCATAAATCTTAGACTGCTTAGGAAACAGAATTTTTCTTTCCTTTTCAGCCAGATTTGCCTGAATAAGATATGTAAGCTCAGTCTGGCCCAGTATGAAATCAGACTTCCTTCTCCTGGATCCTGTTTTTGCATAGGACCTGGAACAGGGGGTTTCACACCTGTTACTGGGGATATCTGGGGCTAGGTCCCTTTAAGTTTAGGACCGTTCAAGTTAGACAGGGTGAAGAGATTCACCTGGGGACAAGTTGCAGGCACACCCCTCTTGGAGACTGCGTGCTGGTAACTATGATCTCCTATGATGGCCTGACTGGACAGGGTCAGGTGACCAGAAGGGGGGAAAGGCCCAGAGGCATAAAAACTGGGCCCCAGCCACCAATGGAGAGAGAGGAGAGGCCTGGCAGTGAAGCCCGGGCTGATAGACCTCAAGAGGAGGGGAGACACCCCTGAAGCTGGCCAGAAGTGCCCTGAAACACATAGGGAGCAGACCTGAAGATGCATGGATTGCTGCAGCAGTAATCTGTGTGTTTGGGTTTTTTTGTTATCTTTTTGGGCCCAAGGGGACAAAGACTTATGTTTGGGACTTTGTTTGGGGGCCCAGTGTTGGCTAGTTCATTAAAAATATCTGTTGTTAACAACTGGTAGAATGCATATGGTTATAACGGGCAATGTGGAGCTGCATAGCAAAGCACTGAGACAAGGGACTTTGTTGTAATTGGCCTTCAGCGGGTTGCCTGTTTTGAGGCCTGGGACCTGTCAAAGCACCAGAGGCTAAATGTCCACAGGCCTGGCCCAGTGGTTGAATTCAGCTGTAGAGCTGAAGGTGCTATGTTTGAGACCTGGAAGGGACACAGTTAGGATTGTTGACTAGTGTAGGGAGGGACCCTGCAATCAGTAAGACAGAGAGCCTGAACCTAACTACTGACAACAACACAGATAAGGATAAGGCCAGTGAACAGGGGTTGCAAACAGGGTAAGCAGTTTGCAGGCAGTTGCTGGGGTCAAGAGGAGGAAGGGGGTGAGAAACCAGGCACCAGTTCCTGTCCAGGGTAGGTAAGAGAAGGGTGCTAGAGGTGCAGGCAGCAGAGCTCACTCAGGTGGTGCAGTCTATGGCTGCCCCATGGCGCTCAGGGCTGGATTAATGCATAGGCAAACTAGGCACATGCCCAGGGCCCTAAGTTGGGGGGGGGGGGAACGCAGTCCTTCCTTCCACAGAGGCAGCACAAATGGCTCCATCTGCTGCCTTTCTGTCCACTGGCCTTGCCACCCTGGTGGCCGACCCCTGGCAGCATCTCTGAGCCTCACTCCCATAGGCAGCAGCACTGAGGGGAGGAGGAGGGGGTCTCAACTGATACAGGGCCCATGAGTTTTTTTTTATAGGGCCCAGTAAAAGGTTCATCTGGCCCTGATGGGGCTGAGAGCCCTGCGCAGGCTGCCTCTGGCCCCAGCCAGCATACAGCTCCTGGCGGGGCTGCTGTTGGTGAGGCTGCAGCTGGCCAGGTGCTGCTCTGCTCCCCTTGCCTCCAACAGGAGTCCACCTGGCTGAAGCTTCCCCTCTGCCCACCTGCCCACAGTGGCACAGGAGGAGCTGGAGTGTGCCTGAGCCTTTGGTTTGCTGAGTGTTTGTTTGGTGGGCTGCGTGTATTTGGGGTATGTGCTCTGAGAAGCTGGGACTGATTGCTGATTGCTGCCTGATTGCTGCTTGGGCCTGACAGAAGCCCTAATGAGGGCATAGAGTCAGTCCAGGCCCAGCAGGGCATAAAAGGAGACTCCCCATGTGACCAGGTGACATGGGGCTGCAAACAGGGTAAGCAGTTTGGAGGCACTTCGCAGGCTAATTCCTAGGCCAGTTTGTGGCCCTCCCCCTCTTTTTTTGAGGGGCAAGTCTTTCAGCTTGGTGTGAGGAAGCAGGATAAAAAGGAACTCTTTGGGGCCAACAAGCAATAAATAGGCCAGCTTCCAGGTGAGTTTGCTAGGGAAGGGCTGCTGGAAGAAGAGTGGTAAGAGACAGAAGGCAGATTAAGAGACCCAGTGAAATGACTGGAGGACATTGCAATGCCAGAGCCACTGCCACTACCTCTGCTTGCACCTGTGAGGCTTCTGTCCAGGCAGGACCACTCACCATCAGCGCTTCCACCCAGGTCTAGGTTTGGGGCTGTGGGGACTGCGATCTGCAGGTTCCTTCCAGTGACACCCAGGTCAGGGGGTGCCTGTGGTCTGAGTAGTACTTCCTGGTGGTGTCGTTCAGAGAATAGGCAAGAAAACTACAGGAGGATGTGGCAAGGCTCTGAAGTATCCTCTGCCACGAGGTGTTCACTGATCCAAGGCTGGAGGAAATCTCTGGGACTGTGGAGGAAGAAATGCCAGATGCAGTGCTAGAGAAAAGAGCGGACATGGACACCCAAGAGGGTGGAAGCTGGAGGCTTGTGACTTCTGGCAGCAAGTAGAGATCTTCACGTCCAGTGGTTCATCTGGAGAACAGATATGCAGTCCTAGCAGCAGAGAGGAGGAGCACGTTCCATGGAGAGAGTCAGTCTGGAACATCACTCACCCAGAAATAACTCTCTCCTCTGGCAGTCAGTAAGGAAGAGAAACAGCAAAAGGGATAGGATGAAAAAATTATGCAGACAAAAGAGACCATAGGTTTGGAGACAAAAACCAAACACGTGCAGATTGTTACCCTCTCATCTGGCTTCCCTGATCCTCCCATGGGAGTTCTTGCCAGACTTCTAGAAATCAGCCTTCCTGCTGATTTTACCAGTTCTGGAAAATGGGGCCAGTGAACCCCCAGAGCCTTCCCACCCTGTGGTGGCAAGGGGAAGATTCAATGACAAATATTGTAGCCTACCTAGGCTCTAAAAAGCCTGCAAGGTAGCCTTCCCATTAGATTATTTTAATGATCATGAATCACCAGAATCCTTCAGATAGTTCTGGTGTGCTTAGAGTCCCACTGGCCTGATGGGCCACTTCTCCCACATGTTTTGCTATTGTAGAATTGATTATTCCCATCATAGGCGGACAGTGTCCACCCACCAGTGGCCCCTTCTGTGAACAGTAATTGCCCTGGCCCTAGAACACAAAAGCAAGGGATAACTGGCAGTCCCACCCACTCCTGAGATCCCTAGCTAAACTGTTTCCAAAAAAATAAGGATATAAATAGCCAGCATAACATAATCCATACATAGCATGGGCTTTCCAATAATATTGCACATGCCATATCAGTACAACAAAATGCAAGAAAACAATTAGGACACGCTGTGAACCCCTAAACATAACAGGGTTTGTGACACCGTATTATTCAGTGGAGGTCTCCTAGGTTTCCTCAAGAAGATCTACCTCCATCAATCACCTAGGAAGTACACCTCTACACAGTTGCATCCCAGATGAGGATAAAGTACAGAATAGCTCTGGGGGAGAAGCAAGAAGGAGATGTTTGGAAGGCACTTCAGGTTGTTAATTTTGTTATGCTAAAGAAATCATGCTACAAACAAGATGGGACTGTTCAAGGAAGCAATACAAAACTAAGGCGAGGAAGTTATTAGGAAGCATAAACAAACATAGGAAAGTTGGACAAGCAACAAAACAAGAATACCCGAGGGAAAAGGGAAGAAACAAAATCATTATATAGCCAGAATATCAGCAGACTGAACAAGCAAAAGCTCTGGAAAGAAGAGACTCAGTGACTAGAGGAGGCTGTATGGACTGGAAGCAGCTGCAATGAATGAAACAGACACCACAAACTTGGAGGCAGTAGAGATTACAATTCTTCTAAAGATGGCAGATGTAAAGTGGAATGATTTTGGAGATATCTGAAAAATTTAGGAAGAGAGCAGGGTGAAAAATCAACATAGGGAACTGAAAAGATGTTGCCATTAGGAGTACTGCTAAAGAAACATAAAGAAATATAATGTTCAAAAAACCATTGAGACACAACCAAGATCAGTTTGATCTTGAGGCCAGCTATTGACAGAGATGTCTGGACATTGTAAACAGAACAAGGACCAAGCTGAGCTTAGCTGAGAAAGACACTTTGGATACGAATGAATGTTGATGTTGTACTGCTCCTGTGGCTGGAAAGATACTCTTGGGACAAAAGAAAGAAAGAAAAAAAATATGAAGGACAACAATTATGGCTATTAAATGTTTAATAGCTATTCACAGAGGTAGAAATTCCTTCTTGAGCAGAGGGCTGAAACATAAACAGGGATTTAATGGGACTTGAGTGCATTGGCTTTGTGGTGTATATGTATACATTACACCCAAATAGAAGTTTTGTTTTACTGAGGCCTGCCTATCAATTTCTAGAAGTAAAGCAACTGCAAATATTATAGCTTTTATTTTGTTTATTGCATTTCCAGTGGTGGCGGTGATAGTGGTGTTTAGAGCTGATTTTTCTGACTTTGTTTTCTGTTCAGTGTCCTGGCTCAAATGCATTAGCTAACACCTTAACTCTTTCTATCCTTTGTCCACTTACTATTAATTCTGCCTCTAAGTGCCTGAAGGAAATCTGGACTTTAAAATATACTTGTTTGTTATGCCAAAAATAAAGATTCTTTTTATGACAGCTGCAAAAAGAAAACAAAGATGGTCAGTAAAAGCAGCACCACAACATTAAAAGCCTGTTATGCAACAACATACAGATTGCTTCATTAAGAGAGCATCTTCAAAAGCTGCAGCCAGACTTTGAGTAACAGTGGTAGGAAAGAGGCTGAATAACTTGATGACAAGGTTCTTTGGTGAATCTTACATCTAATAATATATATCAGATTCACCCAAAGAACCTTGTTTGCCTATGTCCTGAGACCAACACGGCTACAACCTACACCCCTGAATAACTTGATTATACTCAAAATAGATAGTTGCTTCTACCTCAAAATGTCAGGCAGTTTTTAGTTAAAATCTAAGCTGAACTTGAAACCCTGCAGAGACCAGGACATTGGTGGTGAATCAAATGCTAATGGGCTGGTCAGCAGCATGAATTATTATGGGTACCTGTACATGTGCAGGGAGGCTGCTCTGATGTGCTGTAATTACAGTGCGTCAGAGCAGATTCAGTTGAGTTTGCTGGAGTCTGCGCTCCAGCAGACTCCAGCATCACATGTATTAGTGTCCCCACAGTGAAAAATGGCAGCGGGACACTTTAAATCTTGTTTGATGAGCTTTCGTTGAAAGTGCCTCACCACCATTTTTCAGTGTGGGGATGCTGATTCACATGGTGCTCCGGGTACTTTAATTAACACGACTCTTGGAGCTGTGCTAATTTAAAGCACCCCCTTCTCCCCCTGCTCTGCCCCCCTCTCTCCGCTGCCTCCCAGAGCACATTATAAGGCTAGGGACAGACATTACACATAAACCAGTTTAAGTGATCAGAAACTGTTTTAAGCCTGTAACAGAACAGACATTCAGTGCACATAAACAGTTTTAAAATGACTGAAACCAGTTTGACATACATCTGGTTGAATGTAGTATCAGACTTAACTGACTGAACTCAAACCAGTTTATGCAGTGTCTGTCCCAGACCCATTCCTGGTTTCAGTTAAGCCAGAGTCCTCCAGCATACCAGCATGCTCTCTGGGCTCAACTGTGCTCTCTGATCCAGAGTAGGGCTGGTCCCACTCCTCTGCTTTCTAGCTCAAGCAAGGATCAGCTGTGGTGAGACACCGGCCAACATGGCCCCATTAAGGCAAAGTGGACAGGGAGGAGGTTAATTCTCCCCTCCTTACCCTCCCTCCCTCTGGGTGTGCCCCTGGAGCCAGTTTGCCACCCATGTGACCGAGCATTCATCAATGCCGCAGTCCCTCAGCTTGCCCGCCAGAATTGGGTGGGACACTGTGTCGAAGGCCTTCTGGAAGTCCAAGAAGACGACATCGACTTCCTCCTTCCCATCTAAGCTCTTTGTTACTTGGTCATAGAAAGAGACCAGGTTAGTCAGGCAGGATTGGCCTTGCATGAACCCATGCTGGTTACCCCTCAACATCACTTCCCCTGCAGGGCTCTCACGAATGTGGCCCTTGATAATTTTTTCAAAGACCTTCCCCAGGATAGAAGTGAGGCTGACTGGCCTGTAGTTGCCAGGCTCTTCCTTCCTCCCCTTCTTGAAAATAGGGACCACATTGGCCCTTTTCCAGTCCTCAGGGATTTGGCTCAAGCACCAGGAGCCCTCAAACAGCCGTGCCCATGGCTCCGCGATGACACCAGCCAATTCCCTCAGCACCCATGGATGAAGGTCATCCGGGCCCGCTGACTTGGACACATCTAAGCCCTCCAGGTAATCCTTAACTAGGTCTGAACTAACAGTCGGGGGACTGTTAAAGGAGATGGGCAATAGAGAGAGGCAACAAAAACATCTTGTCCAGCTCAATATCCTTCTTCTTATCCTCAGCCACTTGAGATCCTAAAAAAATGCAGACCTTAAAATCAAGAGATCCTGATTATATTTTTGTGTCTGTTGTTCTTCTGCTTTACAGGATTTACTGCAGGCTTTAACTTACCTCAGAGGAACAAGACAGTAGCTGTGCAAGCTGCCATAGGCAAAGTGCCCTAGCAACAGCCTGAAAGTAAGAACCCTTGTACCCAAAGGGATTTTGCTAAAACTTTCTAAAAGAATTCACCTTCAGGGTACAGACGAAGTTTAAAAAAATTAAACCTCAAAGGTCAACATTTTGCAATGCTGCTGAGATTGTGAAAACGGGCTAAAATGGAAACTATTTTGCAATTATAATGATAAGGGGTGTGGCCAGTTCCCTCTTCTTGTTTTGAAACAGTCTTTTTGTCTCCCCATCATTCATATCAATCCTTTTTCCTTTTCCAAACCAAAATTTAGCAGGATAAAAGGTAGATGTTTGCTTTTCAATACATTCTTTCTTAAGATTGAGTAATTTTAGCTATATCTAGATACAAATATATTCTTTGCTGTTGAAGCATCACTTCCTCAATCTTTTCATGATAGAAATAACATGATCCCTCCATGAGATAATAAGCCTAAAGATAATCATTGTACATATACCCTGCACCTTAAACCCTGTACCTTTCCCTCTTCTATCATCTCCACTTGGGCTTTCAGTATATTATTCATAGTCTCTGTCAACTTCAGTAGTTGTCTCTAGGCTCAATTCTTAAGACTTTTTTTACAAAGCATTTGCAAAATCACAGATTCCAGCCTCTTAGATTCCAGCCAGAAGGTGAAGGTCCTTGAGATGCGTGATCTGAATGCTGTTTTCCAAGAACTTACATTAGGAATGCAGTAAAAAGAACTGGTTTGGTTTGGTTTTCTTTAGTGCTGTTTGCAGAGAAGCTGTCTAATCTGTGGGTGTTTGAAACTTATTTTACTGCTTTTGTGGGCTGGTGCTCAAATTCCCCTGGGCTTGATCCTAATAGGCACTGAATTTACTTGGTATTGTGTAGTCCCATGGTGGTGATCCATTTTACAAATAACATCTGGGGAAAAAAGATGTTTATAGATACTTTGAGCAATCCATTTTGAAAATATCCTCATTTGAGAGGTACAGTACTGGCCGCAGAGTGAATAAAAAACCTCACTAGAGTCTCCATGGTCAAGAGGCTCCACATAATTAAAAACTGACCCGGAGAAATTTCCCTTGCCCCTTATACTAGGTAGGTTTGGTTTTTTGGGAGAGGGGAGGTTTGTCTCCTAAGAGCTGTGTTGTTAAAGAAGCATGATTGAACATATTCACAAGCAATCAAAGGTATCACTTCCTTTCCCATGAAGACTGTTCTTTGGTCAGGAAAGCAAATAACTAGAGGGAAAGACTGTAATACCTAAAAGGATGGACTTTCAGTGTCCTTCCAGAAGGGCACTGTACCTTAGGTCAGGTGCAGACATTAAACTTTTACTGCTATAGGTAATCAGAAACCAGTCTATACCTGTAACAGAACAGAAGTTTGGCACGTACAGGATGGTTTAAAAATGGCAGAACCTGGTTTGCCCCCCCACTAAATGGCTAATATGAGTTCTGTTCACTACATAGCTAAACTTCACTGCTTACAGAAAATCTCCTTAGATTGATTCTACCCCAAGCTTTTGAATATCTGTATTTGGCTTTAGTATGCAGTGAAACAGCCATTCTGGAGCTTCAGTATAGACTGTCTACCACAGCAAACTGTGTCTGATGACACTGTCCAGAACTGGGTCCTGCTGAGTGCTAATGAATCCATATTGTAGACAAGGTTTTTTCAGTCCCACTGCCCAAAGTATTTATGTTGCATAGATACAGCCTGAAAGGACTTGAGGGGCCATTTGCATCCTTCTGCTCCTGTTTTAGAGGAGGAAACGTTGGGATAGGTATAAGGAATTTGTGTAGGTCAGTGTTAGAAATGTGCTGGAAGACTTCCTCATTTTATGTATAATCTGAGCAAGCTTATTTGATCCGCCCAGTTCAAGACATGATATGTTTCTGGCCAGCCACCGCCTCAAAGTGTCTGAAAAGGAAAAAAGACATGGCTGACTTTCAGGACTGTGAGAAGAATTTCTGGCTGCTTTAGAGTTTTGGGAACAGGTTGGGCAAAGTATTATTCTTGAAGCGAAAAGCCTTCTGAATTTTTAGTTTAGAGTGGAAAGTTAAATTAAATTTGAATTCCTGCATACAAATATGGACCTTCAGTCTTAATTCTGGGTCACATTCAAAATTGGCAAGGGCCTGTTTCCTGATTTTAGTTGAAATTCAGCCAAAAAAAAGAAGAGACAATAGCAGCTGTTCTCATGGAGTCAGGTTTCCTGTCATCCTGAATGAGGAAACTGTAAGTTTTTGAGCATCTTGAACTGAAATGTGCCAATAGTTTTGTCACTGGAGACCAAATGCTCACCCTAGCATTAGATGTCCAGTTTTGAAAGCATGGCCTCCATCTCTGGAGTGAGGTTCGTAGTGGAAGTTCTGATGTAACTAAAATTCTCAGTCTTGTTACTGCTCCCAAAACGTGACAAGTCAAGTAAAGGAAAGCAAACCCTCCCACACTCTACTGTTAAGAAACGTCTCAACAATAGGTCACTCAGTGAAACAAAGTTGTTTGATATGAAGGTGAAATATTCAAAAGCACTGACTATTTGGGGGGTGTTGGTTGTAGCTATGTTGGTTTAGGGACATAGGTAGACAAGGTTCTTTGGGCAAATGTCATGTCTTTGATTGGTCTAATAAAAGAGATCACGTTTACCCAAAGAACCTTGTCTGCCTCACTGTTTGGGAAACTCTGCTTCCACTGAAGTCAGTAGAAATGTTTCTGTTGACTTCAGGGAGAGCAGATATAGGACAAAGTTAGACAGCTCTGTAAAATCCCCTAGCCTCAAGTCCTTCAGTGTAAGGTTCCTCCAGAGGAAGAGAAACCCATTCCAGTTTGTATTTTGTGTGCCATAAAATCTTCATAGAGTCATTGCCAAGCAGGAACTGTATTATATCAGTTCAAACACTCTGCTAAGGGGTGACTTGTTCACACAAAGCAGTGCTTTACCAGTATAAAGTGGTATCACTTTCCTGCTGTGGACTCATTTGTGATGTCTCCAAAGAACTGCCAAAAGAAAATATGGTACAAAAGTAGACTGCAGCATTTAGTATGATGGTATGTAAATATGAGAGAGTAGAAAGATGATGCATTCTCTCAGGGGCTGATCCTGTATCCCTTATGTGAGCAGTAGCTCTGCTGTTCATTCCCTTGGGGTGCAAGCAACACCTTTTGAGTAGGACCTTTTCCCTAGGAACTCATGTGGGACACCTGCATGAGAGACTGTGTATTCATTTACAAATTTACAATCTCCCCTGTGGCTTATCTAATTAATTTATGGGAATGCCAGCAATGGCATGTGTATCCTCAAAGTCTACTTTATCAAGGACTCAGGTAATAGAAAGAGATTTACTTGTTTAATCCAAAATTGCATTTAGTTACAGGTAGCATTTCTAATAAAGGGGAGAAATATGCAAAACATGGAACATAGTTTTAAACAAAAAAAAATACTGTAATGAAAGAAGAGGCTATAATGTTGTAATCTCATACTCTCATAAAGGATAACTAACTGATATTATGAAAAAAACAGATTTGAATTAAATTTCTCTCATCTGTTGTACTCAAGGCCTCTGGTTTTGAAATATACTGGTGTCTGCTTATTCATAAGTCAATAGGTCATGGTTTCATGAGTTTTGTAATAAGCTGATCAATGTAAAAGAAGTTTCAGGTTAACTTCTTTTCTTTAAAATGTAACCTGTTTGCACACTGAAATATATCTTCTTACCACATTTTAATAAAACATGATTTGTAATCCTGAAGGATTTATAAAATTAAACAATAAATTCTAATTCAGTGGTTCCCAACCTTTTTAGACTCAAGGCACACATCAAAAAATGCCAGCTTTTAATTTTCACTCATTTTTTGACTAGAGAACAAACAATGTCTGTTCACTAGAGCGCCCCAAGGATGACGAGGTCGAACGGTCACAAACTCCTCCATGACCACTTCAGACTGGACATAAGGAAGAACTTCTTTACTGTCCGAGCCCCCAAGGTCTGGAACAGACTGCCGCCGGAGGTGGTTCAAGCACCCACTTTGAACGCCTTCAAAAGAGACATTTGGATGGTTATTTTGCTGGGATCCTATGACCCCAGCTGACTTCCTGCCCCTTGGGCAGGGGGCTGGACTTGAAGATCTTCTGAGGTCCCTTCCAGCCCTAATGTATATGAAATCTATTAAATAGAACAACTTTTCTGTTGCAAGGTCCCGAGAAAGACCACAATGGGCCAGAATGCTTTTAGCGCTATGGATCCTATTTGAAATCTCTGGGTTTATCTTGTGAATCATATTTGCACATCTACCAGTACTAACGTTGTGAGGCATTCTGTGATACCCTTGAAAGGATCTTAGAGCATTCCATAGCACCCTGGTTCAAAATCACTGATGTGATTTAACTAGCTTGTGTGGTTCGAGCTTCACTGTGTGTTAATTTTTTTAAATGTTGAAATAAGTAACTTCACTGGTTTTGATTTTTCCAAAAAGGACTTCCTAAACAAAATATATTTTAAGGAATTAATAATAATCTTTATTTATATTTTATTTTTGAATATTATTGGCTTGGCAAGAAGCATTCTTGTCATGTTTTCAATAATTGTTTTACTGATTTAACTTTTAACATTACAAATTAAACAATGAAACGCCTATGATAAACATGGACAAATTCACTTTTCATTAATTAAAGGGGAAACCCAGGTGGCATTTTGTTTCTGTACATAAGAAAAAACTACTAATATTCCAGAAGTTTATACTGGAATATTATATATACCATTAGTATTCAGTAGAAAAGCCATGATTAAGATAAAGAACTGATGTAAAAAAGCCCACATCTTCTTAGGCAGGTCATTAAACTCTGAAGCTGCATGCAACATTGGAAATGTGATTAATTTTGTCAAGTTATTGCAAAAAGAATATTATATTGTTTGAGAGAGATTGGCTTTCATATAGACCCCACCTCAGGATAGTGTCTGAGCACCTCATCACCTTTTTTGTATTAATCCTCATAACACTGCTGGGAATTAAGGGCATTTTATTATCCCCATTTTATAGGTGGAGACCTGAAACATGGAGGCCAAGAGGTAGTCACATACCTGATAGACTCCTGTGGCACCAAATAAGTGTAAGAACAAGGGCCAGATTTATAAAGTTGCCTAAAGAGGCAGATAGGTACCTAGTGACGTTTACAAAAGCAGCCAGACAAGGTTCTTTGGGTAAATTTGATACCTTTTATTAGACCAACTCAAGGAATTGGAAAAATTCTTCTTTGCAAGCTTTTGGGTACAAATACCCTTTGTCAGGCTGAGGAAGCGTCTGCAGATGGTCTGTGCTCTTTTCCATTGAAGTTTAGGTACCTAGCCCTCTTAAGACATCTAAGGAAGAACAACTGATTTGTTTCTATTCTGTGGTTTATGGCTGTAAATTGTAACCCAGACTTTCAGAGGAGTAACAAGCTCTCTCAGCACCTGGGGCAGAGGTGTTGTGGGGAGAGAATTATGCTGATCATTGGATAATTGATCTAGTGAGGGGTCTCAGCTATCCTGGTTCTCCTCACTGGGGCTGTCCCAGTAGAGGCTTGAGCTGCTGCTCCTGGGTGACAGAAAGCAGTGCAGGCTTCCCAGGGACCTTTCCTAGTTCCCCATTTGTTCCTCTCTCCAAGAGCTGTGCCTTCATGACAAAGCCTCTGGGAGGAGGGGGTGTCATTCCATCCCCCCACCCAGATATACCACCAGGCATGGGGCTGTACTGCCCAACTGGGCTATACTTGCCATGGCAGACTCCTAGGTTCAGGGAGCCATACTGGTGTCCCCTCTACTTAGCCCCTTAGTTATGCTGCTACAGACTATTTTCCTCGAAGATTTATCTTTACCAGGGGTAAAGCCCACAAGGATCCAGAAAACTGGCAGCAGGGTAGCAGTGGCAGCATTCATTGCCACTCTTTGGGTGTGTCTACACGTTGCCCTATGGCAATGTTGTTACCGTCCTGTGCTTTAGCAGTTCCTTCTGCAAGTACTAAAGCATGGTGCAGTAACCACCCGTTCTGCACTGTATGCACAGCGCACAATTATTTTTAGCAGCTACTTCACTGTAGCGGTGCAGTATAACAGGGAGGTACACTGCTATGGCAAAGTAGCTGCTGGTCACATGTAGACACCCGTGGATGCTATGTCGCAGTGTCATGTGTAGACATGCACTTTAGCTGCCAGATTTCTGAACCCATGTGGAGCCCTCCAGGATAGAAAATGTAATCCTGCATCCAGATCACACCAGTGCGTAGCCAGATCTGGGCACATGGGGTCAGGCTGGTACACAGTATTGGACCAGCATATGAGGCGAGGCCAGGATACAACCAGTTGCAGGTGCACAGGATTTGCTAGTGTGCAGCCAGCTTTGGGCACATGGGTTCAGAAAAAATATGCTGTTTTGCACCTACCAACTGACCCCACCTACTGACTCTATGTGGTATCTGGCCTGTGGATCTATCCCATGCCACTCATCTGGCCTACAGGGCTGGAAGGTGGGCCACCATTGACCTATGTGATGTCTGCCCCTCTACATTTTGTTGTGCCTTTTTGGTTTCAGAGGGAAGCAGAATGTTTTTCTGACATCTTAATAGAGAGATGTGAGGCTTTAAAAGTTCATCGTGGCTTTTTCCTACTTAGCAAACTTGCCTATTTGTGTGCACAGACAGCTTTCGAGGCTCTCCCTCCTTTCAACAGGCAAAGCATTTACAATAAAATAAGAGCTGACATAAGCCTTTAAAAAAAATTAAAACTGTGAACTTGTAACAAGCCTTGCAGGTCTGAAAAAGCTGAACAATTTTCTTCCTGAGATTCTAGTTTTATTGTCTCTCAATCTGACTTGACTCAGTTCAAAATACAGTGTAGAAACTGGAAATGTTTTAAGAAGTTCTGTTATTAACTTGAGATTCGCCTGCCTGTGTTTGTAGATTGAAGAGGTTTGGATAGGCATCTGAACTCTGTCTGTCCCAAAGGTCAGACTATTGTTGCTCTAAACCAGGGGTAGGCAACGTTTTTTGGCCAGAGTGCTGAAAAAACCACAATGTTTACTGTGGAAGGTGCTGGAGTGCTGACATGCCGGAGCCCAGAGCAGCTGTTTGCAGCCTCCGGGCTGCAGCCGGCCCATGGAGCCAGGTCTGCTTGCAGCAGGGCTTGCAGCCTCCCAGCCACCTGCTAGAAGCAGCCTAGAGCTCGGGCTGGCAATGGTGTGCCAAGCAAAATGGCCTTGCGTGCCATGCTTGGCACGCGTGCCAGGGGTTGCTGACCCCTGCTCTAAACCAATGGTTTTGTGAGCTACTGTACAGATCTATGGTATAGCAAATGACATGTACTATAAACTATTAGGCCAGGTACAGATATTATACTTCTACCAGTGTAAGTGATCGGAAACCAGTCTACACCCATAACAGAACAGAAGGTCAGCACACACAGACTGGTTTAAGAAAGGTGGAAGCCAGTCTAAGATTTGCCCCCACCAAAAGGATAATGTGTGTTCTGTTTGCTACTGATCTAAACTATGCCGCTTACAGAAAACTACATAATTTAAATCTATACCACCTCAGGCTTTTTGAATGTCTGTACCTAGTCTTAAAGATGGAAACACTCTATTCACTGTTCTCTGTCAAGAGACCTGTATGCTATGACCCTATACATCTCTGTGTTATAAAACAGATTTTTTAGGTTCCAGATTCACATTCTCAAAAGTTAGGAAACGGTATACTCATGCACCCTTAATTCTGCCTCTTCATATATTCAGTCTGCACACTGGATGAGACAGAGTCCTTTGAGAAAAAGTAGCACGTGATTGTATAATTATAGAAGGCCAGGTAGGTTTTCACCTTATAGTCTAACTAAATCAGAGATGTATAGCATGAGCTTTAGTGAGCTGAAACACTTTATCAGATGCTGTGAAAGGACATGAACAAAGTGGTCATGTAGCAAATACAGAAAGTGATTTGAATAAAAAAGACAAGGAAGGGAGGGAAGGATGGGGGAGAGGGCAGTTCTGGGAGAGGCAAATGAGTAATAAACCCACAGGCACAAAGGAGTCATAAAAGCTAACAGGTAGTGGGTTAAGAATCCATACTCTGTTTTTAAAGGTCATGATGCACTTATATAATGGTTGAGTTAGGGTTGCATGGCCACCTCATATAGGCATCTCCAATTCTTCATGTGATTTTTTAAACTTTAATGTTCTTATATATATATATACATATGTGTGTGTGTGTGTGTGTGTGTGTGTGTTTGTGTATATATATATATGTATGTATGTGTATATATATATATATATATTTGCAAGTAATTTCTTTGTCTCTTTTTTTTAGGTGAAAAATCTATAATCACAGATCACTAGTCGGGTGAGGGTGAACTGAATCTCTAGCACCGCAGCACAGACTGACAGTGGCAGTAGAGGAACTCTTGTCCTACTTGCTACTCTCATTGAAGGTACTAAATACTGGATCCATATACAGATTCAAAGGGAAAGGTCAGCAGGTACATCCAGCTTCTACCACTACAGCTGCTTAGCAGCAACCAGGCTTTCCCATGGCAATATAGCCTACTTTAATGTGAACTCAGTAATTTAATTATTCACCTGTTATCTGGGGAGGCTGCCAACATTTTCCCAAGAAATATAATTGGGAGATGATAAATTTTATAAATTTAAAAGTTTATAGCTCAGGTATATTTGAATGGCATGTCCTGGGAGGATGAAGAGGAGTTCCTATAGTGTACTGGCTTTATTCCTGCCCAGTTTTAGATCTAACAATGGAAATAATCGAGCTACTCAAAACCAGCAACATGTGAAAAAAGCTCACAAGATTTTTTCTACTGCAAAGCTTTATGCAACCCAAATATAGAGTTTGCTACCAGCTTTCCTTTCATCGTAATAATAATAATAATAATGGGGAACTCAGAGTAACAGGTTCAAGGATTTGGGTAGCAGTCTGAGTTGTTTGAAATTCTTTTGTCTCTAACGAAGAAAAAAAATCACATATTACTTATGTCCTTTTAAATTTAAAACAGCTGTTGCCTACTGGCACTGCCTAAATGCCTACATATTTGACCACATAACAGCAGAATTCCAGACCTCTGGTTTCCTATGGTTGCATATCGGTGACATTATTAATGTCTGTTTACCAATGCCTTTGTGGAAGGGAAGTTTTTATTTCTGCTGATATGGTTAAGATTTTTACTAGTAAAAAGTCACACTTAAAACACCTTTCAGTACCTGACATGAAATAGGGCAAGGGTAGTGTAGCATCTCTACTGCCATTGAGAGGCTCTGTAATTGTTGCTAAACTCACAGTTGTATTGGACCGGCTTGCTAAGACAACATTTCTGGAAGCAGTACATCTGGGAGGTCATACGTAAGAGAACAATATCCAAGGGCCAACAGATAAATGTTCCCAGCACTGCAGTGTCCTCCCTTTCATTTCTCCTTTTGGGATTTACTTCTGGGAAGCCCATCAAATAACACAGCGGCATGACAAGAAGACTTCTGGATGGCAAAATACTTACATCTCTTCATCTCTGAATTCAGAAGGTACCCACATTTTTCCAAATCATATCTGCATCATTTCTCTTTATTTTTTGGCATCTGGGAAATAACAGAGGAAACAGCACACAGGAAACCTTGGAACAATTCATCAGAAAGAAACAGTGTCATCACTAACCAGCTTGGAAACATTAGTGGTCAGGGATCTCAACTGTGACTATGGCTATTATGGTTCTGTGTATTACAATAGTCCTGTTATAAATTTATTTCAGATGAGTTTTAGTCTTCTTATTTCCAAAAGGAATGGGGTCATCAATAACGTTGATCTTTTTCTTTTTTTATTATTCTTTTATTTTTTTATAAGACTTGTGCAAAGCCTTTTATTTGTTTAAGTAATAAGGCCTTTCTGGGACTTTGATCAGCATGGCTAATGTTTCTTCAACGATTAACTGACATTCTTTAAAAGTACATCAGTTTCCTTTTAAGCAGGTATTTACTTACTACGTAACTGGGTGTTGAGTGCTATGTAGTTATAAAGTTTGCTGGGCTCAGCTGTAGATTTCCTCAAGACATACTGCTGACATCACTGAATCTCCTCTCAGATTCCTTTCCCTCTCTCTCCCTCTCTCCGGTTTCCTCATTCAGGTAATTCCAATTCAGACTCTTACCAACTTGCCTTTGACTGACAGTGAGTTAAGGGAGACTCTTTGGGGAACTTTTAAAAACATACACATGTGCTTTAATCTAAAGTACACCCAATCTTCTATAAAAGGTTGCTTGGCTTGTCATGACGATAACATCTAATAAGGAATCTGAACATTTTTTTTTGCAGGTAAGTTAATTGTCTAAATGCATACATACTTAACAGTGGCTTGAAAACTTTATGTAAAAACAAAGTTGATGAGTGAATTCTGTTCCTATTTCTAACTACTTTTAGCAAATTAAGATTCCAGAAACTGTCTTTAAATAAAATCTGTTTGTAAGATCTTGTCTGCATGTGAAATAGAGATGCATGATAGTTTAATGATGGTACAACATGTTTCTCATTGATGTAACATACCTAATGTTAGGTTTGTAATGTGTGTTGTCTTTAGCATGTTGGAAGAAAATATAGGACTTACCTTTGCAATATATTTACTGTTAAATATCTCCAAAAGAGATTATAATGTTTTGCATTATGTTAGAATCATGCCTCTGCAAATTTTCAGACAGCTATTTCTCCTTTTTTATTGACTATTTGACTGTAACATTATAAAACCCTCTGTTACTTATCTGCATAAGAAAAGCTTATGTACATTTTCTGTGGTAAGTATAAGGAATGTAAACAATTAGAAAACATGCATTTTCTTACCAGTTCCTGAATTGTCTTGAAATTGATTGCTTAAGTTTACAAAAAATTTGGTTCACTCTCAGGAATCTGAATCTGAGATTTGAGTAGAAAATTACCCCTTACTTTTGTATAGCTTGATTTTACCATCCTGTTTATGAGATAAGAGTTATGCTTTAAACAGATTTACAGATAAATTACAGTTTCCATGACGTACATGCTATGAAAAGGCAACAAAACCAGCTTTTCTAGATGAACCTTAGAAACTTTTATTAACTTTATAACTAACTTTGTTTCCTTACTTTCCTTTAGTTTAATGATATTTGTTTTTAAGGTCCTTATCACAGTATTTGAGTGCCTACCTTATCTCAAAATTGTTTCCTTGAATTTTCATTTGAGATCATCATCCATCATTTCTTGTATCAGAACGGTCATTTTGGAAACAGTAAGCTGCTATAGAAATATCTTCTTTATTTCTTTTCTTATAAAATGTCACTCTGGGGTCTCTGCTTTCTCTAATAATCAGCTTATTGGGGAAAGAAAGACTCAATGTAATTTAGTACAGCTGGTTGTACATTAAAAACTGGCATCAGACTGTAAAGCAGACTGTAGATGGGACCAAAAACTTCCAAAAGAATTCCATCTTGGTAAATGAGGCATGGCCTAAAGACAAAAACAGCAGCAGATGACTTAAGCTTCACTCTTCCAACATACATACAATACTTCAGTCCCGTTACTTTTTATAGTCTCCCAAGTTAAAACAAATAGTTCTTTTTACCTTGGCTGCTCATGCAAAGAAACAAACAAGTCACCAGCCCACAGCACTGATTGGAGCTGAAATTTTGGTTTGCACAATTTTTACCCAAAGTGCTGTGAAGTGCTATTTCCCCCATTCTCTTTCCCGACACACATAACAAGCACAGACAGGCTGTATTCTTTGGGAACAGGTAGAGACCAAAGCCATGAAGTACCAGACGGTACTCATATGCGAAGCCAAGAAAAACAGAAGCTTAACTGCTTTGCATGCTGAACCTCAGCCCATTTTGAAATAAACTTGGATTTGCTTTATTTCCAGAAAAAACACAGTCAATTATGGGCTTGGGAGTTTTTTCTTGTATTGGGAAAAATCTTTATCTTGTATATACAGACACAGACACACACACACCACAAATTATGGAAAACACTGGCTGGAATATCAAACAGTTAAAATCAAACTTTCTAGTCTGAGTGAATCCATTAAATGTCAAGTATTTGAAAGCTGCCTTCCTGCTGTGCTGTCCCTAACCCACTGGAATGAAAATGCATTCATGAGTTACTTGAATGAGTTACTACAGGCTCCAGGATCCCTCTAGTGCTCCTATTTGTATTGCTAATATAGTAAATGTCTTGGAATTAAGACGTGGGTGCTCGCAATTGGAGTAAACAGTGCTGAGTTGAAAAAGTCATCAGGCTTAGAGCTGTCACACATGAGCGGAAGTGAAAAGCTAAATCATTTTCTCTGTTTCTAGGCATGCTTCGGGTGAAATCCACACAAATACGGGCCAAAACCAGCTGATGAATGCTTAACGTGGGAGGGGTAAGGAGGGAAAAACAGAGTGGCATAGCTGCAACCTCTTTCCCTCCCCAGAAACGTGTGAAAATGGCAAGGACATCATGAACTTCTAAAATAAAACCCAGTTCCATTTGCTTTTACCCATTGAAGCGGGAAGTGTTGTGGAAGAGTTTGACTCCAGTGAACTCCAAGAGCAAAACTTTGGGGGGGGGCATATTATCCCTACTGTGAATCAGATCCATGCTGCAGTGAGTGAGGCTGTGCAAGAGAATTCCAGATTCACTGGGCTCTGCAAGATATGCTTGTGGATATTGGGGTACTTCAGGTATGGACAAAGAGGCAACCCTCATGGTCCTGTGACTATAAAGTCACCAAGCCTTATAAATATCTTTCTGTCTTTCTGTGTGCTTCACCATAAGGTGATCTGATCTGGCACATTTCATGGGTTTGTGCTACCATCCTGTGGGTCCCTGTGTGGAGTTTAAGCTAGTTGTGATCTATGAGATTCTACATGGCTTGGGAAATGCTCAAAAATAATCCAAAGATGCCATTTTATTAGTCCTATACATCTCTTTTTTTCAGATTCATAAAACAAAATCTAGCTTTGGCAGTGCATCCAGTGCTTCACTGGAAGTTATTTCCACACATGAGTTCATCGGAGCTAATGTCTCTAGCTAGAGTCTGCCACTCTGTTAAACAGGAGCTATATTATCAGGAACAGCTAACATACAGTAGGATTGTTGATCCAAGGATGGCTTGATTAGTGGAACATCAAGTCCATTAAAGAGAAGAGAAGGCTGTTAATACCTGTGGAATGACATTTTAGAAGGAATCAGGTAGATTATAATGAGCCATGAAGTCAATTAACTCCCTCAGCACTACCTGACTAGAAATGCTGCAGACACTGCCAGCTAGGCAGTTTTAAATTTTGGTTGGGCCAGGAATCAAAAGGGGATGCAACTATACCACGTTTGGATATGTTTGGATCTGCCCCTGGAGATGCCTACCTCACTGGCCATCTATTTTGCTGTGCTGCATATAAAACCAGTAGAGAGTTCAAGATACAGTGAAAGAGCTTGTTGCTGTGTTACTTCTCATAATGGTTGCCAGACTTAAGAATTTCATGCTCCACTTGGTTCAAAATAGCCCAGACTAATTTTTGTTTTTTTGTTTTGTGTTTGCTTTTTTCTGCAGGATATGCTATAAACTTTTCTTTTCCCCTCTGGCGTTTAGAGGTAGAGGGAGGGGTGTGTGTGAGGGTTGGCATCTAAGAAAGGCAAGGCATGTTCACCACTTAACAGTGCTTGGTTTGTTTATTCTTGTTTTGTAGGAAGGACTAAAGTTAGACTTGTCAGTGCTTTTTTTCTTGCATTTTTAAATCAGTATAAAAGGCACACAAAAGCCTGGGAAATCCAATTGCAAGCTAGAAGTGATACAGTGATAAAATGAAATGAGTTTTGATCAGAATAACAGTATGTCCTGATTAGAGCCAGTTAATTTCCGTGACTTCAGTTTATATAATTCACATTGGGTTAGACTACAACTTGTTTCTCTTCTCTTGCATTCATATTTTATCTGCTTTTTTCTTTATCTGCAATTTATACTTTAGTGTTTAGGCTGTTTAGTTAAATGACTGTCTGTTGAACACATTAGTGTAATTGGTAATGAAGCAAAACATGAAGTAATGCAGTTCCTTAAAAGAAATCAGGTACAAATGCTGTATGCATTGCTTTTCTACTCACCTAATTTGGATTAGGTGGATAGTGGGAGCTGGTCAAAAATGTGGAATGAAAGAAGTTCTCAATGATTTCATCAGTCATTTTCTCCTTTTTAAATCCAAATTCAAAATGTTAATAACAAATGCCCTAAAAAAATCAACAAAAAACTAACTTTTGTTTTGACTGATCTCCCCTGTTCCTGCCATTCCCACTCCAGAACTCTCAGTCCAATTTTTCTGATTAGCTTCAGTTATTTCCTTACCCCTACTCCCAATTTCCATAACCCTACTCCCAATATTTTCACTCCAAGCTGCTGAACCCTCCTCAGTCTCTACTCCAGAAAACAATCTTTACTCCTTTGGTGTCTTATACACATGTACCTATTGCCCAAAGCATCCTGCCTTAGCCTTCTAGGGCACATCCCCATAAGCAGGAACGTACATTTATCCAGGGACAGCTAGGAGTGCCATACACTTGTGCTACTGCTAGTTGTTCCCAGACATGCCCCTGCACATGCACCCTGGTACACTGCAATTTTCCCCAGGTGGGGTAGGAGCCCCAGCAGCCTTACCTGGGGTCCTGGGGGTCTTCTGGGGTTCCAGCGGTGCCATTCTGGGCACATGGAGCCTGTTTGGAATCTGGAGCAAGGCTCTGGCCAGCCAGGCTCCGGTTTTGGGAGTCATGTGTTGCAGCCATGTATGCCACCTAGAACTGGAGCCCACTGGCCAGAGCCATACTCCAGCTGCCAGTCAGGCTCCAAGCAGCCAGATCACTGCCTCTGCAGCCCCAAGAGGGCCCCAGGACCCCTGTTTCCCCTATCCCACCTGGAGCAATTTGCTGTACAGCAGAGTGCGTGTGCAGGGGCATCCTGAGGACAACTAGCAGTGGTACAAATATGTGCAGCTACTTGTCTCGGGGGAAACGCACATTTCCGCTTCTGGAGATGCGCCCCTGGATGCTAACCCTTAACAGCACAATCCCCACCACTAACACATACAAAACACTGCTAAAGCATCAAATATAGCCAAAATAGATGAGACCTAGTAGACAAAGAGAAACAAAGCCCCATTATTTCTGTGATTTTTCATGAAAACGTGAATCAGCTAAGGCCTTAGTTATGAGCAGGATATAGGATGAAACGTTTGTATGTTTTAGCTTGCATGAAGTCCTGATTGATTTTCATACGAAATAAATGAGAAAACATTTGTATACTATTTCCTGGATGAAAAGAATATAGGAGATTGAACAGCTCAAGAAATTAGAACTTGATTAGGAAGCTTTTTTTGGTTTCTTTAACCCTGTTCAGATTCAGCCCAGACTAGTCCTAACCAGCAGACACCTGTTTTAACGGCTCACAGGGAACACATGCCATTGGTCTCAGGGCAGTTCTTAGTTTACAGATATTGCAACATTCCCTCCCCACCCCATCCCACAGGCAAGACAAAAACAAGCACATAGTTTTCCAGTTGTTTGTTATTGATTAACACAACCAATGTCATCAAAAGGCTACTGAACATGGATTTCCCAGTCTCCTGGCAAAATGAAATGTTCTTAGGGTTCTTGTTTGGGAGAGTCAAAGATTGAAATGACCTGAAATGTGAAATGCCATCTTGATACTAAAGGCCAGGTGGCATGGGAAAGCTTGCACAGCCAGCCATTGTTATCTGTGAACAATGAAGAAACAAAAGACTTCAGGCCAGATTCTCATACACTTCAAGGTCCTTTTACACTAGGTAGTGAAAAAGGACTTCATAGTGGATCTTAAGGTCTCATTCTGCTGTGAGAACTACACCTTGTGCCTCCAGTATAGGAAACTGGTATCATTTTCTGAGCATCAGTTCAACTTTTGTAACAGTGAAAGCATAATTGGATTGTGACTGGACTGGCATAATATTGTTCTGACTTCTCTTCAGCTTGTATAGTTTATTTTTCTTTTACATCTTTGCTCTTCTTGAGCTAACACTATCAAGATAGGGAAGACAGCGTATTATTTGTGTCTATTCAATTATTATTTGTAGCTATTCAATTCTAGTGGCTGTGAGTGCCACATTAAAGATGTGAGAAACACTTGCCCTGAAAGTTCCTCTTAGTGTTTTTTTTCCAGTTCATAAATACATTGCACACTATATGTTGATTTTTTTAAACTAGAAATGTACTTTAAACTTGAAGTATTTCATTTGCTTTCCCAGTATGAAATAGGCAAGTTCTGACTTGACTTTGCCACACAATATCTTTAATAGCTTTGCAACACATTATACAGGATTTGTTTATGATTAGGAACTTGAAAATGTTACAATAATGCCATATTTCAGTATTTTTCCTCAGGAAAGTCAAGAAGCAAATGCATCATCCTAGGGGATCTGGTACTAAAACTTTATTTTTGCTTGGTATATTTATGATTCAGTGCACTTAAAACTTTTAGAGTGATTCACTTTACTTCTGAGAAAACATATTTCTTCTTCAAAGCTTTTGAGTAATGATTAGAAAACAAACAAAAATATTTTCTTTTAGATACGTTATGCTGTTTTAGGAAACTAATTTACCATAGATAACAAGGCATGAAAAGTTTCTCAAACGGCCATAAGCTCTCCTTTCTAAGAATGACTGAAAACACCCATTAACGTATGTTGTTTTATAACACATGCTACATGAGTTAAAAGTTAACCAAAAAGCCTTGAACAGTCACTACACCCTGGCTCCTTAGTCTCAGAAAAGCATTCAGAATTTCAGAATTGGTGAGAACTTCAGCTAACGTCAGTAGGACCCCTGGCTGATCAGCAATCTTAAAATTGTTGAAATGAAGCACATGGTAACAACATACAGCACTGTTTCTGCTCCCCCCCCCCCGGTTTTAAGCTAATGCTTAATGAATACAAATGTCTGAAGTAATGGCAGAATTAAAAAATCAAACTCTTTGCAAATGGGATCCTTGGAAAAAAGTGATTTTAAAAAGGATGTAGGGATATTAATGGATAGGAACTGGACACAGGGTTAGGCACCAGAACCAGCCAACGCTATTTATGGAGTTACATACTTCACAGCAGGTGCATCTACATGAGATATTAATGCGGCTCAATAAACCATGGTGCAGTTTGCACTGGAGTCAGCTGCTCCCAGGCACAGTGTGTTCACGTGTACCCAGGACTGCAGCAATTTGAGCTGGAGCGGAGCACCCCAGGGCTGGCAGCAAGCTCAGGGAGTCAGCCCCAAGCTCTGGCTGGCGGAATTGAGCAGCAGAGGGGCTGGCTGGAGCACAAGAGTGCTGAAACTGTGAAACTATGTGGCTGACCCCCTGAGCCTGTTGCCAGCCCAGGGCTGCTCTGCCTCAGCTCAAACTGCTGTAATCCTGGTCACCATCCATATGCTCATTTCTGCACATTTCTGTACAGTAAATGACTCTGCCATAGGACAGTCTTGTGCCAGACCGTACTATCCTACAGCAGAGTTAATTAATTTACTGCACCCTAATATGGGCCATGTGCAGATGACGATGCTTTACCGTGGAGCTAATTAGCCATCTCCACAGTAAAGCACACGTTTTGATGCACCAATGTCATGGATCAGGGAACTCATAGTACTAAACAGCACCAGACTGATGAGACTGCACTTTGGGGACTATTGCAGCAGGGTACCATGCCATGTTAGCACCATTCTGTATGCAAGCATCATTCACAAAATAAACACAGAGATTTCATAGTGTTGAAAACTTTGTGACCTGCTGTGGTCTTTCAGAGTTCTTTGTAAAAGAATAATTGCTATATTATTTTATCCATATTCAAAAAAATGAGTGAAAACTAAGAGATAGCATTTTCTGAGGGATGCCTTGAGTTTAATGAGTGATCTCTTGAGTCTGATAAGGTTGAGAACCACTGGACTAGGTGGTCTAATTGTTCATTTTAATTTGTAATTTTGGTGATTTTTTGATACCAAAAATCCATCTGAATTTCTCAGGACAAGCAGTTTATTACTTTGCCTTAATGCCAGTTTGCTTCACTGCAATGTGCATTATGGATCTGTGAAGTGATATAGTCTCAAGACTTTAAGGTGGTATATAGTTGCATACTGAGGAGATGGAAGGGAAGAGGAGTTTAAAAGGTGTGAGAAAAACAGATGCATTCCCACAATTTATCTTGCATCTCCAGTTTCTTGTTTTTCTGTTGCACCCTTCTCTGTTCTCTCAGTGCTTGCTTTACAGAGACTTACAAATCAGTAATCTAACCATTAGGACCACAAGGGCCTATTGGTTCATTTGATTTGACCATCTGTAGGCCATCTTTTCCTGTCCTATTTGACCAAGATACTATGGGATTTGAACCAAAGTCTTTTATCATTTCAAGCCAGGCACAAACCAACAAGCTATTGAGCTACTTGTGTTTATGTTAGCACTGAATGTGACCTGTTTTGAATGCATTATTTATACACTAACACATACAGGTTTCCTTCGCTTTATGCTGTACATGTGTTTGTGGAAAATGGCACATAACTTGAATTTGCATGAAGGGAACCAACTTTATAGTGTAACAAATAGGGATACCTTCCAAGACCTCAACTGTACTGACCCCCAAGCCGATTTCTACTACCTTTACAAGACAATTTTGATACTCATTAACACAGGACACTATCATAGTGGGGGTGGCAACTACAGAAACGCGTGTCACAGACAATGAGCGAGGAGCACAGATCCACACAGGAGACAGTATTTTGGTGCACATCACTCCCACAATGCACTACAGAAAGCAGCTGACTGCGGGCTTCTACCACACCAATCACATAAGTGTGAATTTATCTCTCATATAAAAATTTTTGGTATGAAAAGGTAAGACCGAATTCGCACATACGGAATCTGCATAAAGAGAGGAAACCTGTATCTACAAAATGCCAAACAAGCAACAGCATTGCTGCCCTAAAACATTTTAGCTCTAGGGCCGCTTGTATGCGTGATGGGGATTTAGTCCCCTAAGTTAAAATGGAAGGTTTTTAATTGCGATGATTAAAAACCTACCATTTCAATTTAGGGGCTTCGGTCACTGTTATGGTGAGGGGCCTGATTCTTTTCTTTTTTTTTATGTGAAGCTTGCCCACATTTCCTGTGGCTGGGTGGTGAGCTGCCAGCAGACCAAGTGGCCCCTGAGCTGTGGGAGACCCCAGTCCTTCCTTCCATGGTGGCAGCAGCACCCCCAGAGCCACCTAGGTGGGCTGCTAGTGGGTGGGTGCTGCCTGGGGGGCGGTGTCACCATGGAAGGAGGGTCCAGGGCTCCCTGCAGCTCGGAGCCTGCCAGCAGCTCACCCCCCTGGCTGTGGGAGAGGTAGGCAGACTCCACAGGGGGAAAAAAAAAGGATTAGGCCCTTTCCAGCTTTTTCTTTTTTTCCTCAGTGGAGCCTGCCCATGCAAGCTGCTGCCAGACTGTCCAGCCCCTGAGCTGCAGCATGGCCCTGTTCTTCCCTCTGTGGTGGCAGCATTCCCTGGGTCTGCCTGGGTGGGGTGCTAGCTGTGTGGGTGCTTCTCCCTGTTCCAGGCAGCACCCACTGGATCCAACTCTTCCCTGAGTGTGTACGCTGGAAGCCCACTTGGTGCTGGTCCCCATGCAGGCTCAGGGAAGAGTTGGATCTAGTGGGTGCTACCCGCAAGCTGGGGCAGCAACCGCGCAGCTAGCACCCTACCCAAGCAGCCCAGGGGGGAAAGACTGGGGTCCCCTGCAGCTCAGGGGCTGCACAGCCTGATGGCAACTCACACAGGCAGGCTCTGCTGAGAGGAAAAAAAAAAAAAACCCAGCGAGACTCCTCATCTTTTCTTTTGTCAAGTTGTCAAAGGCTTCAATGTTACAAATAGCTATGTTGCAAGCTAATCTAATATACATGCAGATGTAGTTTAGTTTGAAATGTAGGAAACTCATTTAAACTGAAAAAAAACCCAGCCCTGCACATGCACAGTGTGACACAATTAAACCACAGAGTAGCCAATTTCCATCATGTGTACTAGTGCCCTAGCAGTACAAGCCAAGTTTGATACAACACAGACAATACATACATATACCATATTAGCAAACATAGAGTGGCAAGTAGCAACTACACCTAGAAAGTTTTCAAGCCAGATGGGCTTTCAGAAGATGTTTTGAAAGCAGCAAGAAAGCAAATTTTATGTATGCTAATGGGAAGTTTGCTCCAAGAATATGGAGCACCATAAGAAAAACCTGAAAGTTGTAAGCAAAGAGATACAAGTACTACTCAAATGTGAACTGGAAAGAGATGGAGGACATGCAGGAGTTAGATCAGGGGTGGGCAAAATGTGGCCCGTGGGCTGGATGCGGCCCGCCAAGCCATTCTATCTGGTGGGGCCCCTAAAAAAATTAGAAAATTATTATTAATCTGCCCTAGGCTGCCTGTCATGCGGCCCTCAATGGCTTGCCAAAACTTAGTAAGCAGCCCTCCACCCAAAATAATTGCCTGCCCCTGAGTTAGATGAATGTGGAATTATGGGAAACCTGGAAGGTGAACAATTGAAGCTCTAACTAATTGCAGATATGGAAGGGAACACTTAGCAAGCACTGATGAAAAGGGAAGTTATGGTCAGAATAACAGGAAAGAAGATCTTCGCTGCAGTGGTTTGTATAGGTGTGCTAAGGACAGAGGACATGACCTTGCAGTTGGCAAATTTGAAAAATAAGCAGGAGAACTAACTACTTTTGACTGTTTGGAGAGGAAGGGATGGATTTTGGTGATCTTGTTGTTCATAACTACCTAAATGAAGGGACGAGTTTTACCTGTAAGTAATGGAACAAAGGGTTCTGTATCACAGATAAAATACTTTTGGGTTTCAGTGGGTTTTGTCTTGCTAATGTAGGGATAAATTATGGGGCAGGGTCAGATGTTATATTTACATCAAGTTGCCAATACATAATTTATAATACACTTGATGGAAGCACTGTGCTTTGTGCCCCTCTAAGGATAGATTCTATCTTAAGCCATCACTATGTTAATGCATAGATGGTTTCCACTGAAATAATCCACTGTAAAATTATACTCATGGTCTTCAGTAATTCATTTTTTTGATCTATTGCTGAGGGTATGTGATCCATATAATGTTAGGTACTTAAAAAAAGCAAAAAATGTTGAATACTTAGTAAAATGCAATGTTTAGTCCTGGAGATTACATAAACTCAGACTTCTTGTTAGTTTCATTTATCCTTAACAACTGTGTCAAATGTGATCTACCCTTTATAGAGGACTTCCCATCAATGGGATTATAAATACTTTTTATCAAAACTCTTTTTCAGTTGGAAACTTCTTTTTCAATTAAAGCAATACATTTATTAAGAGTGTCTGTTTTCTACTGAAAATTTCAATTTTTAATAAGACAGCTGGAAAACTGGAAATAACCCCCTCCCCTCCAAGAGCTGAATATTAATATATCAGGAAGGTAGACTTTCTCAAGTTACCTAAAATAAAAGATCATTGAACTCTTGATCTGAGAGAGAACCAAGGATCCGGGTTTTCTGTTTCCCACAGAAAAATGGAAAAAAAACATAGATTTTTTGTTTTAACCAAGAAAAACATGGGTTTTTCATTTTAACAGAGAAACACATGGATTTTCCACTTTTGCAAAGAGCTCTCTGCAAGCTGGCAGAGTTCCAGCTTGCAAAGGGCTGGGGTGAAGGAGAAGAAGGGTGGTCAGGCAGGGGTGCCATGTGCATGTGCACACTCACACATGCACAGGGCTGCCAGGCAGCCTGGGGAGCAGCTCCCACAGGTAAATCTGGTGGGGGAGGGAGAGTTTACTGAGGGAGGGAGGGAGTTAGACAGGGTAGGGGCTGGGGCTGCTGCCCAGCTGGGTGGTAGGAAAGACTGATTGGTGTGCAGGGCTTGGAGAGATTGATTTCAGGATGATAGGTGAATCTGGGGTAGGTGGGGGACAGCAGGGCAATTTGGTGGGCAGAGGAGTGATCCAAATGATATGGGGGGCCCTTCCCCCACTTCTCTGCAGCCTTGTCATTGGTAATCCATCAATTTGAGTATGATCTCTATCATGGCTCATGGATAGGTCTTGAGGTGACTTAAGAGTCCAATCCTTGAGCCAGGGACACATCTGCTGAAGTTACAGGTCTTTCTGCAGGGGAGGGTAGGCTGTAAGCCAGGATTTCTCTTTTTTACCTTCCCCCACTGTCTCTTCTCTGCTTTGAGGGTAAGGTGCTGTACCAGCCAGTTGTTTGGGGTGGTAGTGTTGTTGGAGTCAGTTAGCAGTCAGGTCCTGCCAAGTCTTGACATTGGCATCTGTTTTCTTGAGATGTGCCTTCAATGTGTGCTTACAGCATTTCCTCTGGCCACTCCAAGACCTCAGACCATTACCGAACTGGAAGTTGAGCACTTTTTGGGGGGTGAGTTGAGAGTTAGGAATCTGGGAGATGGTGCCTGGCCCAGTGACGCTGGTGCTTGAGGATCACTGACTCAATGCTGGCAACACTGGCTTTAGCAAGGCTGCTGGAGTTTGTGTGGTGATGTTCCCATTTGATGTGCAGGATTTTCCACTGCCATCATTGGTGATACCTCTCCAGGCTCTTGAGATGACAGTAGGTCACTCAAGTTTCACATCTGTAGGGGCGAGTGGGGATGCTGACTGCACCGTAAACCTGGATGTCTTTCTGGAGTTCCCAATGAATATAGACAGGCCGAAGCAAGTTCCCTAAAGAGACAGTTGCACATTGGATCTTATGTTGGATCTCCTCATCAATGTTCATTCTCTGAAAGAGGTGGCTACTGAGGTAGGGGAAGTACTTGACTACTTCTAGGGTCTTTCTCTCAGTGATAATTTGGGGACGGAGGTTACATTTGTGGCTCAGGATAGAGCACTTTAATCTTCTCAATGTTGAGAGAGACTCAAAGGTCAGTTGGCTTCCCTGAAAAGATCCAGCACAGTCTGGAGGTTTTTCTCTGTGTGCACAAGGATGAAGCAGTCATTGGCATATCGAAGTTCAAGGATGGTTGTTTTGAGTACTTTGGTTTTTGACTGAAAATGTCCTAAAGTGAAGACATTACAGTATTCATTTAGTATTCATTCAGTGTTCAGTATCTGCACTAAAGGAAGGTGGTCCTCACTGAGAACCAGGATGATCATCCAAAAACAGGAGAACAGATCTGGAATGATGGCACATCCTTGCTTGACCCCAGTTCAGATGACAAACAGATTTGTCTCCGATCCACTACATAGAATAGTCTTAGTCATCTGGTCTTAGAGAAGCCTCAGAACCTTAATGTTCTTTTCTGGACATCCAAATCTGATCAGTACTTTCCACAAAGCTTCATGATTTGTGGAATCAAAGGCTTTAGTTAGCTGAGTGAAGGCCATATACAGGTCCTGGTGTTGTTCCTGATGCTTATTCTTGGACCTGGTGGCAACAAAGATCATGTCAGTTGCCTCACAGGATGGTCTGAAACCACACTAAGATTTATTGTAGGATTTCCTCAACACAAGGCAGAAGACAGTTCAGGAGGATGCAGACAAGGATTTTCCTTTCCATGGAAAAAAAGACCACACACACTTCAGTGGTTCTCACACATAAACTTATCTCCTTTCTTGAAGATACTCACAATGTTGGCACTCCTCAGGTCCCCAGGGATCTTTGCACTGTTCCAATTCCTTGCCTAAAGAGGAGTAACCTGGAGAGTCTCAGAGGGTACTTAGTTAGTCTTTTACTGCCTTAACATGTGGACAGTCCCATCTTAAGAGCCTTTAACATGTTTGAAATGCAATATGTAATTACACTTTAGGTGCCCTAAATAGAAGAGAATTCATGTACAAAGGACAAGGAGAGGGATTACTGATGAGAGAGTTGAAGATGGGTTGAATCACTGAAGTAGATCTCCTAACTCTGGCTAGGTTAGGAGTGCTTTGGGTTAGAGTACATAGGTAGTGAAGGCTAAGAATGTGGTTGTCATGGGGGACCTGAATTTCCTGGACATCTGCTGGGAAGAGCAGTCAGCCAGGTCTGAATGCTCACGTAGGTTCTTGGCCAGAGTGCAGGACCTCCATCTAACCCAGGAGGTGCACAGCCCCACCAGGGGAGATGCCTTGTTGGACCTAGTGCTGGCCATGGGTGATGACCTGGTGAGGGGGCTGCGAGTGCTCGACCACCTGGGCAACAGCGATCATAGCCTGCTGGAATTCACCATCCAGCGCAAGGTGGCAAAGGCATGCAGCAAGGCAGCGGCCCTAGATTTTAGGAGGGCAGACTTCTACGAGCTAAGGAGGATAGTTGGAGAAGCGCTGAGGTCCCGGGGGGGAGGGGAGCCAGGTATCCAAGGAGAGTGGTCGCTCCTTAAGGAGACGATCCTCCAAGCCCAAAGGAAGGTAATCCCAACGAGGATCAAAGGGAGCAGGAGAGCACACAAGCCTCTGTGCCTCACCAAAAGAATCCGGGAATGTCTCCTTGCTAAAAAGGAGGCTTATACCCAGTGGAAAGAAGGGGTCATCACCAGGGAGGGCTATTCTGTAGTTGCTCGGGGATGTAGCGGGGCAGTTAGGAAGGCCAAGGCAGAGATGGAACTGGGACTAGCTTCCCAGATTAAGGACAATAAGAAGTCTTCCTTTAAATACGTAGGGGGTAAAAAGAAGGTCCCGGGTAACGTGGGGCCCTTGCAGGACGACACGGGTAACTTGGTCATCACACCAGACAGCAAAGCTAACATGTTTAATGATTTCTTTGCCTCCGTCTTCCTAAGTAGGGACCAGAACAGCCACCTCCCTGCTGGGCCCCCCTCAGGCCCCAGGGGAGGCACACTTGGGCCACGGGTTAGCAAGGATTTAGTTAGGGAGCTTCTGGAGGGGCTGGACGTATTCAAGTCAGCCGGCCCGGATGATCTCCACCCTAGACTTCTAAAGGAACTGGCCGGGGTCATTGCAAGTCCCCTGGCACAACTTTATGAGCACTCGTGGTGCTCTAGTGAGGTACCGGAGGACTGGAAGAGGGCCAACGTGGTCCCCATCTTCAAAAAAGGCAGGAAGGAGGACCTGGGAAACTATAGGCTGGTTAGTCTCACCTCGATCCTAGGCAAGCTGTTGGAGAAAATTATGCTGGCACACATCCAGGAGGGGCCAGCAGGAGACTGCATGCTTAGGGGCAACCAACACTGGTTCATCAGTGGCAGGTCCTGTCAGACCAACCTGGTGGCCTTTTACGATCAGATCACCAGATCGTTAGACGCAGGGGTAGCAGTGGATATAATCTTCCCGGACTTCCAGAAGGCTTTTGACACTGTCTCTCACCCTGTTCTCATTAAGAAACTGGGGGGCTGTGGTGTAGACACCCACACAGTCAAATGGGTCGCCAACTGGCTGGAGGGCCGCACCCAGAGGGTGGTAGTGGATGGGTCCTTCTCAACGTGGAAGGACGTGGGCAGTGGGGTTCCACAGGGCTCGGTCCTTGGTCCCGCACTGTTCAACATCTTCATCAGCGATTTGGATGAGGGGGTAAATAGCACCCTGTTCAAATTTGCTGATGACACTAAGATGTGGGGGGACGTGGGTACATTGGAAGGATGCAACAGGCTAATCAGACCTTGACAGGTTACAAGGGTGGGCGGACGAGAATAGGATGGGTTTCAACACAGACAAGTGCAAGGTGATGCACCTCGGGAGGAACAACCGGCACCATACTTACAGGTTGGGGAACTCCCCTCTTATCAGCACGGAGGCGGAAAGGGATCTGGGGGTCATCACTGACTCCAAGATGAACATGGGCCGGCAGTGTGGGGATGCAGTCAGGAAGGCCAACCGCACCTTGGCATGCATCCACAGATGCATCTCGAGCAGGTCCAAGGAGGTGATCCTCCCCCTCTATGCGGCACTGGTCAGGCCGCAGCTGGAGTATTGCATCCAATTCTGGGCGCCGCACTTCAAGAGGGATGTCAACAGCATGGAGAGGGTCCAGAGGAGGGCCACTCGTATGATCAGGGGACAACAGGGCAGGCCCTATGAGGACAGGCTGCGGGACCTGAACCTGTTCAGCCTCCAAAAGAGAAGGCTGAGGGGGGATCTTGTGGCCTGTTATAAACTAGTCAGGGGGGATCAGCAGGCATTGGGGAAGTCACTGTTTCCCCGAGCACCGCCAGGAGTGACCAGGAATAACAGTCACAGGCTGGCAGAGGGTAGATTTAGGTTAGACATCAGGAGGCGCTACTTCACAGTCAGGGCAGCTAGGGTCTGGAACCAGCTTCTAAGAGAAGTGGTGCAGGCTCCTACCCTGGGGGTGTTTAAGAGGAGGTTCGATGAACATCTTGCTGGGGTCATTTGACCCCAGTATTCTTTCCTGCCATGGCAGGGGGTCAGACTAGATGATCTGCTCAGGTCCCTTCCAACCCTACAAACTATGAAACTATGAATGCTGCATTTTTTTTTTCCTTCAGTGGAGCCTGCCAGCACAGGCTGCTGCTGGGCTGCCTGCACAGCCCTTGAGATGCATGGGGTCTGGTGCTTCCCTCTGTGGCAAATTAAACCACCTCAGACATGTTTTATTTTGCTGCATCCCAAAGTCATTTAACGTTCATTATGCTCCTGATACATGCAAACAGCCCACCATTAAAGTGCATTATGACACCGACAGGTGCAAACAGCTGCACCATTAAAGTGGTGCAAAAGTGCATTAAGTTGCTTTAAAGGCCAATGTTGTGGCATGTACAAATGGCCTATCAGATTCAGAGATGCATAAGCTTTCATAGGCAACAGCCTACTTTGTCAGCTGTTCTCTCCAAGGTGAGCACTTAAGGTGCTGCCTCTAAGACGCCATCCTTCCCTGCCTTCTATGAATAGGTTGAATAGTTTCTCCCAAATCCTCATAAAGTTTAGAAGTAGATTCTAGGCAAATGAGGTTTTCTAGGCTATTATGAGGCTGTTCCTACCTTCCACCAAATTTGGGAGTATGGTGATGTTTGACAAATCCTACTTGTACTCATCCTACTTATGGCCTATCCATAAGGATTCTATTTTTGCAGAATGTTCCTTGCCCATAGCAACTCCTGATGGTTTAACTGTAGGAGGATAATCTGGGGCATTGACTTCAGTGGGGAAAGCCGCTATACACTGTGGGTGTGTCTACGCAAGCATTAATGCACTGTAATTATGGTGCATTAAGTTTAGTACCTGTAATAATTTAATGCGCCATAATCGGCACTACTGTGCACTAGTGCCAGCATATGCTTTTTTGTGATGCCAGTACACAGTAAACACATTCTACTGTGCATTACCACATTTAGCATGGTTTTGCAGTAATTTGACTTGTGTAGATGTGCCCTGTGAGTAGAAATAGCAGAATCAGTTTGTGAAGAACAGTTCAGACCTCAATAAACTTTGGAAAAGAAAGTCTGTGAGAAAGTTTCAGTCCTAAAGTGGGTGGTCCCTCTGGAATGGCAGCTGGGGCAATGTTGGCAAGATCTTTGTGTTGCAGCCTTTTCCATTTTCTGTGTGTTGAAGAGAAAACTACAATGCTGTGACTCCAGTACCTTTCACAAACATTTGAATCCCCTGAAATTTGTATTATAAAACGTATATAATGTTACAGCTGAAAGCTATCATTTCCTTAAAGCCCTCTAAAGTTTTTTTCTGTTGAGCTTTGATGAGTTTTTTTTCTCCTTCATAAAACATCAATGAATTCAGGATGGGTATTGGAATTCTTCACATAAATGGAACAAAGGATCACACCATCTAGTAGTTTACCCAACTCTCACTTCATAATTATTTTTAAAAATCACTGTAGCACTCTACATGCAGTGCTTGAAATCACAATCAAACACTGTGGATTCCAGCACTATAAACTTCCTTCCAGCAGCTGCACCATAATATTCTCATTAACAGTGGCAATCTCTCATGTTTCTGCCCTGAAACAACAGGTATAACCAAATTCCTCTGGAGGCCTTTTCTTTCTCTCCCCAAAAATGTGCAGAAATGGGGAAAAAAAGGACTTTTTTTTCCCATTTATTTCATGGAGAATTTGAAAGCTTGGCACACAAGTGAGGTATGCACTGGAATTTGGGTGGGTCTAGGAAAAAGCACAGACTTCAGTGGAAAGCATATATGCGGGGGGGGGGGGGTGAGAGAGAGAAAAACCTTTTAAACCATAAATTGACCACATCCATGGATGGGTGAGGAAAGAAACAGAAAGTTGCCCTGAAATAATACTCTGAGCCACTACTGAAAATAAGCCCAACTACTTCAACAGGGATGTGCCATTGGCATTTTAAATAACATTATAGTCATTTCCAAGTGGCAGGTGAAAGTCTTTACTTCTACCATGCGGTTATAATGGCTTATCTATCTATCTAGTTCTATTTTCACTGTAAGTAATCTGCAGCTCTTAGGTTTCTTCCACACAGGTGAGGCTGCAGTGGCTGTGTACTAGCAGTAGCTACCAGAGATGTTGTATGATTAAAGAAGGCATCGGGAGTCCAGTTCTCCATTCTGCTGTTGCTTCAGTTCACAGCCAGGCATCATTTTTAGGGGGCCTTTATGTGGACATGGTCTGAAAGTCTGTCCAGTTCCAATTCTGACTAAGTAAGTATTTCAAATTTGTCCAAAAGAGAATAGTAGACTAGCTATAGTGGCTAAGGCATCCTGATAGTCATTGTAGATGCTCCATTTGTATCAAGACCCAAAGACATTTGCTAAGAGGAGAGAGAAGAGAAAGCAGACCTCTTTAACCAATTCTTCACCTCCGTTTTCTTGGGCAGGGACCAGGACTTCCCCACCGTGATGAAAGACAGACTCAAGGGGAACGCCTTCAGACCTCAGGCTGGGGAGGACTGGGTTAGAGAGCTTCTGGAGGGGCTGGACATGTTCAAATCAGCAGGTCCAGGTACTCTCCACCCCAGGGTGTTGAGGGAGCGAGCAGGGGTTATTGCAGGACCCTTGGCACGGCTTTACAAGCGCTCGTGGTGCTTGGGCCAGGTGCCAGATGATTGGAAGATAGCCAATGTGGTCCCCATCTTTAAAAAAGGGAGAAGGGAGGACCCGGGCAACTATAGGCCTGTCAATCTTACCTCAGTCCTAGGGAAACTCTTTGAGAAGGTCATCACTGTGATGGGCCGGCTTCAGGGATGATGCTCAAGGGCAACCAGCACGGTTTCATTAGGGGCAGGTCATGTCAGACCAACCTGATTGCCTTTTACGATCAGGTCACAAAAGCATTGGATGTAGGTGTCACCATGGACGTAGTCTTTCTGGACTTCAACAAGGCCTTTGACACTGTCTCCCACTCCATCCTCATTAAAAAACTAGGCGACTGTGGCATTGATGCCTACAGAGTCAGATGGATTTCAGATTGGCTGAAGGGTCACACTCAGAGGGTGGTGGTGGATGGGTCATATTCGACCTGGGGGGAAGTGGGTAGCAAAGTCCCCCAGGGCTCGGTCCTTGGGCCCGCGCTGTTCAATCTCTTTATCAGCGATTTGGATGACGGGGTGTAAAGCACCCTGTTTAAATTTGCTGATGATACCAAAATTTGGGGTGAGGTGAGCACGCCAGTAGGGAGGGAAAGACTGTAGCAAGACTTGGATAGGTTACAGGGGTGGGCTAGCAAAAACAGGATGCACTTCAACACAGACAAGTGCAGGGTGCTGCACTTGGGCAGTAGTAACCAGCAGCACACTTTAAAGATGAGAAACTCTCTTCTTGAGAGCACGGAGGCAGAAAGGGATCTTGGAGTCAGTATTGACTCCAAGATGAACATGGGCCGACAATGCGAGGTCACGGTTGGCAGGGCTAACCGCACCTTGTTGTGCATCTACAGGTGCATCTGAAGCAGGGACAAGGAGGTGATCCTCCCCCTCTATGCAACACTGGTCAGGCCACAGCTGGAGTACTGTGTCCAGTTCTGGGTGCTGCACTGCAAGAGGGATGTGGACATCACTGAGAGGGTCCAGAGGAGGGCCACCCGCATGATCCAGGGACAACAGGGCAGACCCTACAATGAGAGACTGTGGGACCTGAACCTGTTCAGCCTTCACAAGAGAAGGCTGAGGGGGGACCTGGTGACCATCTATAAACTTACTGGGGGGGTGGTCCAGAAGGGTTTGGTAGAGACCTTGTTTCCCCTAACGCCCTCTGGCATAACAAGGAATAACGGCCACAAGTTGTTGGAGAGTAGGTTTAGATTAGACATCTGCAAGAACTACTTCACAGTCAGGGCGGCTAGGATCTGGAACCAACTTCCAAGGGAAGTGGTGCTGGCTCCTACCCTGGGGGTCTTTAAGAGGAGGCTTGATGCCTACCTGGTGGGAGTCATCTGAGCCCAGTTATTCTCTTGCTCAGGCAGGGGGTCAGACTTGAAGATCTACAGGGTCCCTTCCAACCCTACTTCTATGATTCTGTGATTCTATGAAGTAGAAATAACAACTCTATAACCAAAGCAATCTGCATTCAGAACCAGAAGTTCCAACGCCTCCTTTAAATGCAGCAAATGAATACCTTGTTATTATGTAAACCTGCTCATACTTGCAACAGTTTATTCTTCATCCAATCATCAACAAGAGAGGCAGCCAATGACTGTATGCTGCTGTGCAATATTCACAATTCTCACCTGCACTGCAGGTCATTTATAGGAGTACAATGCTATCTTATTAGAACTGGTAAAAATGGGTCTATGGTTATCCATAGAATGGAATGAAGTAGGGTTGGGTATTTGACTGATTAATTAAAGTTTGGTCAATTAACTGGTCAAATCTCAGTCAAAAATTGTAAAAAACCCAGTGCTAATAGGTCCAAATAATACACAGAAAAAACATACATTTTTCCACAAAGAAATATGTTCAAAACAATTAAAAAATCATACTTCTGTCAAAAAATCTACAAATAAATGTAGCTTTTTTTAATTGCTATAGTCTTTGACCAGTTAAAAATATGCTGTCAATTGGCACTTCTTAACTTGTAAATTGACCAATTTGCAACCCTAGAACAAAGTATAAATATTAATACAATATTTTTAAAGTGACCTTATGGCCCGACTTTCACAGGCAATTCCCATTTTTCATTTAATCACTTTAAATTGTTTAGGTTTTCATTTTAATAACTACAAGGTGTTTTTTCAATGCCATGTAGATTTTGCTCTGTGTTAACCACACATACACAGTCAAACAGAACATTCCCACAAGCACACTAAGGAAGTATGGGCTGGATGAACGGACTATAAGGTGGATAGAAAACTGGCTGGAGCATTGGGCTCAGAGAGTAGTAATCAATGGCTCTAGTTGGCAGCTGACTTCTAGTGGAGTGCCCCAGGGGTTGGTCAGTTTTGTTCAATGTCTTTATCAATGACCTGGTAATGGCATATATCAGCAAGTTTGCAGATGACACCAAGCTGGGTGTAGTAGGCCTTGGATTCAGAGTAGGCCTAGGATTCAGAGTGATCTAGACAAATGGGAGGATAGGGCAAAAAAAAATAAAAAATCTCATGATGTTCAACTAGTACAAGTACAAAGTCCTGCACTTAGGACAGAACTTGGGACGGAGTATCCAATGCACTAGTATAGGCTGGGGGCTTATTGGCTGAAAAGCAGCTCTGTAGGAGGTTACAGTGGAGAATAAACAAAATTTGAGCCAACAGTGTGCCCTTGTTGCCAGGCAGGCTAATGGCATACTGAGCTGCATTAGTAGGAGCATCACCAGCAGGTCAAAGGAAGTGATTATTCCCCTCTATTCAGCACTGGTGAGGCTGCGCCTGCAGTACTGTGTCCAGTTTTGGGCTCCCCGCTACAGAAAGGATGTGGACAAATCAGAGAGTCTAGCAGAGGTCGACAAAAATGGTTTGGGGTCTGGGGCACATGACTCCTGAGGAGAGGCTGAGGGAACTGGGCTTATTTAGCCTACAGAAGAGAAGACTGAGGGGGGATTTAATAGCAGCCTTTAACTACCTGAAGGGAAGTTCAAAAAAGGATGGAGCTAGACTGTTCTCAGTGGTGGCAGATCACAGAACAAGGAACAGTGATCTCAAGTTACAGCAAGGAAAGTTTAGATTAGATAGCAGGAAGAACTTTCTCACTAGGAGGGTAGTACAACACTGGAACAGGTTACCTAGCAAGGCGGTGGACTCTCCATCCTTGGAGGTTTTTAAGACCCAGCTAGACAAAGCTTTGGCTGGGATGATCTAGTTGGGGATGGTCCTGCTTTGAGCAGGGGGTTGGACTAGATGACCTCCTGAGGTCCCTTCCAACCCTCATTTTCTATGATTCCATGATTCTAAGTATTTGGTGTAATTTGCAACCTTTGAGTAAAGAAAAAAATGGAGTAAGAATGGCACAACTGAAGCTCTTCTTTTGCTCTAAGGGAATATTAACTACACTTATTCAATAAATTCATGATATATTCATCCATAAGCATGAAGTGACTGCAACAAATCCTCCATAACAGATTTCCCCAAACTTCCATAACTGCAACAGATTTCCTATAACTCTCAGAAAAACTCACAATTCTGCTGTCAGAAGCTGGTAGTCCTGATCCTGGCGCACATTTTAAAAATAAAGGATGAAATAATGTTTTGTTTTAATATCAATGAGAATTTTGCCATTGACTTAAAATTGGGACAAAGATTTCACCAGAAGTATTTCTTTTGTACAGCTATATTGCAACCTTGAAAAACATCACCACAAAATCCCCATCATTTTTCATCTTGAAAATATTTATTTTTCATTTATCAAAGCTGAAATTCCACCTTCTGCAGAGCCAGCATGAGGTTTATGCACCAGAGAAACAGTCTGTAGATTAAGTGGTACATAGATCATCTTTGTATAGGAATAACTTTTCCCATTCCTCAGTAATCTGTTGTGTATTTCCTTATCACTTGTGCCAATTAGTGAAATTCTGCTTTAAGTAGTTTTCTTTTCTTTGCTTTGCTTCTGAATAAAGCTTAAAGGTAAATTCTGACATATAGGATGTGAGTCACTGTTTAGCAAAGGGTAATAGTTCCTTTGACTTAAAAATCAATATGCTTAGGAAGAAGATGCTTTGTCTTATTACTTGTCTTTCACTGATGTAAGACTTCATTTTTTTAAACATCTTCCAATGCATGAACTTGTTCACACAGGTAAACAAATTCTTCCAAGACTGAAAGCTTCCTAAGAAAATCAGCTTCTAACAAGTTTTGTGATGAAAACTTGTCAGAATCATTCTTCTTCCTTGGAATTACACTTTCTAGTATTGCAAAATCATAAGGCTATAGTGAGGTTTTTAAATAGCTAGAGGGTGTGTGTGTGTGTCTGTCTATCTGTCTGTCTCAATACCACCCCCCCACATCCATGTTTGTATAGTAGGGGGATATCTGATAATTACATTTTCATTTGTTCCCCACAGCTGATGCTGTAGGCGGGAAAGAGGTATAGGACTGCTTTGAAACAGAGCCAGTTGGTCACAAACAGTGCTGTAAGAAAGTCTGCACCTGTCAGCCTGGTGGGATGGGGTCAGAGGAACAGACCCCCAGGTCCCCCTAGCTTGGATCTGCACAGTGTAAGGGGAGGGAAAGCTTCTGCCATGGTGGCTTTTTGACCCCCCCCCCCGCCCCCTTCCCTCCCAGCAGCCCACTGAGTCGGGCTGAGATCACTTCAGCTCCACCCCATCCCCAGCTGCTTGACTCTGAGAGATGGGGAATGGGGAGGGAAACACTCTTCACCCCACTCTGACACTGCCCACCTGCCATGCAGAGGTCGCACAGTGCAGAGTGGGGAGCGGCTGCTGTGGGAGTGGGGCTGAGGTGATCCCAGCCTGGCGCACTGGGTTGCGGGGGCTTGGAGGGGTGAAAAAGCCTCATGGAGGGCCCCCCCATGCTATGCAGACCCCAGATGGGGGGAGGCAGTGCCAGGGCAGAGGGTGTGTTACCTTCCCACTGCTCTCAACTAGGCATGGGCTGCCACTGTGTTGGGTTGAGCAGCCCCAGGCAGTGTTGCCACGAGGGATGGTGCCCCTAGGCTCTTGGCCTGGCCCGGTGCAAGCTTTTGCCTGTCTCGACCACCTGAACAGTGAATGTCAGTTCAGTTTGTTATTGATTCAGTTTATGCAGCTTCGAAAAACCTGTGAAGATCGAATTGATTTCACCTCGGGCTGTTTGAACCGCTGCACTTACCCCATGGGACTAGGACAAAGTAAGGAAGTAGGAGCCGGGGAATAACACCTGTGTTTGCATCACCTCCATCAGCCCTTGGATTATTGAGCACAATCTCACTCTCCTAGCTCAGTTACATATTTCCATGTTATCTGAGTGCTGGCTGTGATTCAGTATAGTTTTTCAGTCACACATACTCTGAACAGCTCTTTCTTCTAGCCACAGTAAAACCGTTTACTAATTCATTTCATTGCTTTAATGCATGTGCTGTATCAGAATCAAGTTGAGTTTTGTTTTTCAATTAGTCACAGTACTAAACTGCCTTCATAACTTAACATGGGTGTGGCTGCAAAGTGAGGCTTGCTGGAAGGCATTAAACTTCTACCGAATCCAAAGAAGATCTCAAAGCTATATTTTCAGAGTCATAAGCCAACACTTTGCCCACTCTGTCACTGTGCTCTGGCCAGATCTACAGGCCTCTAATGTAGCTGGGAGAATATGATATCTCCTGTCCAAGCATAGGAATGAAGCCAGTGACACAATTCACCTGTATGTTTCAACTCCTTGAAATGCTTCAGTTAAGTAAGCAATGAAGTAAAAAATCTATCTTAACTAGGCCTGTGGCTGATTTGTGTGACCTCAGCATGCTGATGAAATTGGCGTTACGATTTTGCAATACTAGAAAGTGTATTTCCAAGGAAGAAGAATGATTCTGCGAAGTTCTTATCACAAAACTTGTTAGAAGCTGATTTTCTTAGAAAACTCTTGGGCTTGGAAAAATTTCTTTACCTGTGTGAACAAGTTCATGCACTGAAAGATGTTAAAAAAAAGAAGTCTTCTTTTATATCAGTGAAAGGCAAATAGTAAGACAAAGCACCTTCTTCCTAAGCATATTGATTTTTAAGTCAAAGCAACTATTACCCTTTGCTAAGTGGTGACTCACATCTTATATGTTGGGATTTACCTTTAAGCTTTATTCAGAAGCAAAGCAAAGAAAAAGAAAATTCAGGCATGCTGCACTATACCATGCAGATGCACCTATAGTGAGAACCACATACAGTAGATTCTAAGGTTAATAAAGGGGAAGAATCATCTCATTTTTGGAAAACTAGCCTGGAGTTTAGTGTATGTTCAATTCCCTGTGCCTGTCTACTTTCAAGTGCTATGTCTCTCTACTGCAGCCTGAGCACCAGAAGCCATTTAGCAGTAGCAGCACAAAGCGCTGTGATTTATCCACCCTGCACAAAATTCCATGGGTACTAAAGATGTTACATTTAGATTCACCAAATGAGGGTTAGGTCCATCTAAATGCCCATCTGTGCAGATGTTCATGGGGGGGGAACACAAGACATTAAACTGGGCTAAAAATGGTGGGCCCGATCTAAGTTAGTTCACCTGAGTAGGTGCCCCAGGGCTGGAAAAGCCCAGGTGCTCACTCCACCCTGGGGCTGCCCTTTTTCTGCTGCCACCACCCTGATCAAGCTCTTTTTTAGCCCTCCGACCCTCCCACCCCTGGACAGACAACCCCCACACTGAACCTACCTTCCCCTGCCCTCCCAGCAGACCTGCCAGCCTCCCCAGTCCTACCAGCCCCTGACCCTGATCCTGCCCTCATCTCCCCCAACCTAAAGTTACTCACGCTGGGTTCCCTGTGGCTCCTGGCACCAGCGTAGGCCTGTATGTGCTGCTCCATGTCTACGATCATGTGATTTGAAGTCAGTCATGTGATCATAGACCAGCTACAGCAAACACTTGTATGCACCCTATCTTGCTGCAGCTAAACACCCAGTGCTGGAGTTACCCCAGGTATCTGTACTGCAACGTAGACGTACCCACAGCTCCCTGTGTCATTAGGAAAGCCCAGAAAAGGGCCTTTTGGTGCTTGAGTTTTTCTTTAGATGCCCAAGTCCAACTTTAGGTCCTCAGAACCCTTGCTTAGCTGCTTCCTGTTTTGGAGTCTCCCAGTTTTTTTCCCAATAATGCTCCCCATGTACTAAAAGTGTCTGTTTCTGAGTCCATACAGAGCTGAGTAAGTACTGACAGAGCTGAGCAGGTAAACATCTATCTTATAGTTACAGCCTGCTGGATTCACACACTAGACATTTCCCTCTCCACCCTAGTTTGATCTAGTAGATGTTCTCAGCACATACTTAAAGGATCAGGCACTATAAAAATGATAAAGAGGCTGGTTGCAGTGTCCTTCTGCCTCCCCCTTTGCCCACTACCCCAGGATGGGGGAGACCCAAGTTTAAATTCCTTGTTTCCCTGATGAGTGTTGAGTATATCTCACATCTCACAGATGATTGCTGCAGTCCTCAGGTCAAAGCAGTGTAGCTGTGGTGTTTAGCTGTGATTTGTTTGGTAATTTTTTTTTTTTATGGGGCCATCTTTACAGATGGGAGAGATATTAGACAAGCTTTCAGGCATAACATGCCCTTCTTCAAGTGTGGGGAAAACCCCCCTAAGCTTCCAGGTTTATGTTGAAAGGCATTCCTCCTAAGGAGTATGGCTTAGGGGAAGTTCAGGCACATGCAGAGGCATCTAACTTTCTCTATGCATTTTATAGGCTACTAACACACAACTTCAGACTCCATGGATCAGCAAGGTGCGTCAAACTTAGGCCCTGCAATGCTGCCACCTGCAGTGCCTTTAGTGGATCTAGTGTTTCAGCTCTGTCTCTCAGTTCCGCTTTGCAAGACAAGAAGAATAGCTTTTACCTGTCTCAGTGCAGTGATGGACTGATACATCTTGAAGTGCTCTGAATCTGTGGTATGCAGACACAGGGGATGCCAATGATATCTTCTCTTTGTGTATCAAGTTGTGTCTTACACAGATGCTGAAATTCAGAGTCAAAATTCATTATCAGTTCAGCAAAACTGATCCTCAGCGTTTAACAGAAATCAAGGCAAACTTGTTGGTGGCCCCAGTTTGCTGGGCAGAGTCCTGGTTTTCCTGTTCCTGGTTCCTAGGCAGCTGGAATGGATACTGTTCTTCCCCACAGTATGTCTTCAATGTGTGCTGCTGTTCAAGGGGGTAATATTAGGCTGTCATCTGCCTCATTATTCCTCTTCTATACCTACAGCACATGTTGGGACTGTTCTCTGCCTAGCACTGTCTCTATCTCTGCTGCAAATAATAATCGGGGGTAAGAATCGATATTAACCTTATCTGGATGAGCTTTCTTTTATAAATATATAAACATTCTTCCTGAATGAATATGGTGGCTATCAGCAGTAATAAGGGACAGGTTCAGTATCCCTCTTGACAAATAAATAGCATCCACATGCTGTCATTGGATGCATACTGGTACCTCCCATTTCCTACCACAATGGTATTTGAATTTGGCATATGAAAATTTGCAGCCTCCACCCTAAAACCTGGGAAAAGTTGAGCACACCCTTCCTGGGGCCTTTACCAGGCAGGACTTCCCTGCTCACCTGCATTCTGAGACGGTACAAACAAGGATATTTTTGCTTACTGGGGGAAAGGGACTGCACGTGCAAACTTGAGAAAATGTAGCAACAGAATATGAATAACAGATATGCAAATGATGTGTAAAATACTACTCTCTTCCAGTAACTGTGCCTATTGTCTGTCTATGGGTCATAGCCAAAAAAAGACTGAGAGACTTTAAAAAGCTCTTTAGATGACTAAAGATCCTCAGGCAGGATTTATATGACTAACTCCAAAGTTAGGACACTGAGCAATCCTTGCACAGCTAATGTCTAACTCTGAAGGCACTTATGCCTCAGTTTGTGACCTTCCAGTTCCCCAGGCACCAGAGGGCATGTCCACATGGCCCAATAGTACCACATGGAGATACTCTGAGCTAGCTCTGAATGTACTAGCTTTGGGGTAGAAGCAGGATAAGTAGAAGCAGGATAGCCACATCAGGCAATGGTGGAGAAGCAAGGCTTGCTTAGCCTATGCAGAGTGCTACAATAATTCATCAGTACCGTTCCATTTCTCATTCTGGAGCTAGCATACGCCGATCCGGGCTGTGTATCTCTGCATGGTTCTGGCTTGCACAATGTAGTCATGCCCTAAAGTTCTGCTCCTAGTTGTGCCCTGAAGTGCTTCATTCATGACGGTGCTGAGCAGTTCAGTGCCAACCTCGTGCCTAAGCTCATTCAGGATCCAGAAATCAGATGTCCTTCTGTCAGGTCCTCCTGGGTATCCTGGCCAGATTCATCGGGCATTCTCAGAGCACTGACAGGACCGGGCTTCAAACGAAATTTGGCAGCTGCTGCTTTTGTGTGCAAACAGTCACTAGAGGAGATGGTGGTGGTGGTGCCTCATGCCCCATATATAACTTTGTCAGGTTGTAGGACAAGAGTCAATTACCTCCACTTTCCTTGAGGAAGTAGGGAAAGAGTCCACCACACATCCTACCTCTCAGGAGCCAGCCAGAACCACCAGACTAGGAGCTATTTTAAGTATGGCATGAAAACATTTTCCAGCCCTCATGCTGACGATGTGATGTTGGCTGGGTAGAATTCAAGATTTTCCAAGCCATTGGAGTGAACATGAGTGAGTGCCACTCAGCAGCCTAGTGGTTAGGGCTCCCATCTGGGAGAGAGCTAAACTTCTGTCCCTGATGCAAAGATTATTTATCTGTGTTTTATCTGTTTCATATGACATGCATGATGACTGCACAACATGAATTCTGACTTTTCCTATTTTTTTGAGTGCATGACTTTGTAATCTTTGTTTACTTCATGTCTTTTTTGTGGGCATAATTTCCTAGGTTATTGTAAAAGCAAGCTAAAATAGCTGGCTGTCATCTTCTACAAATCAGCATTAGGGGGGTTAGGGGTACTTTGCTGATGGATTTTCACAGATACTTGCTGACAGCTGGAGCATTGGTTCCATTTCAGACCCTGGAAGAATGTGGCTTCTAGTTATACAGACTCTTCTGCTCTTTCTCCCCCCAAGGGTGGCCCAGTTTCCTCCATCCAATCTCATTCCTCTTTTCTCCACTTTTGGCTCTATTTCAGTTCCATTCCACTCAACTATTCAGCCCTATGCTCTACTCTTCAGCCTAATCACAGTCTCTCTGCCTACCATGTCTGAGTTCACACCTCTGGATTCCCTGTCCCTCTCCCAGTATTTCTCCCATCCTCAGCTGTCACTCCCCATTTCCTTGTCTAGCTACTCCAGTCTTTCCTATCCTGCATAGGCCTTGTCCTCCATCAGCCCCTGTTTCTCCCTTTCCAGCTTCTCAAAGAATCTTTTTCTCGAAGCATCTTTTTCTTGGCCTTCAGTCAATTGCTCCCTCATTATTCCTCTTTTCCACTAACACATAGTTCCATTCTCCTTTCCCAAGCCCACCCACTTTCAGCATCTCCTTTTTTGTCCCAATCTGTTTCATCCATCAGTCTTCCCTACACCTGTTGGCTCCTGTTCTCTTTCAGCTCCACAGGTTTCTGATTCCCTATCTGGGCTCCCATCCCCTGTCTTCTTGCAGAACCAAATCTCACCCCCAGATTCCTTTTACTCTTCTGCCTTCCTGCCCCATTCTTGCCCTCAGGATCCCTGTACCAATTTAAATATCATGTCCCTTTCTTGGCCCCTGCTGGCTTGGCTTTTTTCTCACCTGTGTTCAAAACAGATACTTCCTTCTACACATTGCTGAGGTCCCATACAGGAATCTTTGAAAGCAGAGGATAGACAGACTTGCTCTGCTTTCCCTTCCATTACTGAGACTTGGCCCAGCCCAGAGATGCTGTTGCAGAGGAAAGTCTTGCTCAGCTTTGGGATAGAGTATGGTCATGGTGAAAAGCATCTTCAGGGAATGTAGCTGGTGCAATCTTAGAAGTCTGTACTGAGTGGTTGTTTCTACACGAGACACTGACTTGCGCAGTAGCTCATGATTGCTATGCAGTAGTGTTGTATGGCAAGAAGCATGATGCAGTGCTACTGTGCAGTAGTAATGAGCTACTGTACAGTCAGCATCATGAAAAAAACATTCAGCAGCATTACTGCGCAGTAACTCTAATTACTTTACAAGTACTAAATGACTGTGCAGTAATGAGTGAGCAGCCAGTGTCTCATGTAGACACAGACAGTATGTCTAAACTGTGATTTTCCCAAAGCTCATAATTTGGCTTAATGAGGAGACCATAGTTTTATATAGATGGCATAAAGGATGTTACTTACTTAAAAAGGCATCCCACTGCCAAATTTAAAGTCCCGGCTCCAAAGTATGAGTGTACAAGAATGTCTCTAAAAAGCTGGCAGAATTTTTTAACGTGGGCAAACATTTTTTAACATGTCCCATTCTTGAAAATGTCTAAGTTGTTTAAATTGTTTTGGCAGCCATGTAGCCTAGAACATTTCAGCCCAAACAATTACAGTTTGGCAAAGTCATCAGAGTTATGTGCAGCTGAAAACAGGGTCTTATAATGGGAGGACTTGGGCAGCTTCAAGAAGTGGTGGCACTAACCTGTAAAAATAATGAGATGAAGATTTGTGAGAGTCAAATATATCCCATTGGTAAATGTAATAATGCAAATAGATACACTCTGTTTCATAGAGAGAGGAAAAGAAAGAGAAAATAGAACAGTGGAGGATACTTCAAAGCAAAGGGCAGAGCCAAGAGCCTCTGAGGATTGGAGACTCCTGTAAGACACTAATAAAGTAAAAGGCAAAATACAGCACTAATGACAGGGAAGACCTTAGTTAAGAGCTAGGATCTCCTGGCTCTAGGAGCTGGTTCTGGTTCTACTACTGACTTGTGATGTGGCCTTTAATAAGGCAGTAATTTCTGTCTCTTTACTGATATCCTTCTATGAAAAATGGGTCTGGAGCTGCTTGGCTACACCAAAGGTCTATTGTGAGGAGTAATGACTGTGCAGCACTGTTATGATTAACGTGTTCAATTGCTAATGTCCCTCTATAATTTGCAGTTTGAATTTTGGCACCCAGGTGCTCAGAAATGAAAAGTATGGGCTCTTAGCAAGTAGTGTCTGTTTAGACTTGCATTCTTTTAAAAAGCCAGGTATGGTTTGCACAGCAGGAACTGGGGAAAGGGTTATAGGGATGAAAGAGCATCACTTCAGAATTAGGTTTTAAATGACCAACTATGCTACTACACATTAAAGATGAGAAAATTTTAAACTACAAGGAATTTGAAAAAATATTATTCAGGCAAGTGAGACATTAAAGAGTACTGAGCATTTTGTTACTGAGGATGTGTCATTGATAAAAAAGTTTTGACATAACAGGTTTCTGGTGACTTTTTGCATACATGTTTATCTTTATTCCAGCAACATTTTATAACTTCTTTTTTAGACAATATTTAATTTGCTTCTTAAAAAAAAACCAAATGTGATGTTCATGAATGATCCCAGATGGAGAGAAGTATAAAGATTAAAACCTTTTGTTTATCCACAGAACAGGGGGAAAGCAGTGGAAACTACTCCGTTATGCAGGGACTATTCAGGCTAGATTCAGAGGGATGTTGGGGGATAGTGGATGTTAAGAAAAAGAGGCCTATCCAGACTGATCTGTTCCTCTTCCTTTACAGCTTCCAACATTTAGCAGCCTAGGACATCCTAATCTGTAGATTGCATGTACAAATATTTAATCATGATTTGACTTAAACAGGGTCTATCTGTCTATTTTTTTTATATTTCTGCTCATCACTGTAGTAGGTAACCATCAATCATCTGGATCACGGTGTATGTGTAAGAGGTCTGGTCTTTAATGCATACACAAGAGTATGGAAGGTGCCCAAGACCTACCATCCTCCCTTGAGACCATTGAGACAGGAGTCCAAAGGCCAAACCAAGTCCAAATGCTCAGTGCCCTGTTGGTTGTAACTTCTGCCAGAGAGCAACAGATTAGAGCTGCTACTGACTGCCTAGGGCCTCCGTGAGAATGCTTTTCTTTCAGGATGATGTCCCGTAGTCTTTCTCCAACCAAGAAATACCCATAAGGTAGTGGGGGTTAGGGTTTTGAGGCACCCTATATTTGCCTTACTTTGGGGGTTGCAACATTGTGGTATTTTATAGGAACTACCTGCCAAGAGTATCCCTACTGTGTTGCCACCAGGCCCTCCAGTTGGCTACAGTTTATAGTTGTACCCAGGACATACTCATCACTGTAGTGTCTGATAATCCTCAATGTTAAACCAAGTAACAATAGCAAAATCCATGATGTGGACTTTGAAGGGGTTATGAATCCTATACGATACAGTAGAACATTTCTGACTTGAGTTCATTCTCAGGTGACCAAATGTCAGTCAGGCAGAGATGCATGCTGACAAAACCAATTCTAGTTTTCAATGGTTTACTCCGTTTGCTTAGATATGCATGTCTAAAGTTAACCACTCATTGGACTTTCTTCTACAACCTTGGACATCAAGTTGCGATGGAGGAGAGAGGAAAATGGCTCAATTATAATAAATGACTAGTTTTAGGATCTGACCTATCAACCAAGAAAAATCAGGAAGTTGTCTTTATAGTCATGAGCATTTGTTTGTTTCAAACAAAAGAGTATTTCTTTGTTTATGAAAAATACATAAATGGGCTTGCAGCCCTTGAGAAAGCATAACTCAAGGCTAAAGGTGAAGTCATTCCTTCATGCAGAGTAGAAGGTTTTAGGTGACAAGGCTGTCCTACCAGAGCTATAGTTTGGGAGAAGACGAAGGGCTCAGTTACAGGAACGCTCCACCTTCTGGAGTCCATGAGTCAGAACATGGGCGATTTGACTGGTAAGCTGTCACAGCCCCAGATTTCCTGAGCCTGTCACCTTTCAGAGGTTGCATAGTTTAGAGAGATGGTGATATTTCATGCTACACAAAGCACAGAGAATTTATGAGACACTTGCATAGTTAACTGAAGCATGACAGACCTAGTAAAGATCTTAAGATTACACAGCTTTTTTTTGGTTTTGTTTTTTAAATGTGGAGCCTGCTGGTGGGTAGTTGGATTAAAAGTGCAGTTCAAGTACTGGCAGGGGAGGAGGGCCCAGATGGTGAAGCACATCTGATATATAAACAAGAAGGCATTTGAAGACATTTGGTCATTATGTGCATGTTTGCTTGATTTATGTTGGTCTCCCACAAGCTATTCTGGCTTTATGTGTATGGATATTTTTGTACGTGTGCATATTGGCCTCTGCTCTTTGATAATGTGGTCTTTGGAGTCAGTGTCAATCTATTTGTATCATTGGCTCCTGGCATTATCTTAAGAGGTGTGGTTAAGTATGCAACTAAACTTCATAGTTTTGTCCCTGCTAAACTGCTTTATTATCAGGGTACATTCTGGTGAAGTCTCTCCTTCAGTTGATCCAAAGTTCTGGTCAAGAATCAGAAGAAGGTCATTGCAAAGGTACTGTAGGGTTGTGCATGTCTCTGCATCTTCCTTTATTATGCCATCTTTTTCTTTCACTCTTATTCCATTCATTTTCATTTTGGAATTAGAGTTTTTGTAAAGTTTTAACCAGGTATTCTGGCTAATAGAAATGGTACTTTTCAGAGTAGATCACCCAGATAATAAATTGTAGATGCTTCTTTACAATTAGTAATATATTCTTATTATGAATATTTCCTTGAATAATGTAAATTTGTTAAATAATGAATGCTTTCTGACTGATGGAAAAATAGAGAGAAGGATAACAATTATAAGGGGACAAGAACTTGAGACAGAATTAAAAACGTCCAGCCAGAGCAAGGACATCTCTATGTAGAAATACCTGAGAAGTCTATATAAAAATGAATGGAAGGGAGAATACTAAGGGAAATATTATAATACCATGATATAAATTCATAGCTGGTACATAGATAGATCTCATTATATAAATCTATGATTTGTCCTCATTGGGCATACCACATTGGTTGCCTGATCTCAAAAAAGGATACTTGCAGTATTAGACAGCATTCAAGGATGAACAGTGAGAATGATTAAGGACAAGGAAGACCTCTCATATAAAGAAAAACTTAAAAGAGTGGGATGGCTTACTTTAGGAAGGGGATGAATAAGAGGGAACAAGGTAGAAGTGTGCAAAATAATGAATGTTTTAGACTAGTAGATGGAAATTTCCCTTTCATTATTTTTCTCACTACAAGGCCAAGCACACATACAAAGATAATTGACATTGACAAATACAAAATTGCTGTTTTTCAACATAGCAGAATATGAGCCTGTAGTACTCATTGCCACAAGTTATAAAGAGTTTTACAAGAGTATAACAAGAGGCTCCTATAACAGTAAACATTTTTTAGCAAGAGCTTTTAAAAGGATTCAGTCCCTCTAGATTCAGGATATAAGGCAATCTCTGTTTCTTGTGGGAATTTTTTATTCTCATAGAGAGATTATTCTACAACTGGCTACAGCAGAATTTCTTCCTCTGAAGTGTCTGGCACTAGCCACTGTCCATGACAACATATCAGATCACTGCTCTGATCCAATTTGTCAATTCCTGTCTTCCTGCATTAATGCAACAGAAAGGAGAAGAAGCACTTTTCCAGAGAAAGGAAACCAACATGAATTTTCCAAAAGAAGGAAGAAATTGAGGATCACGCAGGAATAAGGGAAGCAAGTCAGAATACTCAAAGTTTAAAACAAACAAACAAAAATCCTGGGATTCAACAGGATCAATTCAGCATGGATTCAGAAGGAAGACAGCAAGACCATGGGAACAACTGGCTAACAGAAATACGAACTAAGAGAGAAGGAAACCAAAGACCGGAGAAAAGCTATTTTAACTTGTATATAACTTGCTGAAGATTCAGAAGCCCACTGATCTCTCAAGCTGACTAAAGAAGTAGTGAGAACATTGGGAATGGGAGGTGGCTTCAGGTAAGGGTTGAAAGGGAGATTTCATGGACCACATAGTACATGTAATGAAGAACATGTCTTGGTCAATGCAAGACGTGGTCCATAATATAGCTGCCACCCCAGAAGTAACCCTGCAAAGGACATGTGCCTCCCAGGCTCCTCCCTGCTCTAATGGTGGGACTGTCTTGCAGTAGCATTGCAGGGTCTGATTACTCTTCACATCTGCTCCACTTCCTGGTGCATTGAGGGAAGATGGCAGAACTCACACCTCAGAGTCCTGCTCAAGCTTTGGGGAGCCAGCTGTAACCTTCTTCTACACACAAAGCAGAGATCAAGGTAGGGTGTGCAGGAGATGGAACTTATTCCCCTGTACGTAAAGTGTTCATAAAGGCCAATATTTTTCTTCCCTTCAGATACTCAAAGCTATTTGTGGAAGGGAACTAATTTTAACAAATCATTACTTGTGGCTGGAAGCAAAGACTGATGGGGAATGGGCTTTAGTAGGCAATGGTCGATCCTCTGGATCATGGCGTACACGTGAGAGACGTGTGCAGGTGCCTGATTAATCCATTTTTACAAAGTCCTTTTTAAAGGGTGACAATATCAACATCAGGACAGATTTGGGGCCCTTTTGTGTCATTAAGTTCGGCACCAGAGTCTTTTGATTAAATGGCATGCATTTTTCCTTGTACGTTTCCCATTAGAAGCTACATATGTTCATGTTAAGGTGCCTTTTCCTTTGGTGACAACATTTAAATTCTAAGCTTGTTTAAATAGCAAGTTGCTTGTATGCTGCTTCCCCCTCACCTCCCTCCCTTCGGTTTCCTCCTGTTGTTCTTTTTCAGATCACTTGGCCTTTTTTCCTGTTTATTATCCGGACATACTGTGCAGCGTATGTGCTGAGGTGACTGTCACATAAAAGATCTCTTGCTGGGATCATCAGAGCGCTGCTATTTTTTTAAATGTATGCTTTAATTGATCCTGGAATACGAAAATGTGCTTAATGATTAGGACAAAATCAGAATGATTTACAGCCTGATTATAATAATAATAATAATACCAAAGTTTAACTTTTCCCCAGAAAAACAGTAACTCAATTAAAGCTGTATTCAGTAAACGAAATGCTCTTTTATTAACATAACAGGAAAGTACAACAGCAAACAATTATTTTCTTGTCTTAGGCTGGCACATACATATACCACCACTGCATCTTGAATTTCCTGAGAGTTTCTTTTAAGTAGCTGCAAGGAAAAACGTATCTTTTTTATCTGGTTCATAAAAATGAATCACTTATTAAAGTTTCTCTTTGAGCCAAACAGTGGAACAAAACAATGCTTGTTGTGTGAACTGCCAAAGCACAAAGGATGCATAGGGGGTTTTTTTTAGAGCAGGAAGTTTTGTTATTGGAAACTACTACAATGTGCCCTGTCCTTGCACTACATAACCCTGTCTGGTCCTGAAAGCAGTGTCTTTTTACTTGCCTCATCAAAGTGGCACAGGCAACCTTCCACTGCACTCTGTGGGCTTTGTTCAGCCCTGGGTGTCCTCACACTTAATCTCCATCCGGACTGAACTGGGATGCACAGTAAACAAACTTCAAGAGTCTGGTGGTTCAATGATTGCTGTGTTTGCACAGGTCGGGCCCACTGCTAGAATGCTGATTTTGTGAATTTACCTTCTGTTTTCCATGGACTGTTTGAAATTGGTGTGCTCTGTTATAAACAGTCTTGATGAGTTTTCAGGTGCAACATTTTTTTTCCCCAAGCTCTCCTTTATGTATTCATGGGTCTATGCTGTTTCCCTGTAACTTAGTTATATGTTTAGCAAATGTTTATTAAATCACTTGTGGAAGTTAATTGGTCATACTTAAATTTTGTCGGGTCTATATTGCCTGAAGAGCTTGGAGAGGCATGGTTAGTGTACTGATCCTATGTTCTAGCCCAAGCATCAAAATGTTTAATTTTAATGTAATCTGTCTCCTGAGTACATTGGTAGGATTTGTGTTAAAAAAATAGTCTCTTCTCCTTTCTTTTTACATGAGAAGAAGTCTATTTAATATCTTTACAAAAATAAAATATTAACATAGGCGTTCAGCTTGGTCACACTCTTTTCCAGGCTTTTTCCTTATATGGCATTCAGTAAAGTCAAATAATTACTTTTTCTTTGAAAAAAATTACTAGCTTTAGTAGCAAATACTATATGATAATAACTTTTTTTATTCCAGGTGGTTTTCTTGCCTATAAATATGTAATGTTTCTATTTGCTATTGATCAGTATTTTTAAATGGTTTTAAGAATCAGTTATGTACTCTGACTTCATGTAATAACTTAATTATTTTTCTATTTCCTGTTCTTAGGACTGAAGCACTGAAAATGGAAGCCACTCAGATCAATATGTCAAGTGCTCCACTCATTAATGGTGGCATCAATGCTCAGCTCAAGACACACAGACCTCGTGTGATGTCCAAAAGTGGCCATAGCAATGTGAGGATTGACAAAGTGGATGGTATATACCTGCTTTATCTTCAAGATTTGTGGACCACAGTTATAGACATGAAGTGGAGATACAAGCTTACCTTGTTTGCTGCTACTTTTGTGATGACCTGGTTCCTCTTTGGAGTTATCTATTATGCTATTGCATTTCTCCATGGAGATTTAGAAAGGACTCCATTCTCTGAGAAGCATGTACCTTGTGTTGAGAAAGTAAACTCACTAACTGGAGCATTTCTCTTTTCTTTGGAGTCGCAGACAACCATTGGTTATGGCTTCCGTTTCATCACAGAAGAGTGTCCTCATGCCATTTTCCTACTGGTTGCCCAACTGGTTATTACAACCTTGATTGAGATCTTTATCACTGGTACTTTCCTGGCCAAAATTGCAAGACCCAAAAAACGGGCTGAGACTATTAAGTTCAGTCACTGTGCTGTAATTACCAAGCACAATGGAGAACTTTGCCTTGTAATCAGAGTGGCAAACATGCGGAAAAGCCTTCTGATTCAGTGTCAGCTGTCTGGGAAACTTCTTCAAACCTACGAAACCAAAGAAGGGGAGAAGATCCTTCTCAACCAAGACAGTGTCAAATTCCATGTTGACTCCTCTTCAGAAAGTCCTTTTTTGATTTTACCTTTGACCTTTTACCATATATTGGATGAAAATAGTCCTTTAAGAGATCTCACCCCCCAGAACCTAAAAGAAAAGGATTTTGAACTGGTTGTCTTCTTGAATGCCACAGTAGAGTCTACCAGTGCTGTCTGCCAAAGCAGAACTTCTTATATTCCAGACGAGATCCACTGGGGTTATGATTTTGTACCTGTAATTTCTCTTTCTCCAAGTGGAAAATATGTTGCTGATTTTAGTCAGTTTGAGAAAATCAGAAGAACCACAGATTCTACCTTTTATACTATGGACTCTGAAAAACAGAAACTAGAAGAAAAGTACAGACAGGAAGATCAGAGAGAGAGAGAACTGAGAACAATATTATTACAGCAAAGCAATGTTTGATTGTATGTGCAAAATTGAACATTAGTAACTTTTATGTACAAACTGAAACAGAAGCATATTCTCTATGCTGTATACCTGTTACGAAGGCAGAGTGGAGACCTCTTCAGCAAATAGCTTTGGTCTGGAGTATCTATCCCTTTGTCAGGTTGAGGTGTTAAGTATTTTTTAATTAGATGGCATTTCTTTGCTTATATTATTAACCTAATACAATAGGGTTTATGTTATGATTTTGCCATCTCCCAATTGTTAAAGCAGACATGCTACTTACCATTTGGCAAGTGTAGTTTGATACATTAGGCAGATTTCTTCAAATATTTATTTGTCAGGTTTTAATTATAAATATGTGATCTCAGACACAGCATACAGTTCTTTTTCAAATAGATATGCTTCTTTAATAAGTGTATTCTCATACCAGATATATATTTGCATGGGCTTCCTGGGATTGAAAATATACCAGTATGAAAAAAATGGTTCAGTCAATGGGGAAAGATTGTTCACCTGGTAAAGGCCTTCTTGAATGAAAGGCAATGACTTGCATACTAATAGCTTTGCTGGGTTGTGGTAAATGGTGCTCTTTGTTGCACGAGGGGCATTTTGTCCCTTAAATACTAATTTTTTATCATGTTACTGGTTTATATGTAGTAGCTAAAGAGGAAGCGAAAGGCAGGTAACAAAAAATCAAAATGGTAATTCACAAAGGTTAAAACTGACTTTGATAGACCTATTGCTATTATAAAGTGTAAATAGTTTATAACAGTAGCATAACAATACATTTCTACAGATTATTTGCTTTGCTATAGGTTGTAATGAGTCTTGGTTAAAAGAAATCTGAATGACTTCTGTAGACAATATTGACATGTTTTACATCTTTCTGCCTTAATGGACATACATTCCTTTGATCCATTTCCATTAAACCAGGTCCATTAGACCATTCCACTAATGAAGGGATTTTATTTGGGTGATTACTGATTTCTTTGTGGCACCGCAAGACGGTGTAGTACTGTACTTAGATTCTGAAACAACAAAATACTTAGCATATTCAGTTCTATATAACAAAAAACAAAGAATACAGTTGATTTCTTCAAATGATCATATAGTGGGGAGTAAACCCCATTCAAGAGGAAAACCACCGCATGGAGCAGTGTTGGGTTTGTAACATACTTGCTGTATGTAGAACAGCTGTCAGATAGAACTTAAGGCAAAGGTGCATGAGCAAATTATTATGAGGTAAGTGAGGATGGGGTTTTTCCTTGTATCAGCTACTCCACATTACCTGCCAGTGTGCACATCTGACCCTGTGGAAGCTAACTGAAAGCACCTTAGTCTATTAATGAAAAAAGAAGACTAGGAAACTTAACTAGTAATGTTTAAAGGTCCAGGGCTTTAGGATTAGGCAATGACTCCCGGATTAGGTAATAACTGAGCAGTAGTTTTGAGGATCTAAATTTTGGATTTAGATGGCTAAAGTGGCAGTTAGATGTCCAAATCTTTTTGTCCATTGAGCTTTTCCATGCATACCGTCAGGATAAATTGCCCTGAAACACTGTCTATTCCATTCCACTCTCAGGGCCTATTCATTAAATCACACTGAAGAAGCTTGTCATCCAAGGTAAATACCATTCACGTTCAAAGAAAGCATTATAAAGTTGAATGTTCCAAAACTGCCAGCAAAAACAGCCTTTGCTTTTAAACAAGCCAACAACACAAGGTAAATATGGTAAAGCTCTGGCAAATGAAGCCAGTTTCCATTAGGTAACAATATGTTGAACAATAAGATATGATACAGGCTTTTATTTTAGGTTGAAAACAAATTCCCATCTTGTAATGATCTAAATATTTTCCTTTCTGCCTTCATGCAAGTGTTTAACTCTCACTGATATTATTATAAGTTTGGTGTACATCTGGAATGGAAAATAGGCAATATACTAGTGGTATAGAACTAAACGTAATAGGTTATTTAAACAAAATGACATGTTAAACTGTTAGCTGCTGGGTTTTAGACCAGAGATTTATGACTAGAACCTTATCTGGTACAACATAGCGTAGCTCTACAGCTATGCTGATTTGTTCCAGTTGAGGATTGGGACTTGAAGATTTGGCATCAGGAAAACCATCACTGACATATCTAGACCAAACATCCATCCTGTGAGGGGAAAAAGATTTATGCACGTGTGATTTATGGAATGAGTTGAGCACTCTTCATTTTTGCAGGCTGTATTTTCTTGTTTTCTTCAGTTCACTGGGAGTTGGGAAACCCAAAGTGATGGGCATGCTTAGTTAAAATGCTTGGATGTCTTTACATATGCTCTGGGTGGTTGTGGGGGGAGGGCAGGTGGTGTTAATTAGAGCGGCTTTCAGGAGCTGCTTTAATTAAAATGCCTACAGTGCCCTGTCTATTCAGCTTCAAAATGACGGCGGGGGCACTTTAACTAAAGCTTGTTTGATGAGCTTTAGTTAAAGCACCTCTGCCACCATTTTGAAATGCAGGGATGTTGAATACACATGATGCTGAGGCTGCTCGATCTGTTTCAATCAATCAGTCTCAATTAATTGAGTCTCCTCCAATGTGTTCTAATTAGAATGTGTTGGAGCACATGTCTGGCATGTGTATATGTGCCCCTCATTTAAAAATGGCCTATAATCTATATTAATATATCAAGATTGGTAACCACTAGACTTTTTATAGACTTTCTGGTGCTAATCCCTACACTGAGAAAGATGCTAGTTCACTTTTACATGATCCAAATTAGAGCTGGGCCAACTCCAAAGAATAGGTTCATAGGCTTGGAAAGGACCTCATCAGATCATCTAGTTCAGCCCCCTGCTCAGGGCAGGGTCATCCCTGATTCAACCATTCCAGAAAAGTGTCTTTCTAATCTGCTCTTGACAACGTCCAGGGGTGAGGATTCCACACCTTCACTACGTTGCCTGTTCCAAGGTTTAACCACCCTCATAGTCAGAAAATTGTTTCTAATCTCCAATCCAATTTGGAAGCCATTGATTGTAATTCTGTCCCTTATAGCTGCAGAGACTAGTTTGTCTCCATCTGCTTTAGGTGTCTGATGACTTATCAAATCCCTCCCAGCCCCTCTTCATCAAACTAAATAATCCTAAATTCTTTCAGCCTTTCCTCATAAATTGTTTTTGGATCTCTAATATTTTTTGTCACCCTCCACTGGATTCCTTCTAATCTGCCCACTTCATTCTTGAACTGTGGGACCCAAAACTAGACACAGTACTCCAGGTGAGGCCTCATTGGTGCTGAAGAAAGAAGAATCACTTCCTTTCATTTGCAAGTGACACGCCTGTTTGTACAACCCATTATGCTGTTGGATTTTTTTTTTCCAACAAGAGCACACTGTTGTCTCATTTTCAGCTTATGATCCACTGTAACACCCAGGTCCTTCTCTGCAGTACTGCAACCTAGTCAATCATTCCCCAGCCTATATAGGTGCATGCAATTATTCTGACCCAAGTGCAGGGCTTTGCACTTGTCCTTTTAGAATTTCATTGGCTTGATTTTGGGCCATTGCTTCAGTTTATCCTGATCATTCTGGATCACAGCCCTACCATCTGAAGTGTCTATAACTCCACCCTACTTAGTTTCATCATCCAGATCTTTAATTGGAGTTCTGCGTCCAGTTTTGGGCTCCACAATTCAAAAAGGATGTGGAAAGCTTGAGAGAGTCCAGAGAAGAGCCACGCCAGAAGTCAGGAAAACAGACCTTACAACGACAGGCTGAAGCCATGGGGCTCTTTAGCCTGGAAAAGCGCAGGCTCAGGAGTGATCTGATGGCCACCTATAAGTTTATCAGGGGTGACCACCAGTTTCTGGGGGAACGTTTGTTCACCAGAGCACTCCAAGGGATGACGAGGTCGAACTGTTATAAACTCCTGCAAGACCGTTTCAGACTGGACATAAGGAAGAATTTCTTTACTGTCTGAGCCCCCAAGATCTAGAACAGCCTGCCATTGGAGGTAGTTAAAGT